>NC_046617.1:5192180-5504888 GCF_900324465.2 Anabas testudineus | reverse complement strand
CCCTGAACAAGTTGGACTTTTTTTTTCTCCTCTAATTAGCTGATTCATTAACCTCAAATTGCTAAAAAAGTGAGAAAGGAGTCCTGAACAATAGACCAAAACCATAAGTTGGTTGATATTCTATATTTTTTATGAACGCATGTCACACAGATAACACTAACAACAACAACAGCATAACCTCATACTCTTTAACATGGACTCTGTAGTTTAAGCCTGGAACATGCCTCCTCCTCCTTTGCAGCACTCACAGGTAGATGTCTGTCTGAACGCAGCCTTGGAACTAAACATTCAAACTGATTGTTACAGCCTTGTAAATATTGGATGGCTCTAACACATCTGCAAAAGTTTTTTACTTGTTTGTCTTCTATGAGTTTTGATTTAATTTAAGCCAGTAGCACTCTCCCCCTTTTATTGACCTTTCATGTTTGTCTCTGGTTAATAATACAACGCTTACAGCATCAAAGAGCCGCCGTCTTATGCAACCTCACAGTAATAGTCCGGTTAAGTAGTAAGAGTTCTGTAAGGTCCAGATGTTGAGCAAATAGAGCTTGTGGTTAACTTTTGGGGTTGAGAATATCTGCAGATTCACTTAAAAAGTACACAGGGTCATGAGAAAGATATTTGTTTGGTGTTTGATTTATTTAATATAAAATACTCATTTGCAGCAGATCCAAACAAGCTGCTAGCATCAAGACATTTAATATAGAAACACACCTGCATGGTCCAGTGGTGTCGACTGTTTTGTTTGCTCAGATACAGAAGAGCACTGACGTTGTTTATGGATGTGTCTCCAGTGTCCGTGGCAACCTGTTGAGCAGCACAAGATGATGTGTGAAAAAACAAAGCAAACAAACAAACAAACAAAAAAAAAAACTACAGTAGGGTACCAATAAAGTAGACAGTGACACAAATCACTGCAACACATAAGCTTTCCAAAGGCATGTCCCTGAGCTGGAGTTTAAAGGGAAGTGATATACAACTGTCCACTCTCTAATAAAAGCCGCGCACACAGTGGGATGTTTTACAGTTGATAAGTACCAGGAGCAGTCTTGTAAAAAGTCCCACTTTTAATGAAGAAGCTCTGTGGCTGCTCTCCGACTTTGACTTGTCCCTCGGGAATCACCAGCATTGCCTCAAAACTCTATTAAGCCGCTTCACTGCTCTTTTCTCTCTGGTTTGTCTGTTTCTGCTAATAAAGAGACGTCTTTTATGTTTTGTTTTTTTCCTGATCGTGTTTCTTGGCTCGAGCTACCAGGATTGACTTTGGCATCATTAACGTGCTCATTGTTACACGAGCTCTAAATGGTTAACAAGGCATTTATTTAGCTTTACTTAAATTAGAGGTAATTAACGTATTACACTGTGAACCTTAAAGCAGCTACAAATCATATTCTATACAAATGTGTCCAATAACAACACAAAAACAGTATGACAGTAAAAGTGGTCTCTTGTAGAGATGAACCTACTGTGCAGAGAATTCCCCTCAATCTGCTGCGTCAGCCCATTGTTGAACTTCCTAGATCAAACTTTCACCATTTCAGTTCACATTCCCCTCTCCACTACTACTTAGCTCACAAATTAGCTGCAGGCTACACACCAGCAGCTGTGTACCTGCTGTTCCTGTGTGCAGTTTGTTGTCACAATGTCACCAAGCTTTTGGAATAAAAAATAATAATATTAAAAATTGAAGAAGATAGCTGAACAGGTTTGGGGGCAACACATTTTATTCATTTTCTTAATATAATGATAAACATGAAAGTGGGATTTTTCTTGCAAAACATATTTTCTGTTAATTTACGTTGTCGGCATTATTTTAGTCTGCTTTTCCGATTGTTTATTAAACCTGCCTGTTGCTCAGTGTTACAGTCCCCCATAGGTGATTGTAGACTTGGACTCTACTCCCAGTGTTCCCTCCCTTCATGTTGACTGGTACCTGGACACCCTCATCCAATTTTGGCCCAACACAGTGTATACAGTTTAAAGACTGTATCTTTTAAGCCTGACACACACCGGCCACAACGCAGCCAAAAATGATTTCAATAATTGAATGAATTTTAGTTTGTTCTTTTGGCCGGGGCAGGGACTCCCCCTGAAGTTCATTTCAACCTTACCGTTCTGGCAACAAATGACTAAAAAGTAAACACTGTGATTCCTGATATGTGTCATACTGACAACACTAGGATAGTAGCACTCAGTCATCCATGTTTTTTTCACTCAGTTTGAAAAATCCACCTCCACTGACTGGATATACAGTTTAAAACATCAGTATTAATGACAACTGTTGTACATCAATTCCCTTCTGCAAAGCCAGTTGAGGAGGTGAGTCTGAAATAAAGGATGAGCAGGAGTTCATGAGAATAACAGGTATCGATCACTGGGGTTTCTCTGGAAATGAATTGTATCGTTATAAATGACTCCTTGTTTCTGATGCACACAGATCACCTATTTCCATTTCTTCTTCTTGATGCTCTGTGACCAACGTCAGGTTGCTCAGTGTGGCGTATAAAAGCTCTTGTTCAATACTACATTGTCGTTAACAGAGAAGGTCATGCTACTCAGTGAACTTGTTTGTACTGACTGACAAAAGCAGGTCCACCTTGAGATGAAGCATTGCCATCATCAAGCCCCATTAAGCACAGGAGCAGCACTGAAATGCACATCTAATGTATTCTCCAAGGACTGAGACTGTGCTCCACCCCATTTACTGCCAAACAAGAGGTTCATGTCATCATCTGGACACTTACTGCGGTTTGTTACCCAAATTTAACAAATGGGCAAACTTCTGTCATCATTAAAACGATGTTGAATATTTTCTTTACTAGAAATATGCTGCAAAACGTTTCTTAATGTGGAGAGCCGCTGTCGAAGCTGACTTTGACCCACACTCATTGTACAGTAAATGTTTTGAAAATTTAGGTTAAGTTAGAGGAATTTCCATGTGCGTACTATTAGTTTGCTGGTACCTCATGTATTAGGACACCAAATGTGGTTAAGGTTATTAAGGTTTAAAAATTATTCTTGACCTTAGAAACAAGACTCAAGAAAACAGCCTCAGGCTCAATTTAGTTGGCTAATATTTTAGTCAGATTAGCATTTAAACTTTAAACAAAAGTTTATAGTACAGTTGAGAAAATCAAACAGAGGTAAAATTATTCACATCAGAAAAACTGCAGATGGTTGTGGTCCAGTTGGTCGGTGGACAAGTAGCAATAAAAAAATCTATTTCCTTGATCAGGTTTTGTCTCCAAATGTCAGCACTACAGTTCATCGTTTCATTTGTCTCATTTTGAAAACATGAACGTCAGAAAGTGAATCATCTAGATGTATAATCAATGAGTGTATTCATATAAATGAATTGACATTTTACCACTTTCTCTGTCTGCAGTTACTGGACCAGCAGCCAGTATGGGACAGATTTATCATTTACCATGATGTCTCTTTGTTTGAAAACTTACTTAGTTTTCAATGTTCTGCCTGTTTGCAGATGAAGCGTGATCCTGTGGTGCCTTCAGTATCCCCCTGTCTCTGTAGAGTTCAGCTCTGTATGGTGTACTGTGGACTACAGAAGCTCCTTTGTTATCCAGTGATGCAGTAAAACAGAAGCTTTAACTGCTCTGATAATCTTCCCACTCTGCATATCTGCCAGCCATGACAGAGTTTATTCAGCCCGTCTGTCCATGGAGATATTAGGGATCAAAGTGGCTCTAGTTGACACGCCTAAAAGAGATGTGGGGGGAGGGAATCTATAACAACAGGTCAGCATAGAGCTTGATTGATCTTTGGAGGCCTTGACAAATCAGAAACTAACCACTAATTAGCTTTTATAATTCATGCATACAAATTATGTTTTCATGCACTCAAATTAGTCATTTGTACCCTCATAGTATTTAATGAATTCCCATGAATTGACAATTTGAGCACACAAATTAGCAGAACAGAAAACAGAAATTGTTTATATTTAATGGCCAGAATCTGCAGTATATGCTTGTACCTCAGTCTAATTTCAGAAACTGTACAAAACATGTTCAGACTGACTCTGTCTTTGTATTTATTACTGTTCCACCTGGAAGACTCAGACCTGGGATAAAAAGCCCACTTTCAGGTCAGGTACATGTATGTGAGAGTCATATTGTTAAATACAGTAAGAAAGCACCACAAGAATATAAAAAACACCTCAGACCATGTCTTCTTATTCTGCAGAGTATACAGTAGTTTCATATTTAAAAAGCTTTAGTAATTTAGTAAAGTAGTGCATGTGTGTGTGATGGAAACAGAGAGAGCACCTGTATGTACCACTTACTCGTGATAACGGTATCAGGATTTGCTATCAGGGGAACTGTAATTCTGGCAAATGCAGCTTTAGGAAGCTTGTGCTCCTTGCAGTTTCTAATGAGGTGTATTTGTTGTGGTGAGTGGATATTCCATAATCACAATGGACACAGGGAAAGTTGACAATGCATATATTGTATGTTGTATCTGCTATCATGCTTGATGTGCAGGAGTCAAATCCAGTCAGAAGAAAAGACAAGAAGCAGGAAGTGTAATACATAGATAAATATATTCAAGTAAATACATTCAAACAGAGTAATTTGTTGCCATTTCTCACCAGCATGATTACATCAGCATACAGAGGATTCATGACCCAACACAAACCACCAGTTTACAGCCAGCCAGCATGAGGATTTGAAACTTGTGTTTGGATTACGCCGACCTCAAAACCTCCTTGTTAATATTGCGACTCCCAGCCAATTTAATCCCTGCTGTTTACAATCCACTACGCCTTACGTAACCCACGGAGGCTGAGTGCAGTACAGAAACTGAAGTGCCCTTGTCAGCAGCTGGCTTTCTGTCCATCTTGTTTGTCTGATTCATGAGATTACAGTATGTCGTTACCCTCTCTCAACATCGCAAATATTCCCAGACATCTGGGAACATCTGTGTGGATGAGTGAATGCAACTTGGTGGATGCTCCACTGCCTCTTAGGGCATCACTTTATTTTTGTGAGTGCATGAAATATAATATGCCAGTGAATACGGCGTGAGTTAAAACTAAAGAACAGAAACAAAGAGGCTGGTCTAAATTAAAGCTATGTGCACTTTAACATCGCACTAGCATGATACCTGTGTTCAATCCCGTCCGCTCTGTCCAGCCGTCCACTCTGCACTCAATAACATTCAGAAATGAATTTCTCTGTATACTGTAGCTTTTAGTCATGAACACAATACACACAGTCTGATGTAACCTAATTAGACTTGAAAGATGTTCATCAAAGGTTTCGTAGCAGCACTGAGTCAACTATCTATGTGTAATGTAACAACGCAGCCCCCATCTTAATGTGTTTCAGCTTATTATGTTTTCATTTTTACAGCCTGTAATGTTATTATTGTGGTGTAGTCTCGCCGCTCTCCTCAACACCCTCTCCACATCACAGTCAATTTCTCTTTCATGTTACCCAAGTCATTATTGTGTTATTTTTGCATGTCAGCTTACAACAACCTGTGCAGCTGAGTCCATTTCATCCACATCTAAAGGTCAAGAATTTCATCAAATCAATACATTAACAAATTTCATTTTAATTTGGATGGAAACATTATGACTATATCAAGTCCTTTTAAGCAGGGACCCCCTGATCAGCTTTTTCTATCCTTGATATGTCACGACTTGTACAGGGCATTTCGTGCAGTTAATTTCCATAGGTCAAAGGTGAATGGCACCCTGGAAGCCGGAGGGTCAGGAACTCTTCAGGGACACCGTGACTGTGGAGCACATAGACTCTCTAGTAAGACAGACCCTGTGACCTCTGGGTGATGGGGCTGTCTATCATGTGGGTCCACACGTTCATGACCTGTCAGTGAAAATGTGTAACCCCCCGATCAGTCAAAGGGTGACACTGTCCATGAAATTCGTATTATGGCTAAGGGTGAAATCCTGTATAGTTCTCTTTGTGCTGATTTGCCGAACCTTTCGCACAACTGCACTTAAAGAGGTGGTTGCTCCCTGCCTTTTCTTTACATGTTATCTAGCCTGCTTGCATGCTTACTTATACAGATCTGCTTGTTAGATGATTGAACAGAAGCCTCCTGTCCAACGTTGGCTTTGTTTGAACACTTCTGTAACCTCGAACCTGAAACCTGACAACACAACATTCACAGCTACTTCCTTTGGCCACCATGTGCAGAGGTAAGAAACTTTCTGGGGCATGGGATCAAATGACTGCAGTTGTAGTCAATGCAGTCAGTCGTAGAGACAAACAAAATTATTATCTTCAATGTTAAGTATTATAGTGGAATCTTTCTAGTGAGGGATACAACATACCTACCCTTCTGATACAGAATATTCATTTTACATTGGGGTTGTTTTGTTTGTAGGTTTTCATTTTTGGCAGGTTCAGTAATAATATTTTACTTCAAAGTGATTTAATAGATAAAAGAATTTTAACTCTTTAGTCAAACGACTGTGAAGACAGTGACAGAAAGAGCCCTGTAACCACAATGTTCAATATGATTCATGATTTAACAGGGTCTTG
Organism: Anabas testudineus; assembly: GCF_900324465.2. Classification (NCBI taxonomy): domain Eukaryota; kingdom Metazoa; phylum Chordata; class Actinopteri; order Anabantiformes; family Anabantidae; genus Anabas; species Anabas testudineus. The sequence continues at coordinate 5,498,361 of NC_046617.1, read as the reverse complement.
ACTGCAAAAACATGAACGTAAAACTCACAGTGCTAATGAGACCTACTGTTTCAGCAAGCACTTGGCTTGTGTGAGGTGCAACGCGGTGCAATGTTTCAACCCTTTCATTGTCTACAGGATGTGAGGGAATCATTTTGCAAGACATCGTGGGAGGTTCCGGGCAAAGACGGTGAGATCTGCAAAATGAACAAACAGGAAGAGGGGAGAGTTTTTAAAAAATGTTACGATATGCAGCGAAGAATTAGTAGTGATGTGCGAGTAAGGTTTGAGTTAAGTGGTGCGGGGGTGATGTTAAGCAGTTTGTTCAGTTCCAGGGAGTCTTCGTGGTTAGTGTTTCTGATGTGAAAAAATAAATACTGTAGTTTTACAGTTGTCTGAAGGCTATGGGCAAGTATTCACACCAATACTCACAAGATACACACAAGTAATCTCAGAAAATATGAATCTCTGTGTTGCTCTCAGGAGGAGAAAAGGCTAACTCTCAACAGCAGATTTCACATTCAGCGTCAAAGATAGGACATGGGCGGGACAGAGCCTGTTCAAAAGTGCTATGTGTAGTATTTTCAGTTTATCACACTTGAATCTGAGAATGAGGCTTATTGCAGTTTTTGAATTAAAGCAATGTAATTTAAATGCTAAAGTCTGTATCAATAATTCCATTTTACATAATGCAGTAGATTACATATTGAATAATAATAAGGTGTAGGTTTCATAGTTTCAGAAAGACCAAAGATTTCAGGCATGATTATGTAATTACTTTGATAGCACACAATTTTTTTTACTTCAGTATTTAATTTTTAATTTTAAAGTTTATTTCTATTAAATAAAATGTCTCTGTCATATTTAAAAGAAAATAATGCAATCTTTTTACAATTTAAAGTTTATTTTAAGAAATCAAACTCTTTAGCATTTACTATTATCTTTATCTCACTTGTCACTGTATAGCAAAAGCTACACAGGCTCTAATGCCTTAAGATTTTCATGATTTGTTATGTTAAAAATACTACACATAGCACCTTGAAATATGCTGACAAATTCCTTATTTCCATCCACAAACTCAACAAGTTTCTTACACTTTATACTGATTTTCATTACATATACAGCATACTGTATGTATATATATGTATATATATACTGTAGAACACATCCATCAAATTTTATTTTCTTTCTCTGCACTTTTTCACACCAAGTCTGTTAATTTTCTTCTTTTTTAAAATAAGGGCGGCTGTGCTTTCAGTTTTGCGGCTGGGTCCAGACCTAATAAAGTCCATGTCATCATCCGATGGTGCCTCCTACCACATGATCCTCCTGTTCCTTTGGGTACCTCAGCATTGCTCTTCCCCTAGAGAGTCTGTGTTCTCCCCTAGGTCTATGGAGGCTGATGTGGCTCTAATCTTTCCTCTCCCTGGACCCGGGCCTGGACCTGGACCTGGACCTGGGCCTGGACCCGGCCCTGGACCCCCAACAATCATCCCAGCTCTGGTTCCACTGTGGCCTGGGTAGACCTCCACGGTGCTGGAGATGGACTGGAGGGAGCGGTCCCGGAAGTAATGGAAAGCCTCTTGGTCAATGTAGTTCTGCTCTTCGCGCAGGCCCTGCTCAAACAGCTTTCGCTTGTGTCTGAACTCGATCACCGTCTTGGTGTAGGAGTTGAGGGTGGTGACGGAGGCGGCCATACAGCAGGTGAAGGAACCCCACGCCATGCTGGTTAGAGGAAGACAGAGACAAGATGTTAATGAGAAGATTAGTATGGATGGAAGGAGAATGACTAATCAATCTTTCAGCAGCATAGATGTTGTTAGTACCTGCTAGTTTCTAATGAAACCAGTGGAGAAACATTTTTAATAAATCTGAAAAGCAACACACACTCAGTACCACATCATCAAAATGTGGAACCACTAGTCCCGCAGAACAGCAGGGATTTACTGTGTGAGAGAGATGTGACTGTTTCCTCTGGGACTAAAAAAACCACTCAGAGAAACATCTGTGGTGATTTACTGAATACTCTCTCTAAATAAGACTCTGCTCGTGTTAACGTTAGCAGGCACATAATTGATGTGCTGCTAATTGAAAGAGTGTTGTGGCTCTGGAGGGAGTAGGTTTAAGTCCTGTGCAGAGCCTGTAAAGCAAAACACTATCGAAGACCCCTAAAGATGCTCAGCAAGAAAACTAGAAAGACAAAATGAAAAAAAGATGCAATCTATCACTCTTTATCTCTAAAATGGTACAGTTCTGTGTTATCTGGGTTAATGTCACAAACAGTGATCAATCATTTCCACTTTTCTTTTTTCTTCATAAGTTAACCACTCAGAAAACAACACAGTAAAACACAAAACAATCACAACGTACAGTATGTTGCACAGATCAGAACAGTCAATGAAAACCAATAAAATATAAATAACTAGCACTTTCTCCAGAAAATGAAAAGGTTTCTGTTCTAAGGAATATGAGAGCCTGTTAAATGTATTAATATTGTCCTCTCCAAAAGTATTGGAATGGCAATTCATTTGTGTTTGCTTTACACCAAAGGCATGGACAAAGACATGAGATGACCCAAATCACCAAAAACAAAGTGAGAAAAAGTATTTGAACATGTGACTGGTGTTTCTCTTTACCCAGATGTGTCCTGTGATACTGACTGTAATAATAACAAGCTCATTATGACTCCTCTTGGTTTTACTAGTCTGAATATTTGGTTAAACAGATCAATTAACATCAGCAAGCCATTTTGACCTGCACAAACACTGGACATGGCAATAGAACAATTTTGAAGAACACATCTCTCAGGCAGGTTATCAGTTTCAAGAGAGCTTAAAACAGAACATGTGAGAGCATCAGTTATCCATCATCCTCAGAACAGGGCACAGTCGCACTTCTGTTTTGTCCTGAAGGAGCTTTTTGGCCCTTTGGTGCAGTGGAGGTTAATCATTCCTGCTGAATTTATTCCATTTTAATGATCCTGAACGACTCCCTCATGGCGTTAAATGAGAGACCTTCACTTGAAAGACTGACAGCTGCAGCTTGGCTCTACTTTCCAGCAGAGAGCAGGGAAGGTCAAGACGAGTCTTGTCTGGCTAATTATTCCAGAAACACAACAATGTTGCCCCGTGTACCTGCACACCTTCTGTTTAGTGCTGACACGCTCAAAGACATTTGTAGGTGTAGCCAAATGATGTCATTTTTGATTATGTAAATGTAAAGAGGATGGGTCTGTTTGGTGCACACTGATCTGAGTTAGTTGACACACTTAATAACTATGTAGTAAATTATATAGTCCCCAGTAAGTCAGCAAACATCATTTTACCCAAGGTTCATAAATCCTTTAGTTTTTTACTGGGTGCAGTACATGTGAAATAGCTTGTGGTGCCCGATCTTAAATTATGAATTCTTGGGTTTAATTCTCAAGTGCTGTACTGAATTTGGAAGTTCAACTTCTTAAGTAAAAACCTAAAGGCTCAAACAAATACTGGTAAGACAAACGAGGGCGTGCAAAGACTGCTCTGAAGTGTTTAGGTTGTGGATTCAAACTCCAGCCCTAAGACTTAAACACCTCAAGATATAATAACAAAATGCAAAATATAATATTATTATACTATTTCACATAAAAAGTATTGTGCTAATCAAGTGCAAAACTACACAATTATATTGTGTAGTAAGTATAAATGTGCAAAACAACAGATTTAAGTGATCACTTAATGGCAGTTTATATTGTAAATAAAAATATAAGTTAGTATTTGTCACCACAGACAGATCAGCCAATAAAGGTTCCCCTTTATTACAGCTAGGGACTGGAAGTCTACTTTTGACAATTGAATTTTATGAACACATTTTAATTACACTTTGTCAGCATGGCGTGACAGTCCACTGTTGGTAAGGTGTGTGTGTGTGTGTGTGTGTGTGTGTGTCTGGACTGACCAAAAGGACCAGCCATAGTCCCAGCTGTGAGGTCTCCAGTCTTCAGGACCCAGACTGACTGTGATCTGGAACACCTGAGTGTACATCATGTGGGCCACCATACCCAGAAGTCCTGCAACACACACACATTTTTGTATGGCAGTCAGTGTGAAGACACTCATTAACATAATGCATTTCCTAGCTCCTTACTGCCGTGTAGGCCACGCTAATCTCCTCTGTTTTCATTTATAATTTATCACATTTACTGTATTACTCTGAACCTTAACCTAACCAAAACCTAGTTTTAACCCTGAAATTGCTCAATAAACACCCTTCTCATTGTGAGGACAGGTTAAAATGTCCTCACTTTGTAAAAAGGTCCTCAGTCCAAAGGTTAAAAATTCATGCTTGTCCTCACAATGCCATACAAGCCATACATAGCCAGTCATGTCTCATATATCTGTGAGGACACTCGTTGACATATTGCACATTTGCATTTTCCATTATCTTAACTAATTAATTATTTTTTGAACTAAATATATGCAAAACTAATAACATTTCTAAAAGCCTTTGTGTTTAGTATCAATAAGCAAATGTTAGGATCCTAACATGCAAAACCTTTATATACATACACATAGTTCACCACTTTAATCCAGACTGAAAACATCAAAAATGTTTATAAATTAATTCCAATTGAAGTCATATTGCACTGCAAACTCTTCTATTTCACTCTAGAGTTATTGTCTTACGAGGATGATTTTACATGGTTATGATGAAAAATAGGATAATACTGACAGTTTAGTGACACCTTTTTTTCATGAGGCGCCTGGGAAAAAGCTCCTTACACTCAATAAATATCAACATCTAATAACTGCCATAAAATGTAGATGACGAGGATGAACTCGGATGATTTAATGGCCACATGAACTTTCCTCTAGTGCCAACAGCAAAACAAACTTTACCTGACTAATTGTAACGCTCTGAGAATAGATTAACCATTCATGCCCTTTTTCTTCCATAACACTAACCCTCAGCACAAGATAATGTGCCATGATAATTACCATAAACAAACAATAATAAATCACTTCACCTGTGAGTTACAGCGCAGCATATTTCCATTAATAAATCAGAAATCATCTAATTATCATAATTAATCATTATACAGTGCCAGTTATGAGATATCTAATCAATTTGAGATAGGAATATAATCACTCATAAACATGCAGTAAATCAAAAAGCCACAGTGTAAATGAACTAATGTGACATTAATGCAGAGGTTATATATCACAGCACCACAGAGGACAGTGTTGCGTTTGTGTGTGAGCGTGTGTGTGTGTGTGTGTGTGTGTGTGTGTGTGTGTGTGGATGTGCCTACGTGTATACATGTCAGAGTAATACATTACAGAGTAATTACAAATAAAATAATTTATTTGTCCAACACTTTTGTTTATAATGACATGGCAATCTATTGACATTTTCATCTACACCTTGATAGAACTACTTTTTTTCTAAATAATCATAAAGTACATGAACATAAGGTATCCACTTAACAATATGGCATCTGAAAACCAACCAAACATAGACACCCAGCCACGGCCATTGGATATATTGTACAGTAATTCTATCAATGCATTCAAAAATTCTACCCATCAAACAACTAAGTCTGTAAATATACAACTCTGTTAAATGACACGAACGCTTGCAAGTCATCAGATGTACTGTTCTGTATAAAAACACATTTTGTAGAAGTATGAGTTTGCACTCAATTGTATTTTACAGTTTGAGCCTAAATCTGATTTGTCTAATAGAGACTGGCTCCATATGCTGCACACGATATTGATATTTCCAAAACATCAATGAACATTATCCAAGTGAAGGATATTCATTGGCTTGTCATGCCACTAGGAAATGGCATTCAGATCAAATCTATTATTTCGAATGCAACAAGTAAAGCTTTATTTACATTTAGTCACTTGGTGCTTCTATCCAAAGCGACTTTTAACTGAGGTACCAGGTGAGCAGTGACAATCGTGTAAAATGTGCTTTTTAAAAGGGTGAATGGTCTGTTGAAAACATCCTTAAAGAATCCTAAGAAGGAAACATGCAGTGTGCAGCCTGCTGGACACATAGCCAACTTCTTGTGTAAGAGGTTTAACATGAGTCGGGAGAAAAATCTCTGGCACCTGACACAGCAGAGGCTTCCAGGGGATAACCTCTGACCCTGCACGACCTCTCATAAATCTGCATCAGTCTCTCTCCACACTGCTTGTAATTCCCAGAGCATTTCTCAATGTGGAGGAGAATCTAAGCAATATGCGGTCTGGTTGTTTTGTAAAGATCCTGCTGTCAATACTCCGTAGCATTGTTCTTATAACTGACTGTTATTATTAAAAGTGGGATATCAGGATATCAGAACCATTACAAATTTTCTTTTTCAAAAAAACATATAGAAGGGATTTATTGATTAATTTTAATGTCTTCATTTAGGAGTATGCACAGTCAGGAAAATAGTCTTAAAAGTTTTTGCGTGTGCTTCAAGGCTTTCATCTTACCAGACAGCACAGTAAAGACAGCGGCGAAGGCGTTCAGTTTGAGTCCGTCAATGACGTTACTGGAATGGAAGAGCTCCAAACACATCAGACTGAAGCCGACCACCAGCAGCAGGATGTAGAGCACTTCTGACACCACTGACAACCACAGCACACCTGCAAATGCAACACAGAAAACTCTATTAAACACAAAAACACTCAGCGGTGATCTGCAAATTTGCAAGTGTTTCCAGTGTGGTGAAGGAATCTAAAATCAGACGTGAGCTCTGCAGCTCTGTCAGCGCTTTGTACCTTCAAATGTTTCGTTTTCAAATATTATCAAAGAATTCAACTGATTGTTCTTAATAAAGAAAAGGTAGATCAAGTCTTTTTTAATGAAACTGAAGTTACATTTTGTCTGCATCTGGAAATGCAGGACTTCTCTTAGTGAGAGAAATACACTGTATTTTGAAGATGTCTTATTTTGTTTGCCTTTTCATAACCAAAAACAGCATGCCCCCTAACAAACCCAAGGACTTGATTTAGTACATTACTCCTAATGGGGGTGTGACAAGAAACACTGTTAAGGACTATGTCAGAGATTAAGGTCACATTAGAGACTTCAATGCTCGTTATTAAATTATCACTACTGCACCCAAGATATCCTGTTTTAACGATAGTTTGACATTCACTCCTCACCATGGCAGCCCTTTTGTCATATTCCATTAAAGGATAATTAGCATAATGTTTTATTTTAAAATTAAATTATTCTTTATTGAAAACCTGAAGTAGGAGTCTGTTTGGGCCATTCAGACGACACAAAGCCAGAGGTTGGCTCCAGATGAGAAAATAGATCAAACTGAATGCAGCAATGACTTGTGGGATACTGCTCCTCTAATTCTCTCTATACGTCTGTGCTGCTACAGATACGAAAGTTTACAAAAAGAAATACAAAGTTAACTCTGGAGGTCTGACTTTTCACTTGTCAAAGTTTTTCCAGTCTGCAAACGAAGAGATTGAGTGATTCATGAAAAAAGTCAGACAAAAAAGGCTCAGAGGTCTTAATTAAACTGAATTATTAGTGAAACACTATAAAAACTATGCAGATGACACCCACATTTACCTCGCTCTTGCATTTTTCATTATCCACTTAGCTTCTTTATGTTTTTTTATCATTAGGAAACAGGTTTATTTTCATTTTAGTGATTTATGCTGTCTTTAGTTGTCAGTGCTTTAATTCATTATGAAACCACTATGAAACTGTTTTGTGTGTGACATATGCCTTACAAGTAAACTTGCTTTCTGACAAACTGTCAGCACTGGTCCTGTTATGTGCTCAGGTTGTAAAAATTAGATTAAATGTTGTATTTTTTTTCCTCCAGGCACAAACCGAGGGCGGGGACGTTTGATTGTCCTTCCATTTATTCTGTCATCATTCATTTATCCTGTGTTCGATTACCCAGAAACTCCTGATGAAACTTTGATGAATCTTCGGAAGATGATGATACATCTCTCCACAGCAGGCACGACATGACATTTAGAGCTGAGGACAAGGTGAAATATTTGTTTCTGATTGGACTTCAGGAGGAAGGGAGGGTGTGTTTGATACGTCCACCTGCTTGTTTGACACACATTTATTGTTGGCTCTTTACTGCTTCGGTGGAGCCCACTGGTCATACAGAGAAAAAAGTCCCATCAAAGCAGAGACAGGCGTTAGGCAAGATGATGAACAAGTTTTACGACCTCACTGTAGTGCTTCATGCTCTAGAAATGTGAACATTTCTGAGGCAGAGCAGAGTTGTCATCCTGTAACTGAAGCCGCCCTTGGGATCTACTCTCACCACCAGAGCTCACTGACTTTTTTTTGTTCATAGCTCTCCACATGCATAATTTTTAGAAGCTGCTCACAACACAGAGTTAAATAGGATTACTGTATCAACTCTACTCCGCTCTGTCTGGGATGTAGATGAGGTGGAAGCACAACCTGCAGGCTGCCTTTTCAATGCGAACATCAGTTTGGAGGAGGACAGGAAAAGCCAACATGGGGCCTAATTTTGTGCCCCACTTTTCTCAAGACTTGAAGGCACCATATTTCTATATTCACAAAGTTTTACATAAGCTTCTGACACTAACAACAGAATATAATACTAGAATTATAAAAAAGAAATGAGTGCAGTCAAAAACCTTGCCATTTACGAACGGGGTTGTAGATAAAAGTATCGCCATCTGCGTCTTTGCATGTCCTTGCAAAGCCACAAGGGGCAGACTACAGCATAATCATCCCAAACCAACAAAGCTTGTGAACCAACAAACCTCCTTCCTGAGTCACTTTCTTGTTTCAACAGTTTTAGCATATTAAATTAAGTTAAAAAATAAGAAATTAAGAAATTGAACAAATGGGAACATCTGTGTTTTTTTCTTTACTGTGAGAAAACAAAATAAAGTCCCTGTAAGCCACATGCATGACACCTTTTACTTCACTGACTGTCCAGTTGTCACAGATATGATTTTAATGAAGGGGCAGCATTGCTCTGATACACCAGTGTAGCTTTTCCCCGCTTGTTTCTCGTTAGCTGCAGCTTTAATTTCCAGCCACTTTGTTTTCAATTCCGAGTGTAGAAAATGCCTGTTAGGGACACAATATTGACCAAAATAATTTTCTCCCCTGTTTCTGTATCACTGAATATGTATCACTAGACTGAGACTTCATTAAACTGAAGACAGTAAATAAAACGTGTTTTGAGGGACTCAGCCAGCAGGACTGATAACAGGAAGGAAGCAGCTCATCAGACCGAGTCTCATCTCAAATGGATTTAATTACATCTTTAATTACTCTGTGTGCATGTGTGAGTGTGAGTGTGTCAGTGGTACGTGAGGTTGGCAGTTTTCTCTCTTTGACACCACGTTTAAGGGTTCTGCGAAGCACTTTCATGTCAAGAATAAGATTTAACATGATTAAAAAAGACTATGGATCAGTGGATTTAGGATGAAAATGGCAACTATGTATGTAAATTGTTCTTAGTATTCTTATTAATTAATTAATTAATTAACATAATATACATACAAAATCAAAGTGCCCATTAAGTGTCCTGAGTCAAAACTATAGTTCCTCAAATTGTGGTCAGATAGTTACAGGAGCAAATCTCACATTAAACTACATGTTTTTACTTAATATTAACCAAATTAATAAATAAACAATTAATCAATTCTTAAGCGTGTGAAGGACTAATTAGATAATCATGTCAGCTTATCTGTAAATAAATTGATGAAATTTATTGATGCAGTGTCACATGTATACAATATGCTGCTTCGGTTTTAAACTGTATTAACTCATCATTAAATTAATGGTTATGTACTGGTTTCTAGTGCATACATACATACATACATGCAAACATAGTTAAATGAACTCATGAACTAATTATATTTGATAAAGTTTATATGCTGTAAGTCATGTCAGCTTTATAGGTGATGAATTAGTAAAAAAAAAAACAGTATTAATATTTATCAGAATCACTGATGACAATGTAGAGGAAATGTTTACCCAATGTAGAGTGTCAAACTTTACCAAAACTATACCTGAATGGCTAAATCGAACTGAATACTGAAAACATTGTACTGAGTTTGGTTGTTGACCAGATATGCATATCTCAGGTGCAGCGGTTCTGCTGGAGGACTCTGCAATAATAACCACAGTATTTTGAAAATGCTGGCAACAACCCTGCTTTACTGGGTGTTTTCTTGTAAACAAATTAGAGTTTTTTCGTCTCAGTTTTCATTAAGGACAGACTTGGATCTGACCGAGCAGCAGCTGTGTGTTATAAAACACAGCAGTGAGCTTGTTGGGCGCAAAAGAAGGCAGATTAGCATATTGTATCCTTGTGTGAGAAGCAAGGTCGCCCTTCTCAATACATCATATCATCCACCACTGCTCCATGCAACACTCCTGCTCTTCATCCAGATGGCATTAACAGATGAAACCATCAGATAACCTTCATTATTAACTACCTACTCTGCATGAAACAGCGAATTAGAGGCTACGCCCACATGTACCAAAATATTCCCTTTCTTCTGGACGCTGATATATTCCTTTTAATGCGCTGCAGGAATAAATATCAAGCACTGTTGCGCTTATCTGCAGTTAGGATAACCCCTGATGAGTTGCCTTTAATATTTCCTATTATCCAGCATCCTGGTGAATAGAAATGTGCAGTATACTGTCTGTTCGGCATGTGGGATCCAACTAAAAAAAAGAATTACTTCATATGGACACTCATATGAAGGTAAAAGAAATGATGTAGAGGCTAAAGAAAATGTTCCATTAGTAATAAAGAATTAGTGGATAGACAATGAAGGCAGACTGAGATTATTATGAATACTGTCTCCTGTAAGAGAATGAATGTATACATTAATTCAAGGAAGTATTGAATTACCGTGAGGTGAAGAACACTTGTGTTTCTTGGTTAAGGTAAATGTTTTCAGATTGTGTTCAGTATATTAATGATGGAAACATAAAATACAATGATGTTCTTGTGACAAATTTTGGAAATTAAAAAAGGTTAGTTGTGAGCATGAGGCATCCTCCTCATTTTTGTTGGGGTGTAGGTTTCTATAACTCCCAGAAATGAAATCTGAGAGCTTGTTTCATATCAATGAATACATGTCACTTTCCTTATGCTCCCTACTCTGCGCTGTAAAAATGAAAACTTATATTGTGAATTTTTATTCCACTAAACTAAAAGTATTTAATTTCACCGTAAACTACCCCAAAGTAACAGCTTCAACTAACTATGTTAATCTTCTTGTTAAAAGTTGGTCTTCTGATGTTGGTAAAATTCCCAAATTGTAAACAAACAAACAAAAAAACAAGTTAATGTTCTTAAAATATTGTGCTTTTTTAGTTCTTCAGAGAAAATAGGTGCAGATTAACTGTAGATAACTCAGATTAACTTTTAGTTTATTATGTCAGCTGCAGGACCATTGTTGTTTTTCTTTAAATTAACTGGGGACATTTTAGAAAGTGTGTAAGTTAATAAAACAATGAGTACAAAACACAACAAAAAGTTAAACTTTACAGTGCAGTTTTATTACCGTGTCATGTTTAAAATAAACAACGGAGATGTTTTGCTGTCTTCAAAATAATTTGTTGGTGTCGTTTGTAATTCTCAGTATTAAATTGTAATTTGCTTAACAACAGATAAACAATAGACAAACTTAAAAATGTAAGTTATTAGATATATTAAAAGATAAATTAACTGAACAAAACTCAAGAAGATTTTCTTTGGAAATTGAGTTGGCTTGAAAACTCAAAAAATCTCTTGCAGTTAAATTGCCTTGAAATTTTAGGTTTTCTCTACTTTTTTTCAGTGTCAAAACAATGAAGGACTCAGGATGCTTAAAATTAAGCTTATAAGATGCCTCAGAGAATCTGGAATCATGTTTTTAACAAGCACCTAAAACAAACATGAAACAGCAAAAATAGACTGATTTTCCAACACCTCTGATCTAAAACATAGCTCAGTGCCAAACTGCAGTTACCTGTAATTGTTCATCACCTGCACCTAAATTAATTAATTTAACCAGACCTCTAGTATGTAACCACAAACTTTCTTCTCTGCAGGTAAATGTGGCTGAATAACATTATAGAAATAAGTTTTTCAAAACTGACAGCAAACAATGAAGTCCAGAAAGAGGTCTACATATACAGATAATTTTGTTTTCTCCAGGCTGGATGAACAGGTGGGGAGCAGTGGGGAGTGGCAGAGAACGGCGGCGATACCTAATGACCATCATTACTCACCTCTCTCTGATGCTGGGGCCAGATCAATGAAGCTCCGACACTTCTCACCTGAGAGAGGAAAGAGGGGAGTGGTAGGAAGTGGAGAGGGAGAAAGAGAGTGATTTAAAGAGGTAAAGAGGTGGAGAGAGGAGAGAAATTCAAGGTGAAATGAGCTGGGAATGAAGCCGAGATATGGAATGAGAGAAGGAAGGAAGAGAAAGAGGAGAAAGTATTAAGGTAATGGGCAAGGGTGATGACACAGAGATGAAAACAAATCCAAAGAGAGGAGAAAAGAGGATATAAACAGCATTAGGGTCAGTGTGTTAAAAGGATAGAAAAATACAAGCTAATACTCTAAGTTTCAGGACAGAACTTTTGTCTGCTCTGCTAAACTAAATTTTATTATTTGTTTCTGAGCTGTATATTTGAGTTCTGTATTATCTTTGCTGTGACAGTAACATCTCAGAGTAATGAGTGCCTCAAAACTGAGCTGGTCAACTGTGTCCTCAAATATGTTGCATAAGGTGCAAAGAACTAGAAAACAGTAACCAGTCCCCTGATTTGGGTTTGGGATCTGAACTAGGGATGTTAAATGTTAAAAGCTTAGGTAGCAGGGCCTGTCAGGACTTCAAAATTCAATAAAAACTAGAATCTATGTAATAGCAAGCCCAATACTGGTCTTTGAGGAACACCTTTATCAACTGACTGAGGATTATTTATTTACAACCATCAGCAACAACAGTTTGAATTTTAGCAGATGGATAACTGAACAGAAATACTGGTAGCAGTGTTTTGCTGTTAATACACATTCTGCAAACTCACTATTTGCCCCGTACATTTATGTGTAACTGCATACAAGCCCTAACTAGGGTTCGTTGCCTGTAATGGCACACTGTACATGCTGTGCCTTTAAAAAAGTACTTAGTGTTTTGTACTGTTTTGCAGTGGTTGTGCTTTAGGCATTTTGACATTCTCTATGTGGTAATATTCTCAATGCGATGTGAGATGTGCTTGACAAGTGCTCTTAGTGGGCTTTGGTGTTGATCCCTAACCTCTTGGCCACATATCAAAACCCACAGAAAGAAACTTATATAACAAAATATTGTGATCAACACTATAAAAGTGTGTGATACATCTAGAAAGACAGTGTTGCTTTTAATCACATCGGTTAGCTATGTCATCTACAACAGTGGCTGCAGCAGTTAATGCGCTAAGAGAAGGTTTGAAGCCCGACTACTTTATCAAACTCAAACCTATCACATAGTTTGTGGCATTTGTCTCACGAGATATCAATAAAAGATCATTTAAGGAGTATTTTTTGTAATGCAGAATCATATTGGCTTATAACAGCTGCAGAGAGTTGATCAGAGCTCAGTGGGACCCTGCAAGTCACAGATCAGTGGCCACAACACGAGCCATAACTCAGTCTCTGCAGTGTCAGAGGCAGCAGGCAGACCCATCCATAATGAGCCTGAACACCAACGCCCTCACACTTCCTTGCACAGTGAACCCCAACCCACACACTCCAAAACAACAGATGAAGATACTCTCTATATGTCTTACAGATATTCTATATAACTGAAGGTTCAGAGGCTAAAACAGACGTGAACTGAAACTTGAGTTTATGGTGAAAACAGTAAAATACTCCTGATACTACTGTTTATATGACTATATCACGTGACAGGCATTTTGACATTAATCATTTGTACCAAAACATAAGAAATATACATATTTAACTGACTTTAAACACTCTTTCTCTTTCTTTCTTCCTTTTACTTCACTGACTCTTCTAGCCCCATTCTGTGACCAGTGTCATTTTGAGTTGAATTACTCTTGAATACTTTTGCCATCTGTCACGTGAGCAGAACACAAGTGACAACAATGGCAAGAGTTGGTGGTTGGTGGTTTGATTCCTGGTTCCCCCCTGCATCTTCAATCTTCTTTAAAATAGCTACATGCATGGACGTGGGGCCAAGGCAAAGTGAAGGACAGCATGGCAAACGATTATTGAAGCACACCACCTGTCATGTCACATGTGCCCTCTGGTTTCCCTCAGTGAATTTCCCTCCATTGGAGATTCCTTGACCCTCTAACCATCCTGATTGGCTGTCTATCATTTCATCAACCTGCCACTATAAGAATCAAGCCTTCATTTTCAGTCCGCTGCGTTACTGGTTCAGCCATTTCTGCCTGTTTTCCACTTGGTTGTTTCTTGCCTGTGTGCTGATTCTTCTGTTTCCTTGATCCCACCTGATTGTGATTTTGATTGTGCTGGGTGCAGAGTGTAGTCCTAAATGTTATCCTATTTTAACCTTCCGAATATGTTAAAGTTATCTATCAGCATTTGTTGCTCTCCCTGCTGGCCACTTACCCACAGCTTTAGCTAAACTAAAATTAGAATAACATGATAATACTTGCAGCTAAGACTTCCCTGTAATGAATGCAGCATGCTATTTCACACATTCTGCAAATATTCACTTGAGGTAGTTATAATTCATCTCATCCAAGGTTAAAAACTTGAGGTAACTAAGCAGGAGACACAGATGAATGTGTAGTAGACTTGTTGAGCTGGCGTGAAACTGTGCCACAGCCAAAAGGTGAGTAGCACAGCATCTGATTAGGACATGAATTTAAAATGTAATTAAAGAGTGAGCGGGCTTGTCTGTGACCCGACGACAAGACTAACTAACAGCACAATCAGTATTCCTACACCTTCTTTCGGCACACAGGAGACAACGCTCCTCTAAAATGTCAATTAACCAAAAACTCCTAGTTATCACGCTCCCAGTCTATCGGGTTGTAATGGAAAATATTCATTTCAAAGAGGCTTCGGGTGGTTTCAAGTGTCTTTTCTTGTATTTTTAGTTTCATAGTCCCAGCTCTCACTTTCAAACCAGTCGTTCATTATTCCCTGTTCCAGCAGCCAGCAGCTCTGAAGCCTGTTTAATCAGCAATCCAGTGTCATTTGGGGCTAATTGCAGCTGTAATGAGTATGAATGGTTTTGTGAAACAACACCTAACGTACCATTACTTCTAGCAGTTGTGTCTGTCTACATTATTCAGCCGTATCTGAGCGCACACACACGCCTGATTTCTACAATCCACAGTTAATTATAAATGGGTCCAGATACACCTCAACTCACGTCTACCTGCTTTTACAAGAACAGCAACAGACATAGAACAGCAATGGCAAATTGCAGTATTTCAGATAGTATTACATAAGCCAGCAAGGTTTTTGTGGGGAGTTTATGTATTTTTCTAATGCTTACATGGGTTTTCTTCTGGTATGCATCCATAATAGAAAATAAATCATCAATGCAGGATGTGGTGGCTGTTTTGGTGAAAGCGTGCTGGACCACGTGACCGACCACCATCATGTTGATGGACTGACTGCATGTTAGCAGATGTGACGTAGCTGTAATGCACACAAGTGGGCTGCGTGACACTAAAAGACATGTATGCAGACAGTGCTAAAACATGGTGGTTCACTTGTGATCCGTGATCCCCACGCACATTTTAAAACCAATTGTAATCACAGCCTCTGTGTTTCTACTGTATGCATCACTCCTGTGATAGACCTGTCCAGGCTGTACCCTCCTAATTACAGCTGGGATTGGCTCCAGCCCCCTGAACAGGATCAGATAATGGATGTATGGATAAGATCAATGGTGGGATTTGACCAAAGCTGAACTCAATAAAAAAAGCTCTGTGTGCACTCCGACTGGGGATTGATACATTTTGCTGATTTAGATATTAATGCGACCACAGTGTTAGGTAGTCAGTCTCATTTTTTTCCCATCCAGAATACTGTGCAACAGCAAATACATTATATCAATCAGCACCTCTGATCCACAAGAGAAAAACTAAACCATAAAGCTGAAGTTAACAGTCTCCTTACGGTCAGATTGACAGGTTTCCGTCAACTTCAGCTGAACTTGAGTAATGGCTTCATTAATGTCTCCCATCAATGAACACTGAAATCTGGCTGACATCATTTAACTGTTGTTGCACATTCAATGCCCAGTATTATGGTCTAGCATTATAACGTTGTCATTTTTCTGCCTTCATAAGATGCAGTTAATGTAATTTCAGGAGGAAGGAAACAAGGATCCAACAACAGCAACAGCACATACTGCAGACGAACCCATGTAAAATAAATCCCACCTTTTAAACATCGGCCAAGAAATGAAACTGGCTGCTGAAAGGGGCAAACAGAAATTATGAGGGGGTCTATAAAAACTCCATTTTGATGTAAAACCTTGTGCAAACTAAAGCCTTTTCCTGGAGCAACTGTTTTCTCATTACTGCTGTTAAAACAGTATCGAGCTGAGCTCCTTACGAGTTTCTTCGCCAGCCGTGCCAGATTGTAGTGATGTAATGAAGTGAGTAAGCCTCACTGATGTGTTCATTACAGAAAGATAGTGTTTTTTTTTATTTAACCTTTAATTGCCCAGGTGGTCTTGTCTCACTCTCTCCTTCATATAAGACAGTAGCCAGGTCAGTGATAGCATTGTATCTATATATTCACTATCAACTTCTCAAGATAAATCCATAAAGAACAAAGGTTAAAAAGGTCAGTGAAGTCAGGACCTGAACAGAGATAATCAGACTTCTTCACAGCAGGTCTGGCTCGTGTTGTGTAATCATGCTTGTAAATTCTAGGGGAGAGATGAATTTAAAAGCATTTTCACAGGACCCTGCTTGTTGAACAGGAGAACAGGGACATCGAGGAGCAGCACAGTGAGACTGATGACTAGAGGCAGTAAAGTTGCAGGACATCAATCAATCTGACCAAGCTTCAATGACACTGGCGCACTTCTGCCTGCACTGAGGGAAGATGCATATGCTGAAATATGTTAAAAACAGATGGCTATAACTCAACTAATTCTTTTCTAAACACCATGTTTATGTTGCTGGACATAATTAATGATGAAGGCCAAGCTATCATCGTTAAATGTAACTGTTACTTTATGTTATGTGTTCTTTATGTGTTGTCGGACAAAAGCAGAGATAATTAATATAATATTTAAAAGCATATATGTCTGGTGCACCTGGCATAGATCTTCCACCTCTGCTGCAAGTGAAGTGGAAATAATTCCTCTTTAAAACGCATAGGGCTCAGTTAAAAGATCATAAAATGATCACAAAAGCACCACAGGGAGATGCACGACGAAGAAAAGCAAATCCACAGCAAAGGCCCCCAAATACAATAAAAAGGTGCAAAGCAACCAAGGACAGAAAACAAGTACAGAGACAATACAATGCAGCAACTATAAGTTGGGATGTGATGTAAAATGTATATAAAAACAGAATGAAAAAATGTATATTTGATTGAAAAGTCAACATATCAGATGTTGAAACTTCAAGAAATGTGATTATTATTATTTTTCTATTTATGCAAATTGTGATTTCTTTGTTTTCAGTAACAGGTCTGGACTGAGTTAATCAGCTGGAATCTTATACAATGAAGCAGCATTACAGCAGCATCTCTTCTACACTTTACCTGAAGCTTAAAATGACCACAGGCACTATACTGTGTCCCAGTTACAGAGTATTACTGCCTTGTTGCACATAAGAGTTACAAGTAAATGCAACCTTTATAGTAGAAAATCCCCGCCTTCAAGTGAGTAGCGCTAAATAAATAAAATGTGTTTATACTGTTAATACATATCCAGAGTTTTTATGAATTACTGAGCCTGAAAGATGAATGAAATCCACATCAGTTGTGTTACCAGCAGTCGGTGACATGTTTGGAAGTTAATGAATGTTAATTAGTGATGGCTGGTATCTCAGTTGTGCCTATCATCTCCTCAGGATGTGCTGCTGAAGCTCTCTTCACGTTTCTCCTAGGTAGAACGAGGAGAGATTTTTTTTTTTGTTCTATAAAGACAATAATGGCAACAGAGACAGCAGGAGAGGGAAGCCAGATGGAGAACAAGGATGAATGAGTGAGAGGAATGGAGTCACACTGGAAAATGTTAATTAACATAACTCTCTGCTCGGTGATGTATGTGACGTCAAAACCCTCTTTATCCTGCAAAGGCAGACATACCAAACAGTAATAAATATACACAAGTATGCCGCACTGCCTGTATGGCTCACACACCGGGACCAATCCCATTAAGGGGAAATTCAGGTTGAGACAAACTGATCTGACCTGTAATTCATATGTATTTATACAGTTTATAGAAAACTTTTTTCCATGTGTGAAACAAAAACCTATCGTCACGGCAATGTCATCAAACTTAAAAGCTAAAATTTACCTTAGCAGGTGTATTAGCTTGTTATTTGACAAATGTAAAAGTTTGTTGTTGTTTGTTTGCTGGTCAAAACATGGTGTCCATTAAACCCTATGAAAGATGCTCAAAGACGAATTTCAGATTCTATAGGTGGAAATTTTCCTCTGTGTTGCTTCTGTGTTTTTTTGGCCCACAGATCATGTGCACTAGCGATCTCCTCCAGTCGCTCCCACCTCTCTGCACACACACATGGGGATAACATGAAATGACCTTACAGCAGCCTATACTCCACAGTATAGACACAAACATGAGTCACTAATTTAAATAGAAAGTAATAATAATAAAAAGTAAAATATCTGTTTATAAGGTCATGTTTCATACTTCTTCAGCATTATATCCTTTCACAACCTAGATTTACATCCAAATGCAGGGCAGACATGAAGCAAATTGTGTTCAAATTGGCAAAAGAAAAAAGAAAGAAAGCACATCTCCATCCACCACTCAAATACTAGGAGTCTGCTTGTTGAGTTAAACAACCGATGGCACTGGTGCCAATAAACCATCACAAAAGAAGAGGACAGAATAAGATGACATGTTCAAAAGAGCTCCAGTCAAAGTCCAAACAGTGAAAAAACATGTAAAACACAGAAGAAAGGCACACGGGACATCAGAGGAGAGAGACTTATGATGACCATGAATTTCAGCACTAGCAGCTTTTAAATTCAGTATTTTCCTTCAGGACCTCTGGTTAAAACACACAACACAACCCCTCTCCCACCTCCACACACACAGTTTACCTCTGTCTGTCACGCACAATGTGAAACTACCTCTAAACACACATTTTGCTCCAAATTTGTCCTCTGATGAACAATTTGATGAAACTTGAGGTGTTTTTCAAGACTAACTTCTTCAGATTATAAAAATAAAAGAAAGCTCAGAGAGACTGAATAACATATGAGTGTGAAGAGTAAAGCAAAGCTGTAGGAAGGGGGGGGGGGGGCGCACAGAGCAGAAAGGATTGATGCTGAGCCTGGTGTTGGGGCTGTGTTGCACATTGTAGCGTCAGTGATTAATCTGCAGATTAGTTTTACAAAGTTAAGAACAGTTAGTGGAGCAGTTGTTCCTGACAGGGATCAAATCTGTCTGGGACAAGTGAAAAAGGAGCCCCCCCCCCCCCCTCATCAACACTGTTCAGTGGACACAGCTCAATGTTCATGTGTTTAACATGGGGCTGTGATCGGTAAGAGAGGCCTCTCAGCAGATCCTCCCTGAATAAATGAAGCTGCATCGTGACATACTCTGGTTGAAGCATGAAATATCATCTGTTGTGCCCACAGATGTTCCTACTGAGTAAGACTAGAGTGGCTCATCTACACTTCTAAACTTGTAGGACTAAACTGAATTACAGTAAAATCATCCAAATACTGTAAAAATGCTGTGTTACAATCATATTAGAGCCAAAGGGGCCAAGATGCGCTCAAATGACATGGTTCTGATTTGTTCTTCAATTTGTTTCTTTGTTTGAACAACTTAGTTTAAACTTTGTTGCTTTTAACTACAAGATCAGTGCTGGACTTTGATTTTTGAGCTACTGGCTTCAGGACAGATGTGCCCACCTGCCTCGTGGATGTTCTCCTCGCAGGAGTACCAGATGCCGGTGTGGAAGCGGCGGAAGAGGAAGCGGTCATCCCCGGTCTCCCAGCTGTAGTGCACCTTGTTCTGATCCGTCTCGTTTACGCCGTAGTCGATGCAGTTGTGGTGCCGCTGCTTGCTGCAGTTGGGTTTGGGGACGCGCTGGGTGCCCTCGCACCAGTACGTGGTAATGAAGGCGGTGGTGGAGAAGAACAGCGCCACCAGGTTCAGACCCACCGACAGCAGTGCGCGACATTTCCGCGTCGTTTTCATGATCTCAGTGAGAGCGGCCGCGTCCCCGCCGGCGGCGAGAAAGTTCATCCAAGAAGAATGAGGAGCTGGAGGCGGTCAGAGGAGGAGAGTCATGGCGCGGCCAAGACGCACAGAGGAATTACGCGCGTAAAAGGCTTGCGCAAATGCCTCTTTGCGACAGTTCGTCCTCAGAGCGGAAAAAAGTGACAGGTGGTCCGGCCTCTCGTAGGGAGAAGAGGAAACTGGAACTCACGAATATGGTCTTCCATCTAGCGCAGCATCACCGACACTTTCGAGCATCACCAAGAGAAGACAGAGACCTGTTTCCCTGTCAGAGAGCAGGACGCTCACTGAGTGATGCTGAGAGAGGAGACTCTCTCCCCCTCTCCCTCTCACGGATCCTTGTGCGTCATTACTGTGACCGGACAGCTCTTAGCCTATAAAAGAAAAGCCATTCAGAGAGCTTATACCTCCCCCAAAGGCAGACATTAAAATGTTTATAGTAGAAATGTTTAGAGATGTGTAAAAGTTCAAAACTAAAGCAGTAGTTGCTCTTAGTATTTATCAGTTAACCTCAAAGTACAAGAAACAACAAAAACCCCTAATCATGAGGACATTTTTCTGAGACCACCCTTTGCCTTTATGCATCTGTGATACAGTACACATGTCATGTACTTATGGTGGGAACTGGGAGGATCAGAGAACTTGCCACAGATCTTCAGTGAGAAGAGTCTGTCTCAGTGTCATGCATTTAATGTATATATTAACCAGAAGATGGCATTTGGCAGTTATGTATTCGTTAGCACTTGAAGCCCTAATGTTCATCAGATTAAATAAAAATATACCTATACCTGTAAACCTGTATATATTTGTAACAAGGGAACACTCGTCTCCGTGTATTGTTTTTCCATTGTATTGTTCTAATATGTAGAAACTATGCCGTCCCTCTTTAATCAGCCCGCGTCTCCAGCCATGAAAATCACCAGCGACAAGGCCGAGCCGCCCACCACACCAATCCATCAGCTCTCGTTTTATGGCTCCCACCTCCAAGATCAATATTGCCTGCCTGTGAGCATGTGTGTTTGCCATGATGTACTGCAGGTTTCTCAGTGGTCAAACTCTACACAGTTACAATATTAATGCTTAAGACGTTCAGTGTCTCCGGTCTACTTCAGCTTATTTTTGAAGTGCATTACTGTAAAAGTAACTTAACAGACTGTGGTTTGAAAGAAATCCTGGTTTCACTGCATCAGTTGATCTTTTTCTGAAACAGATTTTGTAGTGACCTCAGATCAGTTTGTTTGAACCTCAAGAGAAAGTCTGACATACAGTATTTTAAACGAAGAGAGAGAAGTTTCATGTCCACATTCTCTCCTACGTTGATGTCCTTGTCTCAGCTGATAACATTCAAATGGAGTGGAGTGACAGCTTAGGGTGAAGGGGATGGTGCAGACTTTGCAGGTATCAGATGTGGACCACAAACACCTGGAATACTAAATCACTCAACTTGCAGCACCATGTTTTGTCCTTTTGGCAAAAGCAGAGCGAGTAAAACTTACTTTAGTCACTTTCTGCTTCTACATTAGTGTTTTCTTTTAAGATCCTAAAATAGAGCTTTGAATCATTTATCTCTGTGATGAGTGACTCTCCTTTCTGGCTTGAAAACACACAGCTGCATTTATACTCGTTCTCTCTCTCTCTCTCACACACACACACATACGCACAGCCGCACATATTTTGCTTGGTTGTTGGATAGATGCCCCTGACAAGATTTCCCATTGGATATATGGGACCATCTGTGGGTTCGCCCCAGCTTTGTTTGCAGTCTGAATTAAATCCCGGCACTAGCCGGTAGATCACGACGTCTGAGTTAACGCAGCTCACTGCAGCAGCATCCAGTAACGAGATACACCCCAGGCAACAACAACAATACACCCCTGCCATATACACCCCACTCCAGAATGATCTTCAACGGTGTACACAGGATTTTAAATGTCAAGACCACCACACTCCATGCACTTTTACGTGCTTTGTTGCACTACGAGATTCTGCACGCTTATTTTGCTGAGAGTTGGGTTTGATCATCCTTTGTCGAGGTCTTTTTTTCTTAGCTTCTTCCTGTTTGTGCAGCTTTCTGCCCTTCTGCAACCCACAGATAATATTCATTTAAAGGGCAGATTTGTAGCCTGAGAAAGGCTGAATAATGCCGGTTACAGTAATTTCTCCCCACTCTGATCTTTAGTTTAAACTTTAACTCAAATATCCTTTGTGTACCAAACGTTCACTCTCCGTTGTGTTGAAAGGTGGCTCTGAAAGGTTTTCCCAGAGGTGCTACTGTACACTGTGGCAAACTGACTTGCTTGACGTTCTTGAACACTTCTGCAGCTCTGGAGTGAAGATAGAACTTCAGAGTCAATCCCAGATACAGCTCGTATTGTCAAAAAGCATGTTGTATTTCAGTCGGACAGATCGACAGGAGCATCGACCGCAGGTGAGGGTTTGGGCGGAGGTTAATATCGCTCACAGGGAAGATGCAGCCTGTCATGTAGACTTCATCAGCAGAGATTAACACCTCCAACAGGAAGTGCTCAGCATTTGGACACCCTGCAGGAGCTGCCACAGGTGAGGAGACACACTCGCTGCTTGTGTCACTTCTACCTGCCCGAAACCCACGCAGAGTTTCAGGAGAGGGATGGCTTCGCCTCGACTGAAACACACCAGCGGCCGTTACCCACACGGCTGATATTTGAGCGCCGTCAGCAGATGAAATTGACTCCAGCTTGTGAAATAAAGTGGATGTTGTGTTTAATCAAAGTGAGCGGTTCAGCTCAGTGACTCTGTATGACAGAAACCAGATCTCATGACTCAACACTGTGTGGCTGCACATACTCAATACAAGCTGTCATTTGCATTCTCATTTCCTGCTTCTTCAAATAAAAACATAATCTGCACAGTACGGAGGAATGTGCGCGTGTATAAACACTCGTGGGTCACTTTATTAGGTACACCTGTCAAATCTAATGCCATACAACAGCTCTGTCACTAATGTGACTGATGTTTTGGTCCCTCTAATGAGCTACATCAATGAGGGAGGGTTTCTTTATATTGTCAGTGGCAGTGAGAATTTGGTTTTTATGAGAAGCCCCTGTTTAATTTCAATTACTCAGGTACACAGTAGCTGGTGGTCGCAGCACAGCTGTAATTTCATTCTTAGGCAGCCTCCTTGACAATAAATACATATTATATAGCTGAAACACATTTCTGCCTGTCTGTTAACAACAAGATAAACTGAGTCTCAGCTGCGATTAGTGCTGCTGACAGTTTAATTCCCTCAGTGCACTTTTGCCTAAACCCAAACAGGTTTTATTAGACCCCACCCAGACTGTCAGGAAAATAAGCCGTATTCTTGATAAATTCATCTGCCTTGCAACTGTCAGTGCGCCACAAAATCAATAATGCAGGCGAGGAAGTGTCTCCTTATCCCTTCATAGACTAGAACCTGTGAACTGGGGAGATTTAACATATAGAGAAAGTTATACTCTATTTAATTTTGTTATTGTTATTTTGTTGTTTGGTTCAATAAATGGTTGACACCAATTCGGGCTCAGGCTTCAGTCCCTTCAGTCCTTTCCTCTATCCAGATTCCCTGTTAGACTAATAACATGTCTTTGATTAAATCCACAGTCTCACACTGTGTGTCCACATGTTGCTTGAGATGAACTGCTGATTATTATGTGAGTACCGCTTTTTTTTCTAAGCAATAAGCCCAAAAGCTCAGAAAGGATTTGCTTCTTTTCTTTCATTTATAACAATAAACTGAACATAATTGTAATCTGCAGCTAAACCTGTAGTTTTTTTCATTTTTACTGCTATAACTGTCCTTCCATACATTTAATCGCAGAACTTTTCCGGTGCCACTGTGCTATTGGATCATTGCTTCTCTTATTGCATGAATCCCTCTTTTACTGGTCACCTTCAGGAGCTGCCACTGACACACACATACACACAGCAGTGAAAATAATCTGCAAATCAATTCCACGCTCAGCAGATTCCTCCTGGTTGTGTTTTTCCAATTAAACGTTTGGATGGGTGCAGCTGGGGGGAGGGGTCTAAGGAGAGGTGAGTTGTATACTTGGCCGGTAAATGACATTTATGCAAATGTCCATCAGGTTGGATTGCTGACAATAGTGTGTGGCATGTCGGAGCAGACATTTTTGCTCCTCTGGTCCCGAACATGCTGTGTGGGTAAGATTAAATGATGGAGAAGCAGCAGTGCTGAGTCTTTAACTACATGTCACCTGGAGGTTGCAGGCAAGTCTGGGTAAGTCTGAGCACCTACAACTACAACTACTGGGATGATGTTCGGGAAAAGTTACTTTACTGATCCAAAAACATTTATTATAAAATATTTTATAACCGCAAGTGAAGGTCCACAGTCTGAGGTGGAATGAAAAACCATCCTGCGTCCAACTGCCTCTCTTATGTCTCAGTGGCTGTGTGGAAAAAAGACAAAAGCTTCTTTTACATCCATACACCCAGGGTATGTCCATGTTGAATTTGTAAGAGCATCCTTTTCTCTCTGTTTCAGACTGTCAGAATGTATTTTTCTTATCCCAAACATCAGTGGATAAATCTGAAAATATCAGCTTATTGTGTGAAATGAGCTTTTACAAAATAATAACACAAGTCCGCCCAATGAAGATCGAGCCCTTTGTGACAGTACAGTGAAAACAATGTTAAGGTGATATGTTTCCATAAGAAACATATTTAAGTTATTATTATTTAAACTACATTTCTCTTTCTCAGGCACTTAAGTCCACGAACCTCTCCCGGGGTAAAAGTCTCTTTGAGAGAATTGTGATTTGCATCCCACAGATGAGTCAGATCCGCGAGAAGATTAAGCAAATTATCCCACTGACATGTCAAAAACGAAACAGTTGGTCGCTTTTTACTTCACACAACAGCATCGCTAAGCTTTTTACTTATGTCACAGTGTTGTACAAACCACAGTGATTTAACTTTCACTTGGGATTTACTGTTTCCCAAATGTGACAGTTCAGGCAGTGCTGGAAAAGAGATGAGGCAAAACAGGCAGAACAAGAAAGGGAGAGGTTCGTATCCAGGAATCTCTGCTTTTCTCTACTATCACTCAGCTCACACAGTTTTTGTCATCAATCTGCATTTATTATGAAATAATCACAATTATGAAATAAGGATTTTTACTATAAGTGCAGCCTGTGAGTGTCCAGAACTTAGTTACAGACATTAATTGTGAATTTCATGTCATCACTCGTGTCTATCACGACATCACCTCTAAAAGATTTTTCAGCTCAATTAAAAATACATAAACAAAGAGATTGAACTGTTTTCATGGTGCTTCATTGTGGACTACAGCTCTCTACAGTAGAGGGAGTCTATGTTTCTATGGCTCACACAGTGGAGGAGTGCTGCACCGGAGTGAGTGGTGGGGAGAGGGGTTTAAAACCTCACTGCTGATAGAGGGTGGGCTACATGACACAAACAAACTGTTGAGATGCTGCTGAAGCAAGTGCACAGCCAAGCATTCCTAATGCGCCTTCTTGACTTGTGGTTGCTGCATGCAGTGTCAGGAAAAGGTGGTGAGGGGAGGGCTGCTTTGTCAGATAACGTTCACTTTCCACATTTTACCCGGTCACTTCTAGCGCCATCGTTTTCTGTTGATCTTATTACCTGCCATTAAATGAAATGCTAACACTCACTCTTTTGTAATAATCGTCTATGGACAAAATCAATCAAGGGTTCAGTGTCACCACTCATGTCCTGACCTGCTGACTAATGTCTACAGTGAGAAAAGAAGTCCACTCAACACTGAGTGCTCCGCACTGAGCAACACATGTTTACTGCAGCAATTGGTGGAGACCAGGAGGCGAGTGACCACTGGAATTACATTTTTTAGGTTGACACACAAACAAATCCATGTGCTCATGTGACTCTGCTGGACGTCAGAGTAAGGAACAGTTAGTCATAAGACATTGATGTATTGCGGCTGTGTGTCTGTCTGCTTCTCGCCGAGTTCTTCTGCCCCATAGCGACCACAAAATAAAGAAGCCTAAAGGTTAAAAAAGTATGTGAGAACTGTTTACTGACAAAAAACAAACAGTGAACCTCAGTCTAAGTCTAAAGAATGATACGTAAAAATAGAAACGGAGCGATGGCAGTCAAATGGCTTGTTAATCCTCTCTGTGACCAGCAGCTGATTTCTATAAGCTGCGGAGGAGCTGTGGTCATGCATGAATATTAGTCCATCTGTCTGTTGGCTTGTGCACATGCTATGACTGTATTCAGTATGAGTGTGTGTCTGCAGCCAACACCACTGCTCATCCCTACTTTTTTTTTCCTGATTTCCCCTTAGTAAAGAATTGTGGCTCTGTGCTGACCTGCAGCTCATTATACCCTTGGCTGAACCTCCTCTTCATGCTTCTCTCTCCTAATCTAATGGGACTTTCTGTCTGTCTATCTTTCTCCGGCAGCCATCCATATCAGGGTTCCACCAAAATGACTTTCTGAAGGCTAGTGCCAGTATTTCCATTATCTTAAGTCATTATCTTTGACTGGTTTCATGCCAAAAGCTTTCCTAAATGACTGTACAAACATGTTTCTCTGAGAATTTATATTCTTAATACGACTTTAAACCACAACATGTGTGTATCTGTGTGACTGATAGGGGAAGTTAAACTGAATTAAACTCAACAAACTAATGATGTAAATCGAATGTTTGTAAAACAGAGGAAGAATCAGACATATTGATGCTTTTAATTAACACACATTTTATTAGTTTAAAAGGCTGGTGGGTCACACACACACACACACACACACACACACACACACACACACACACAGTGCAAATAGAACATTTCATGTCATTATTAATTAATGTGCAGATTGTAAACTGTCTGTTACAGTTTCACAGACCGAGGTGAGATCTTCATATGTTTACTTTGTCTGACAGAGACGACAGGGAAATAGAAAATTATTTAAACATAAAAAAATATTTTCTTACTAAGGGATATCTATTCTAATATTATGTGTTACAAAGTCAAGTTAAATGTTATGTCATGAACAAAATTTAATTGTACAATTGAGCTAAGCACTAATCCTGCATTTGAAATCGACTTGTGGGGAAACCAACAATGTCTAATATAGTCTGAACATACTGTACTTATCCTATGAGAACGTGTAGAGAGATCATAACCCCTTTAGATTACAACTTTCTTACTCTGTACCTACATGAAACTAAGGGGTTACAAACAATAGGCTTTTTCATAAAAAACTCAGTATAATTTATTATTACTGTACAGTATGAGACAAAACATATCCACTTCCTCTTCTTGAACATGTTCCCCACTATGACTCTTCCTCTGCACAGCATCTAGTCCAGCTAGGAGTAATAAAAACCTGTGGTGTGTTCATGCAGCAAACAAAGCAAATTTCCCCTTGCATCATCTGATCACTGGATTATAAACCCAAACAACTGAGGTATGGCACAAACTTGATGTAGATAGCTAACAATTGATAAACTGAGCATGTGTGAACCTGAGCTCACCAGAAATGTAGTATTCTAATATAACCTCTCTTCGCTAGTTAGTTAGTTCAATAATAAATACAGTCAATAGACAGGCAAACATATGAAGGCACACAGTAGACCAAAGACACGTGGCCTGGAGAGCAGGGACTTTAAAGTCTGTTTGGTTGATTTTCACTGCAGTTAATCATTTCGTGCTTATGGGTGGCAAGGTGGCTCAATGGTTAGCACTGTCACCCTTTAACAGGATGAGTTAAGAAATGGACACCCCATTTTCCAACAGCACACTGCATTTGCACAACTGCACCACACTTATTTCTGCTTCAGGGCACAACGTGGCGAGCTTGACAGTTTAACCTGCCTCATAAGAAGATGCCTGTGTGATGACGCAAGCACTGTGGCATCAGTGTAACTCCAGCAATCAATCCAGCTGTGTAGACTACCTTCAGAGTGAAGAGCAGCACAACAGGCCCGTGCTTGTACTTCAAATCACTGAAGTCATAATTTAATTTCACACCTGCTCCTGCTTTCATGGGGATACAGATGAGCTGTTTCTCGGGTCGAATGGGACTTGAATGACTTCGGCACCTGCTGCACCGTCTCATCTCAAATCGCTTCGACTCGACTCATCTATTCTGCTCCACAAGAGGAGAACTGGTCCTTTGGTAAGGAGGCTCCCTGAAGGACCAGTGTCAGACTCGAGTAGTATGTCAGCAGTCTGGAAAAATGAGCCAATACTCGACTGTTATTCACTGTAAATACACAGAGCTGAATCTTGAGTATCAGAAACATCACTTCAGACGCTACACAGTAAACTGTACTTTAATTAAAGGAAGCAGTTATTTGCAGCAACATTTGATAAGTTATCATCATTTCACCTATTTTTCCTTTTCACACCTCTTTTCCTGTCCATGTTTCAGCCATTTCAATTTGTTTAATTTGTGTGGGACTTTGAAGGGAAACAGAGCAAATCATGAGGCGACAGAAAATGACAGGTGAGATGGATGACAGGATGGATTTATCAGTCATCAGAAGGACGAGTGGCACCAAGGTAGTACAAACCATGAAAACTACATTATAGTAAAAGTTTGTCAGCTCCTTGGAGGTGATGGACAATACTAGTAAAACATTCAAAACATTCATTCTGAAGTAGCTGGATCCCAATTAAACAGCATTTATACAGCTGAGTCAGGTCAAAGCACTCTTCTGCTGGAGATCAATATGAATATGTGTACATTAATATTAAGATGTTTCTAATGTCATTTATGTAAATAGGGTGGTCAAAACATTAGAAACACCGACCACTATGACCTCAATATTCAATACATAGTACTGTAGTTATCACCTTTCTGACAGTTTCAATGTAAAACCTGAGAAATTATAACCTTATTAAAGAGGACTCCATGGCAGAGCTGCTGTATTGGAGTGTATTAGACTGTACAAGTCAACCCAATAAAGTTGCCAGTGAGTGTGCATAGTGTATATTGAATACAAATACAATTGTCTTCCAGTTTTCCAGTTTTACTTTATTACTCCAGTAATGAATATTCAGGCCTACCTGAGCACTACACTGTTAATTATTAGCATATATGCCTGCTTCTGCATTGTCTCGTGAAAACTTTGAAAGTGCGTGTTTGTGCGCGTGTTTAATAAAGAGAGCATGAGTGCAAAGCTTGAATAGCAAGGCTGAAGTTGTAAATCTGCAGTCTCCACTTGGTGCACAAAGCAAGTTGGCCATTACAGTAGAGGCAGACATGATTGATCGCTCCAGCTCTGGAGAGGGAAAGTGACAGACGGGCCACAGACAGCAGCAACTAGAAGACTGACGTCCTTCTGTACTGCTTTTCAGTCTGTCTTTATTCCCAGAGCTCTGCAGAGATAGCTCAAGATAGAAGAACAGATGACCTCACTGTGTACAGGGACAGTATCTGTATAATTTCAGATTCGTTTTGGTTGTATTTACAATTTATAAAATCTATGCACAGTCGTGTACATGTTAAATTTGTTGTTTTGGCAACTATTATGAGAAAAAAAGGTCTATAAGCAACAGAAGTGGCTGCAGGCTTAAGAAGGTTGTAAAACACAACATTGTACACTTGCAGAATTTGCAAGTTGTTAAGCTAAGTTTAGATTACTTCTGAGCTGTACTGTGGCAAAACATTTCATGGTTTTCTGCATTAATTTGTCATAAAATGTGACCTGATCATCATCTAAGTCAATAGTATTTACAGAATACGATGTGCCTAAAATACTAACATGAAAAATTCTGATCTTTCATGTCTTTATTAAAAACAACCATAAAAACATCATAGTGCTGTAGAGACACATATGTAGGGAAGGTTACAGAAGAACGTCTGCAGCATTGAAGGTCCCACTGTGGTCTCCATCATCATCACCAGGACTCATCCTGGAGCGGGCCATCTGGCCAAACTAAGCGATCATAAAAGAAGGGCCATAGTTAGGGAGGTGACCAGGAACCAGTTCAACTTTTTTAAGATAACAAAGGACACACAGGCCACAGGACAACTCTGTGAATGTCTTTGAGTGGTCCAGCCAGAACTCAGACTTGAACCTGATTGAACATCTCTCAAGATCTAAAAATGGCTGCATACTGACAATTTATCATCCAACCTGATGGAGCTTGAGGGGTACTGCAAAGAAGAATGAGAGAAACTGCCTAAAAACTAGGAGTGTCAAGCTTGTAGCATGATACTCAAAAAGACGTGAGGCTGTAATTGGTGCCAGAGTAGCTATTGAGCAAAGGATGTGAATACTTATGTACATGTGATTTTTCTTTTTGTTTTTACATTTGCATAGATTTCAATCAAACTTCTTTCACTTCGACATTATGGGATATTTTTTGTAGAATTTTGAGGAAAATAATGAATTTAATCAACTTTTGAATAAGGCTGTAACAAAGAAATGTGAAAAAAAATTAAGCACTGTGAAGATTTTCTGGATGCACTGTAGACTGAACCAACTTCTTCAGATTATGTGTAAAAAAAACACAACAGAGCCATCTGGAAGAATCTGCCATAGCTTTGTAGTTACAGTATGTTCACACTGAATCAAACATGTGATAAAGTTCTTCATGTCTGTTGATTATAGTCACAGCAGATGACAGGTGCACAGTGACAAACCATACTACATGATATTATTATTGATATTAGTATTATATATTGTTACAAGTATGACATTTCTTCTCATTATGGGATCTTTTTTTTATTTGTAAGAAACTTTTGTTATATTTTTGAACCATAATGACCAGGTATGTAACGAGACCTCAAGCCACAAGATCTCATGAGACTAAAGCTGTCTTGCAATATCAGGACATAAGAGAACCAGAGCAGCAACAAGCTAGGGTGTGGAATTAGAGTGGATGATACCTCTGCTACTCTTACTGCTTTTGTGGAAGTAAACATGAATAGCGGTTCACTTGACCACAGCACAGGAGACATAGTGTCCAAAAGTCATGCTTATGGTCTTGAAAAATAATATTTTCCACTCGTATGTTTTGTCAATGAAGATTTCTTAAATGTAGTCTCTCGTCTTGTCTGGCGAAACCAATGTCGTGTATCATCATGCCTCGCGAGCGAAGTATGTCGACACTCTAGTACTGACTTCTGTCTAAAATAAAGATTTGTTATCATAGAATTTTGGTTTTTATTTTTCAAATATTTCTTTATCTTTACCCTGTTGTAGATTATTCCCAAATGTTGTGTGTTTTGGAAAAAAATTCAATTTAATCATTTGGCAGACGCTTGGACGCTGGAGGTAGGCAGCAGGGATGGAGGGTGGTGATGTTACCACTACACTATTCAGCCGCTTTCCATTCTCATAACAAGTTGAGAAACGAGAGTATGAGAGTAGAAAGCCATCCAGTACATCAGTCAAACTCTGGAAGTTGCCATGAGTCTCTGCAGCGTGTATGAGAAACCTCACTGGAGACAGTGTCAGTTTATTCCTAATCCTTTGAGCTTCAATTGAAATTCACAGAGACCATTAACCACCCGGTGGTCTCATCGAGTTCAGGATTTAGTCACCCTGGGACACCCTGGGACTGGCTTAGCATGAATCAGGGCCATCCTTCTTTTTTGAAGGCCCCTCTGTCATGTGTCAGGATTAGTCAGGCGTTCAGAGGGACCTTGTTATTGAAAAACTCACCTGTCTTGTTCAGCTCACTCTCTGCTGTCGTCCTACTTCTACCTGATCTCCAGGAGAGAAAAACGTCCAATTTCTGTGATATTTTACTTTGTAATCAAAGTGTCAGGGGATGTGAAAAGGAGGAAATGCGCCATAAATTTCTACCCTGGGAGAACAGGGTGGAGCGTAGATGTGTCTGTGCCGGTCCAACTACCCGCTGAGGCAATGTTTTATTCACGGCATCTGTTCTGTCTGTGTTCACTACTCTGAGATTTTGACATAGACAATTCTTTAACTGGCAGGTAAAGGTAGACAGACAGTCCATGATATTTTTCTGCCTCATGTTTTTTCTTCCTTTAGTCAAAATTCAGTTAATTCAATTATAAAATCTTTCAAAATCTTCTGTAAAAAACAAAACCATCAAGGACCTGTTATGACGTCAAATGGGAGTGGTTTTATTTCTAATGAACTTGAAATAGTAAACCCCTCAAACAGTACATATAATCTTTTAAGACAGAAAGAAAAATTCTCTTCTGACCTTTCTATGTGACATCTGTATCCTACATGTAATCTGAAGCTGGAACCGTTAGTTCGAGCTCGAGCTGGTTAAAACCTTTGTATTTTTCTTTCTTCTTTAGTAGAAAGTGAGATTTGTTGGTGAGCAGCATGTGTGCAGATGGAATCAGCACACCTACAGGTGATAGTAATCCGTTTCTTTCTCTTGAGAATCACTTACAAAATCAACATTCATTTGAGTGATTATTCATCCTTCTCCACGTTTGCAGTTGAAGAGCACTCTGACCTACTGGTCAACATTGCTGAATGTCACAGAAGATAACACACACACACACTGTACACTACTCAATCCCACGTACACTGTTCTGCAGGCGCCAACAAATGCACTATTTCCTGTCAATGAACAGCTGTTTAAGGAAATAATGTAGTCATGTTTTAAAAACAATAATGTTTTCACTGTGTTTGTACATGCTCGGTGCCCTTGGATGTGGTGGATCCACTATCTTGAAGAACGTTTTAAAGCGTCACTCCTCAAGGATCTGAGGATTGAGGAGTGATGATTGGGAAAATATTAAGGAGGATACAGCAAGAATTTTCCTGCATTGCTCCACACATCTTTAGCGGGAGGGACCAAGATAAAAGTGAGGAAAACAAAGAGCACATCCCAATTTCCTTAATTGATTGTTCTTCGATCCTAGTTGTTCTGCTCCTCCATCTTGAAGGACGCCCCATAGCCTCTTATGTTATTCTGAGCATCAAGGAGAGAGAAATGTTTGAGGAGAGATAAGTGAGGACGAACCAGACCATCCTTCAGAAGTCTTTTACCGGACTGTCACACCCCTTTATTGAAAAGCTGTTGGTGATTGGCTGCAGCTGATCGCACTGATCTGACACTGCACCACAACACCAGCAAAGTTATACTGTTATAACACTAAAAAAGAACCTAAGTTAGAAACCCATTTCTAACTTTCATTTGATTCATCACTATCAGAAATCTTTAGTTCTCTGTGACGAAGAGCCATGAACAACGTACACACTAGAAACAAACTGTAATTTACTATTATAAAGAACGCATGTTCACACTCTCCTGTGTCAATGATGACACTGACACTAATTCCTGCAGCTCTGTGGTCTCTAGACGACTATGCTCAGACTGAAGAAGCTATTTGGATGAGTAGTGAAACATTTCAATCTATTAAGAAGGAAATCTAGTTGCCATGACTCAACATCCAGATCACATGATCTTATCTGCAGTTTAGCTGCATATGAACGTCAGTTTTGGGAGACAGTGTAAGATATTGGACCATTAACTTCAGTCCATTAACTGCTTTTTGTGCAAACCCTGCTGCGATTCTATAGGTCTGTATAGCTCCCAGTTTAATGCAAGAAAATATCTGTCTGAAATGTTCAAGCTTGTTTCAACAGAGCCAACGGCGGATTGGTCAATTTCTCCATAGAGCCAGATCTCTGCTGCTGATTGAACAAGACATAGCTTCATTAACTAATAGGCAACACAATCCGTGTTAACGTATAACTTGTTTTCATTAGTTTTTCTTTGTTCTCTCCTCGAAATGGGATTATAAATAAAGTGGGAGGAAGAAAAACTTGTGTTTGCATGAAGGATCAATAGCTATTCCTGAGCTTAATCTGGTGTCCCTGGTTTACAGCATATCTGTCCTCTCTCGCTGTAACCGGCTGCTCCCTTATGAGGAAAACACCATCGTTTGTGTCTGACAGAAAGCCCTAGTGATTTAGGAGATTTTAGCAGAGTCTGCACACAGAGAGAGACAGTTTCTCTCAGCCTGAATGGATGAAGGAGAGAGTGAATTGAGCCTTTTTTCATCTGCTGACACTTGTGGACAAAGTCTAAACACCACGAATGTGTATTAAAAGCAAATAATTAAACAAATTAAAAGCAGGTCGGTGTCTACTTACTTGTTTTTTAACAGCACATTTGTATCAGTTTTGAAAGGCACAGAAAAAATTGTGTTGTGTTGTACTGTAGTAGCCTACATGTCAGTCTGAAGGCCACTTCCTAATGATGCATTTTATCATCCACCACCTTGTCGTCTACATCCTCTCAACCTCTTTCTGCCTCACTAAATGAAAGACACACTAGCTCCTGCACTGACAATGGACATAAATTGTAAACTGTGAATTTTTTCTGATATGAACGAAAGAAAAACTTTTACATACAGTACATACACCAACATGCAGACACTCTCAGACTTTTCTCCTGTTCATGTACAATAACTCTTTCTCATATTGTCTATAAATTGGTCTCAGATTCAATCCTGAGTCAACGCTCCAGCGCTCAGACTCATCCCCTCACCGCCTGTGACACGTTCCCTCCTCCATCAGCCTCCTGCTTCATTTCATCTGCAGCCTGGAAGAATAACTCACCACCGTCCCACCAGTAATATCAGGCTGGCTATCGATTAGGGAGCCGGCTGGGGAGAGATGGTGTTCGAGCACAGGCAGAAATGGAGTTGTTTTATGTGGATGTGTTCAAGGGACAGCAAGAATGCTTCTGTGTTGAGAAAGAGCTGAGGAAATGAACCTTGGGGTAGACATCATATTAACTTCTGGACTTACTCTGGTGTTTTAGGTCTTTGTCCTATAGCATCACTTCTACAGAGTTTCAGCTGATGTACAGACATTCTAACATTATCCTGAAGAATGTTTTGATACACTTGGGAATTGATCTTTCCTTCAATCACTGCAAGCTGGCCTAGCTCTGATGCACCAAAGCAGGCCCAAATCATGATGTTTCCTCCACCATACTTGACAGTTTGGATGATGTTTTAATTATGATATGCTGTGCCCTTTCTACACCAGATGTAGTGCTGTGTGTTCTTTCTAAATAGTTCAATCTTAGTTTCGTCAGTCCACAAAACATTTTGCTAATATCGCTGTCTCTAGTGCACAAGTGAATATACTGAATGACCAGGTTATACCATCAATGGATTTTTTCTTTCCTGATGGCAATGTTGTGACATTGCTGAAGCTGAAGCTCGAAACGTTGCCACAGCGAATACATGCTATAAAACAAAGCTAAAGGCCATCTAACAAAATAGTGTGACTTTTTTTTTGGATGGGTAGTGTATACAGTATGTGGATCACATATATGGAGAAGAGAAGTGGATGACACCAAGGTCAAAATTAAAATACAGGAGTTTGAAGCTTTCAGAAAACACATCAGTGCTGTAGACAGTAACATCACGAGTCCTCATCAAGTTCACACTGGAGGATGCTATAAGGGGCTGTTGTGTATTGTGCAGGTTGTGTGTCACCCATTTACATCTGTAAGACAAAGTTCCCTCGTTTGAATGTGAAAATTCTGGACAGGGAAGACTGTTGGTTTAAGAAGGCGTGAAACTTTACTGTTGACAGAGAGTATATGGCTGCTCTCTCTTGCCCAGTTGTATGTGAATCGCAGTATTGCATGACCATTACATCTGCCATTGCTAACCGGAGGAACTGCACACGCCTGTGTATGTTGTGAGGAAACTGAGGTCTTTTTATCGTTGAGTTCTAGTATTTATGATTTGTGGCTAATTTGAAGAAATGATCTCTGCTTAATGTGGATAGCTAACATCACAACATGTCACCTAATAATAATAATAATAATAATAATTATACATTTTATTTAAAGCGCCTTTCAAAACACAGAAGACTACAACAAACTATACAAGAACAAAAGTAGATTAAAGTGAATAGGCAATCATGAACAGGTAGGTTTTGTTAAGTAGTGGTGTAAGATAATGGTCAGATTGCTGCCATCCATGTGGGAGACTCTGTTTTTTTGTGGCCTAAAAGTACCCTTTAGACATACTCTAGACTCTAGAGTGTGTCCGACTTATGTAATATTTATATTGCTAGATGGTAAGTCAGCGGTACACTACTCTCTTGTCCAAGGACACCTCAGCAAGTAGCCAGGAGGAACAGGAAATTGAACCACTCACACTGGGGTTCGCAGGTGACCGCTCTACCACCTGATCCACTGCTGCCCCAAAACTCTAGCAGTGGTGGGATTCGAACCCACACCCCCAAAGAGACTGGAGCCTTAATCCAGCACCTTAGACCGCTCGGCCACACTACCTGTCTATTGTGCTCTTCTAGAAACAAGAAGAAGAAGCTTTTTCTCTCACAGCTGCTGACATCCAGCATTGCCTTCATGTTTTGCAGTGAGTATGTGTGAAACATGTCTGTGTCTGGATGAGCAGACACAAAGGACTCATCAACCTAAAAATGCATTCAAATAACTTCCTCTGCTGTCACTTTACTGTCACTATATGTTTGTTTGCTGTCAGACTACTCCAAACTCAATCAATTTCTTAATTAGTTCAAAAACTTCTGTTGAAACTCTTGTTTCTCAAGTGTCAGATTTTATTAGTACAATATATTAGATTCTGCTCAACACATTCACACAAGGACTCTTAACACACACACACACGTTTGTATATTTGAGGACACTTTCCCAAAAGGTTCTAACACTAAGGTTCTCATAAATACACCCACTCACTCCACAGAATAGCTTTAAGTTTAGGTTTTAGAAGATATTGTATAGAATTAGGATGAGTGGGTGATTAAATGGCATCTTTGACAAATCTTGAGGCATCTTTAACCTTGTTGGATATTAGGCATGAAAACAATTCAGTAGTTCAGGTTACCATCCTTCGCTGTCACCTTCGTTCTTTACGTCACCGCAGACATTGAGGGATGAGGATTTATCCCTGAGCACGACAAAGTGCAGGTGAACTGGTCAGAAGCACACATACTGTACTGTGCACACAACTGACACTTATACCTCATGTCACTTGCCCTTCAACAAACTTATTGTGTCTCTTTTTTATCCTTCCACCTCCCTTTTCACTTTGTTTAGATTAGACCCTCCAATGCCAAGGGGGCAAAATTAATCAAATTAGGGCTGAGATGTCCGATGAACAAGTGACCTCCAATTTGTCTTTCGGCACACAATATATACACTGCTTACAGTATAAGCACACACACTCCTCCCCCATCGCTCTCTAAATTAAATTAGGCTCTACTCTGATCATTAGCCTAACCAATTGAAGCTGGAGTGAAGGGCAAGAGTATGTTTCATTCTCCATTCACTGTTTCATTTCCTGTACATCGAGCTGTGTGGTTCCAGTGGTGCTGTTGGCACCATGAAGTAATTTCCAGAAGCTTTTCACAATTGAACTGAACTATCCCTTTATCAACACTGCTTGGCATGTGTTCATTACAATTCATTTTAAACAATACACAAATATTTTTAACTAATAACTTTATAAAAGTGGATATGGTTGTTGATGGTATAGCATTTTTTTGCAGGAAATATTTGACATTTGACTTTGTAATTTATTCGGAAATTGGGCAGCCACAATAGGCAGAGATACTAATCGAAGAATAAATCTGAATTCCAACATCAATATAAGTCATAAACAAATCAAATCAAATGAGCAAGAAGGGATTTATTATAAGGAAGGAAAGCTTTCAGGAACATTACAGATTCAGATACTGATACTTTGTAATTATATGTTTTATATATTTAATATTTAATTAACCACGTGATAATTAAACAGAGGTGAGAAGAATGCAGTTTGTCTTTGGAGAAAAAGTTAAAAGGTCATTCAAACCATGAAGTTTAATTATCTGAGAAGCAGGGATGTGATCATTACATTTATGGCTATCTGCCCTTCCAATTTAACTTCAAAGACTGGTAAACTCTCCTTAATACACACACACACTTGAACTGCTGGACTAAACAACAAA
This sequence comes from Anabas testudineus, assembly GCF_900324465.2. Taxonomy (NCBI): domain Eukaryota; kingdom Metazoa; phylum Chordata; class Actinopteri; order Anabantiformes; family Anabantidae; genus Anabas; species Anabas testudineus. The sequence goes on along the minus strand of NC_046617.1, from coordinate 5,460,042 downwards.
CTGTGGGGAATTAAGCAGGAGGAGAGGCAATTTCTGACCTCACCCACTTTGAGTGGCAGCGGCTGTTTGGGGCAGAAAAGCAGGGTTAAATGCATTTAGGTCTTTGCAACAATTGCACATTCTTGAACTGTTGGAGAAAAACCCAGAACAAAGTCATCATCTTTTCCACCCTGAAGGATGAAGTTAGTCATACTGTGGTCTCTCTGTGTTGACTGCCACTGAGAAGTCACTCCACATTGATGAAACACCTCCTACTGTCGAAATAGGACAAAACACACCCACACTTCCACACCTCACCAGGACAATAATGAAGGGAGATTATTTCTAGTTGAGTGGAGTCCCTGCACTCTCTCTCTCTCTCACACACACACACATACATTGAGTGTTGCTTGCCTGAGGAAGCATCTGGTCTCACCAATGATACAGGTGGTGGAGTGTGACACTGGCCACCTGGCACTGTTTAAGTATCCTTTTATAGATGAAATGAATGACATTATGTGTGTGTGTTTGTTTGTGTGTGTGGATCATCTCATCAAAGCTTTCACCCCGTGGAGGCTCTTTATTAATACACCTGTTGGGTTTTCTCTGTATGATCACACCTGTCCATCACTGACAACAATAAATTACCAAAGCTGGTGGGGTGTTTGTGCTGACACATAAGAATCAGATATGCTGTACATAGTTATCTTTCAATAAGCTATAAGAAAATGTATTTTATTGTGGTCATGATCCCAGATAACTCTGCACTGTTGTGTGAATTCACAGTTTCTTTTATAAGGGCTATACTCAGCATAAAGGGGTAAATTGAGATAGTTTGTGCGAATGTTGGAACAGGTGAATGGACACACACCCTCTCACTGATCAGTGCTTAGTGTGATAATAAAAATTTAACATTTCCTACTGCTACTGATTTACACCTGAAAGTATGCATCCAAATTAGACTCAGAAATAAAACTCTGGACTTTCCTATATGACTCAGTGTCAGCTTATTCAAACCATATGTTGCAGCACCAGCGTGGTTCTATGTCAGCATAGTATGGACACCCAGGGGTGCTGCTCATCAGCAGGTTAAATTAATTATTGTCTGGAGAGCTGCAGGGGCCAGATGGAGTTTGGTTCTGAATATGAGAGATGTGGCCCAAACACATCCAACACCTGCACATGTAAACCTAGGCGTATACCCAAACAGGACTTTAATGAACTGTTGATGAAGTAGACAATTCTAGGAGAATAAGGCTCCGCCTTTTATGGTGAGACAAAGCTAGGTTTACCTATAATATTCTCTAGGAATGTATTTTCCATGTGCACACTGAAGCCTGCAATAAACGTTTCCCACTAATAAGTGTTATGTGTGTATCCAAAGCGTGATATATTATTCCTCTGAGTCATAAAGCTTCCCTGGTGGCCAAAAATCTATTAAAAGCACACTACTGACACACACAGTGTTGCACTGGGTGACATGCTCCGTCATTGCCATGAACACACACACACAGTGTAGTTTGTTTTGACTCTATCCCACAGATACTGTCCTGCTGCTGACAACACTCACTGGAGCATCAAGCGAGGATTAATCCACCACTGGAAAAAAAACACAATTCTGTCCATCAGTTTTAGGAAACAGAGCTATAACAACTATAACAAAAAGAAACTATTTATGCCATTTTTCCAAGGCCACAGACACATCACGCCACCATTAAAGAACTCTCAGTAGTGAAGACCAACTGTTGTGTTGCCTCATGTGGCTTTAACCTGGGTCAAAAAGTCACTTAAACACACCTCAAAGACTAGAGCCAGCAGCTAACTGCTACGTACATTCTGTACCTGTGTGAGAGAAAATAACCCTACGTACCAATAGGTAGTCTGAATCCAGGAGACCTAGGACAGTGGTTATCCAAACATTAAACCAACCAGCATTTACTTATTTCCAGACCCCCATTACACACCACACAGAGTTTAGAGATACTTCCAAATACTGTACTGGCGTTGTCTGCCATTTGCAATTATTCTATAAGCAATTTTATTAGTATAGCACCAAATCACAACACAAGTCATCTGAAGGCATTTTACAGTGTACGATTTGAGACCTTACTAAGTATAATTGTATAAAGAGTTATATAGAAAACACAAAAATCCCATCAGGCTCAGGGTGGGTGGCCATCTGCCTCGACTGGTTGGTGTGGAAACAGGGCAGGTCAACTGGACTATAGAAATATACAGCTCCAAGGTCCAGGATACCTGCAGAAAAGTACAGAGAGAGGGAGACAGAGAGAAGAATGCACAACTACGGGAGAGAGAAGACACAAAGTTAATAACATGCAATGGTGGCATTTGAAGAGAAGAGATGGAGGAGATCAGTGTAGGAGTAGGGTTCCCCCAGCAGACTAACCCATAGCAGCATAACTAAGAGATGTTTCAGAGTCACCTGATCCATCTTTAACTGTAAGCCTTATGAAAAAAGGTACCTCAAGGTATCTCAACATACAACTATACAGCATAGTTTTTCCTGTTTTATTCTGTAGATTTGCAGGTTTAACACTTAAAAGTTCAATTTTGTTTCTGTTTCAATTTTTAGATGTGTTCAGATGTGTATTTTTTTTCCTGTATTATTATGTTTCTCTATTCTCTCTAACTAAGAGCCACGTTATAATAAACCAGAAGGAACTTTAATTTGAGTTTTTGTGTGTCTCGTTAACAAAAATGTGCACACCATCATATCTAGACAGGCCTTTGGATGGGCTGTACTCCCACTGCCTGTGGGACCCACATGGCCTTCAGACCAGGGCCAACATACACACACTCACACCACTCACACATAGAGAACTCAAAACCACTGCCAACCTCCACCGTCTGCTCTGTCTTCGTGACTGTCCTATGAATGAATGACATGTGTGTGTCTGTGCATTCTTTCTTTGTATATTATTGTGGTGAGGTTTTTGTGTGTTTCAGAGCAGATGCTCTGTTTATGTGGAGTCATACAGTACAGTTAGCATGAATTACATACAATTATTCTGCTCCAGCACAGGTTAGGTGTGTGTGTGTGTGTGTGTGTGTGGTACATCTGTCATGGTTGGCAGCAGATAACAGTGGAGAATCCTCAGTGTTACTGAGAGGGAAGCTCTCTGAAGAGCCACACATACACATGTTTTAATAGAAATGGAAATTAATTATTTAAAATATGATAAACTTGTTTTTCTTACATGTAAACAGAAGTCTTCTAAGAGGTTTTTTTTAATGAAAATGCAAAACATGTTCTCCTAATAACAAGCCAAAAGAACAAGGATAATGGACACCTCCCAGTATTTATCACCTGTTGACAAAGAGATAAAACCAGTGGCTGTTCTGGTTTGACGCCCTCATTGAACTATTACACAAACTCCTGATAAACTCGCAAAGTAGAATTACGGTGCCTTCTATAACAAGGTTAATTACCACACGGTCGCTGTGGCATAATATAATGGATGTGACCTGCAGATGCACAACAGGAAACTGATCTACCATTCTGAATTTCACTGTATTGTCCAGATGCACCATGCTGCCCACCAGCTACATGCCAACCAGCTGCTTATGTCACTCATACTACTTGATGAAACCAACGAAACAAATCAAATGGACCCTAAGGCTCCATACTTGGTTCATACACTTAAAAGCATGTCCAATCTGCAGGACCTCATGTCAGTAAGGCAAAGACACTGTGTGACATGAATTTCATTGAGAAATTTCATTGAGAAATGGTACATTAAACACATCTTGAAATGTGATCTACGCTTCAAGAGGATCATTATGTCTGATGCTCCCTGAGAATACACATCTAATGATCAGCTTAAAAACCACAGAACCTGAGAATCACCAGATTTTTATGGTGATTCAGTGATCATATATACATACTGTATATGGATGCACTACAAACAGAATTAGCTAATAGCATAAATAAGCAGATTATTGGGGGGCATCTATTTAAATGTCCTAACAATAAATAACATTTAAATTATTGCATTTTTTTCTTTTTGTAAAAACACTATAACATGAAACAAAGGCCACCAATGGGTTTCTGCTCCCAGTTGACTGACAGGTGGAGTTTTATTGATCACAAATGGGGATTTGTTCTGTTCCCATTTCACCCAATTTAACACTCGAAGGAGTCAGCAGCTTCTCTTTGGACTAATTGGACTCGGATAAAGCCATCTCTCTGGAGACCTCCCAAACAAAGCCAAATGGATCACAGATAGAGACGCCTCCCAGGAGACAGAATTGTGACACTGATATCAGGACTTGAGTGTTGTGTTTCTACTGATACTGGAATTATTTGATTAATAGCATAAAACATTGACCACATTTAATTTGTGTGGAATATATCAGATGTCTAAAACGTGCAGTGTACAGAAAATATGCACTCTTTTACAGAATATACCATAAATCAGTTATATCACCAAATGGTCACAAGTAATAATCTATGAAATCTATGTTCATACATTTTATTTATTTAATCTAGCAGAGTGGTGAAAGTAAAAAGTCTGTTTTATTGGTGTCTGTGGTCTGTGTTTGTTCAGCTCCTGATTTACTAAGACAGCAACTCATTACACAGTCAGCTCCTGAACTGAACCTAGCACCTCCACATATACAGTAAGTCCCTGGCAGGTCAATTAGTGTCCAACCTTGAGAGTTAAACACGGAGTGAATGAGAATGCATGTGTGACAGCAGCTGATGCTACATGCTTGTATTGTCATTTACATATAGTACACTGTATCTAAATGTTCTGTGTGCTGTGTATTGTCTCTAGTGGTGGAATACACCTTTATTCGTCTACACAGTCCTGCATTCAAACGTTACAATGAGTATGTTTTATCTGCAAAGCACCTAAGCCGTTTTGATTTTGCAGCTTTGCATTTTAAAAGGTCATCATATGTTTTGGGCGGCCATTTTTATCTGTAAAATGTCACATAAACATTATAGTGTTCTCCTTTTGACCAGCATTCAGCCCAGTGGTGATCTTGCCCCAAGACTGCTTATTTTGCATATTTCACTAATTTGCTCACGTCTTCACAGCTGCTGATGGAGCACAGAAAGTAAGAATTTATGCAGTGCCAGGGCTGTCCAGAACCACGATTGATTTAGACTCATGAGACACTAAAGCCTGTGGACCACAACGCTGCAACCTATGCTAGCTATAAACGACGGGACCCAAATATTTGGGTATTCAGATATTCATTCAATGGATAGACATCTGGTTTTCAATTTTGACATTCAAAAGAGTGCAGCAAGACAAGAGCTTGACAAGAGCTGAGCGCCAAATATGAAACTGTCCAAACACGATCGCACAACTAAGCATGAACAGAAATGGAACAAAACAGCTACTTCCACCCCCAATTGGCATCTGCTTCACCTATTCATCCCCATCTGTAACCCATCTAGACATATCTTCAATCCACCATTGCATGATCCTCAAATAATACAGTGGGTGGAATATTCCTTTAAAACCATGTTGTAATATTACTTAAGACAGAAGATTTGTATCAGTCTAAAATGGTTCTAAAACTGTATTTTCTAATTAAAAAAAGGGGGTTGAAGAGACTTTCATTGAGTGTACCGTATAACTACAGCACAGATGGTCTCCAGCAGGCAGGTAAAGGTGCATGAGGTTATTATGGTGCAGTCACGGCACAATGCTTTCCATCAGGACCACAGTTAAAGCATTATTAGACAGGGATGACAACAGTGCTTGTGGGTGTGTGTGTGTGTGTGTGTGTGTGTGTGTGTGTGTGTGTGTGTGTGTGTGTGTGTGTGTGTGTGTTTGTGTGTGTGAGTAGGGGACAAAGATGAGAGAATCAAATTGACAAGGGAAATTTTCCGCTTCAGGTGTCACCTACTTGTTTATCAACTTGTCTGTAATCAAGCTGCCTCCCCAAGAAAATGGAGCTGCCATCGCCTGTGACTCCTAATCACGCTAACCACTCTGTGCAGCCAGTTTGGTTTCCAAACAGTCCCCACACGCACCCCATTTTTGTCCTCCAGACCCCCTGCAACAGACACGCTGTCCTTTTGAAAGACAAGCTCTGACCTGCTGTCACCGGGGCCCCTGTAAACGTCAGCGGAGCCGTCAGGGGCCTATCATCCCGATGGGAAAGACATGACATATGTTTTTTTTTTCTTTTTTATGGCTGGTGAAAAAAGCCTCCCCCGTGCTTTGGCTTCACCTCTGTCATCATTTCTCCTGAGTGTCCTAAGAAAGGTGTCTAGAGATGCGTTTCCAGCATTTATAAACCACTTCCTGTCACTTCGGGAAGCGCTTCAGGAAATTTGTATGGAGAAAAAAACATTCTTTAGTTTTTCTTTATGTGCTGAGGTGTCATTTTTCTTGCCTTATAGTGTTTTCTCTTTACTGTCAAACTTGAATAATTCTTCTCTTCTCTTCTGATGTCAGCTGTCAACTCTGTGTTAGATCACTACACCCCCCCGTACCATTCACCTGCCGTTTTCACCAGCACCCGCCTGCACATTTTGTTCCACTTCACTTCCCATTCAACCAGCCATTGCTTCACTCCTTTAATCAGGATGATAGTCTGGCATATGCCATAGCGTCACTACCCCTGTAAAATGATGTCATCACAACATGGTGTGTAATCCCCAGACTCCATCCATGCGTTATCTCAATGACTGAAGCAAATCCCAGCTGTCATTGGGTGAGAGGCAGGGTACACCATGGAGAGGTCAGCAGTCTATCACAGGGCTGACATATAGAGACAGACAACCGTTCAAACTCACATTCACATCACACCTATGGGCGAATTAGAGTCACCAGTGAACACATATCTATGAACGGTGGGAGGAAGCCGGCGAGAACATGCAAACACACAGAAAGGCTCCCCTGCTTTTCAGGCGTCTGAAGACTGTCCTGGTCTAGTTGTTCATTCCACACCAGAAGCTTGACTGACAGCTTTCACACCAGCGCAAACAAGAAGAACTAACCCACTAAATACACCCCAACGGGTTCCCCTTTTAGTTCAGTTTGTCTGAGCTGGTGTGAAAGCTGTCAAGCAAAAGCTTGTGCAGATCAAACAAACAGACCAAGACCTGCTTGAACAGAGAGCTCTTCCCAATCAGACTCTGCTGCAGCGCCAACCACAGGATGAATGGATTCAAAAGCAGAACTACTAATAAATCTGCCTGCTGTTTGTGATGTGATGTAGCCATGTAAATAATTAGGTACATAATGATATGTGTAGATGTAGATTTTCTCACACTGGTCAGATCATGCGTGTTTCTTTTGCTGCATCATGCAGTTTCTCTGTAATTTATTTCACCTCACCTGACAGCGCTCCAACTTGTTTACCAGTCTAACATGAAAGTTAGCCGTTAGACGGCCTGATCTGCCACGACGCCGTCTGCTGTTTGTGACTCTCATCCAAAGGTCTTCAGAGTCTCTAAACAAATTACCAAAGACACTCCCCAGTTCCAGCTGTTTCCAGGTTTGTTTCCAAACAAAATCCCTCTGTTTGTGTGTGCTGAGCTGCAGCATCCTAACTACCACACACACACACACACACACGCACAAATGCACAAAGTTGGCTGAGGAGCCCAGGGCATCTGGGACTTGGATTTAGAAGCCATGACAGGGAGATGGAGGAGGGATTACTCTGCCTGCCTCATTTCAGTTCTCCTTCCTCAGTTTGTTTGCGCGAGTGAAAAAAAGGGGGGAAGAAAAAAAAAGAATCCAGAGAGAACGAGTGTGTTGGCGTCTGCTCCATTATTGGATAATAACAAATGAGAAAAGACAAACTGAAGCTGGGAAACAGCCCCATTCAAACTGTTTCAAACCACACGTTAGTGTCGATGATCTGTTAGTGAAACAACTCCAAGCTGATCAGCACTGACACAATTGAAAGAACAGAAGGAGAGTGTTTGCTGTTTTGTTGTGGAACATAGAGGAAGAGAAGGCAAATGTAGAAGGGCAAAGGTTAATCATTTAAAAATGTATACATGTATTGTTAGAAAATGATTAGATGTGTTGCTCATCAGTTCATCTCTGATGCTTCTTCACTTACCTGATGTTTATTCTCTCATCATTTCCCCATTTTCATTTGGTTTAATAAAACCTGTTGCTGTGTTTAACCAATATTTGCAAATTCTGCATTATAACATCAATACTCCTTCAGGGTGCTTCTGCTCTCATTTCTTTTCAAAACTACTTTGTGAATATTGAGAAAACCAGTGTGAGGCTGTTTGACTGAGGCTGCTAGTCAACATTTAATTACTTTCCTGTACGGTGGATAAATGCCAAGTGAATGTTTTCCGCGGGGCACGAGTGGCTGAGGATGTGTAGGGTTTTAGAGGAGTCACTTTTTAATAACTACCATCAGTGTCACAATGCACATTATTCAGCAGAACAGCTTGAAGACATCTTGAAGACAGATGCCAAAACAAGCTGGAGCCCTGTTTCGCATGACAGCAATGCGCTCTCACAAATTCTAGACAGAAAAATGACAAACATGTGAGAACATGAGACCATCACAAAGAGCAGAGAACAACCGGCTGGTCCAGGAACCTGGATGATGGTCACCTCAAGGCTTATTTTGAGATGGGTCGGAGACAGTTTTACGATCTGCTGTCAATTGGCAAGTTCTCCTTCCTTTGGCGCCTGTTAAATGTCTTAAGGACAGAGAGTGTCATGTGCTGCACAGATTTAAAGCTCCTTTGGTTAGGTTAAGTGGTTAGTGTGAAATAGTGTCGCTGTGACCTCATGTCTGTCCCATTCTCCTCAACGCAAGACCTCAGGAAGGACTGGAGGGAATTTCATTAGACCTGCTCCAAACGTCCCCGTGAACCGGACTGGACGAGCTAATTAGAATATGGGTTTGAATAGACGTGCATGTAAACTGCAACGTGACAGTTTGGTTGAGGCATGAACTGTATTGACGATCTGATCGTTCTAGTTACCACAGTTTTTAATCATGTATTATAACAGATGTGAATTCTGCACATAACAGCAGCAGAGTGTTTATATAATGAAGGGGTCAATCATTTTAATAACAAATAGCACTGGTGATATTTAATGTAAGGAACACCAGGATAAAGATGGGTGAACACGATTAAAGACGCCCCACAATGTTTTACTTACTATGTACTTATTATTAATTTTATTGTATGCTAAAATATTCATTTGACTTAGTGCAGATTACAAATGTCTAAACTTCTAATAGAAGAATCAGCAGGTGACACTATGTACTGTGTCTTGTTCCCTTATTTCTGTGTTTTAGTACACACTGACACACATGTAGGTTTGTTTAAGTACCAGATCACTCTAAATTAGGAAGAATCATGCTCTGTGTAGCAATAAGGCATCGATCAGTGAAGCTATTGGAACAGGTGTTGGTCCAGAGGTGTATAGCATCAGTGTTTTGTGTCTCTCTAGCTTTGTGTGCATCATGTCACCCGCCTTCTGCTTTCCTGTTGCTCAGTGTTCTCTCAGGTCATTTATGCAAAACTAGGTCCATTTCTGCAAGTTGTGCCATGTTTATTATTCGTTTTGGTGATCATCAAAATGCATGGTAGTGCAAAGAAATACTTCAGAAGCTCACTGAACATCCCGGGCCCAGTGAATTCAGACAATAAAAATAACTTTAGATCTACACCTGATGAATAATGAAATCAGAGCAAGATATTGAAGTCTTTGCACTGTGGAGCCTTCACTAGCTTCATGAAGTCATGGCAGGTTGGGAATCGGAGGAAAAAAGAGAGGGCATCCTGAATATTTATGAAATAACAATCGAAGAAATGAAGCTTAAACATTGTACGAGGGAAAACATGGTGAAACAATTACAGGTGAATTTTTAAAGCTAGTTTCTTGCAGGTTCTATTGATACTACTCAGGTCCACAGTGTTTTTATTTGTGGCCTCCATGTGCTGTTTATATATGGAGAACTTTATCAAACATTTCCCTGGGAGTAGCCATATTCTGTTATCATTTATTCCAAAGACTCACCAGGTCTCTAAGCATGAATGTTTGTGTGGAAACAAACATTCATGCCCGTGGAACCTGCCTCAGCTTGCACTTTGTTCTTCACTCAGTTTTGGTGAGAGTGGTTCAGGCGTAAAATGGTTGGTTGTCTCTTCGTTCTAATGTTTTTGTTTTCGCAGTCCCCTTTGTTTAGTAATTTGATTAACGATGAAAAAATCGTGCCAAGCATTGCATTATTCATCCCAAAAAAATCTATCAATAACAGTGGCTAGGTGACAATCAACGAAGCAACAGCTTTTGCTGGCATCACTAACGTTACCAACACATGGCTTAAAATGTATCTACGGAGAGGTGGGTGGACAGTGTGTAAACAGAGCTGTGCATCATGCAGGTGAGTGAATGAATGCTGCCTCAGAGAGGTTCACACCGGCTGCAGTGAATGCAAACGAAGCCAGTTCCTCCTGCCTTTGATGCTGTACAGCTGCTGCTTCTGAAGTTGCAGCAAATGACAGCAGAGAACTGAGGTTCTCTGAAAACAACGTGAATCTCAGCCGAACTACCCTAATTAGTAAAGGTTGGAGAGTAACGGGCTAATATGCTGAATATAGCTAACATCCTGTAGAAAGCATTTCAATATGTTGTATGTGTAGTGAATATTTTGGAGCTTTGAATTGTAACAACACAATACAGCAGATAAAGCATGTTCATTTTATTTTATTATTATTTTATTTATTTATTTTAATCATTTTACCACTTGTTAGAATGATTTTTAATAAACTTTCAGCATCTCAACAACCATCTTTCAATCTCAAACCCCTGAGATATGGCTGTGCAGGTTTTAGCTGACTAGTAACATCCATGTCATATTCATGCATGTTGTCAGTGCTGCCGTTAGATTCCTGCAACCTCTGTTACTATTTCACTCAAGTTTGGTGCAGCTCCAGCGCTCTATGCGCCAGGACAACATGTGCTTCTGTGAGGTTTTGGGTGTTGTGTTAACTAAGATTTAGTGTTTGTACGTTTATTTACAGGTATGTGTTTGTTCAGGAAGATTAGATCTCAGCTGAATCTTTAGCTCAGCTTCTCTGAAACTGCTCTGAGAGCCGTATCTAACTAATTGTCCCAAACGATCCATTCCTGTGGCTTATTGGGGTCCAATCCTTTTTCCAACTTGTTTTTCTAATGTAACACGTTCAGTTACATTGTCGGCACAACCAAGTTAAGTTTGTCTTCCACTTAGACTTAGCTTGGTTTTATTGTATCTTCACGCTCTTTAACAGTTCTGTAAGTCTGCATAGAGAGATTGTGTGACGGTTATTCTGCAAACAGATTAACATCTTAAAACCAAGGTGGTGGGGGTGGTACGTGGGGGATGGCGTTCATCACACAGAGTGCAGCAGATTTGCCCTCTGACTTAAATGTGGTCTAAAAACAAGCCAAGAGCTCAAACGGTATGAGAGACTGGACGAGAGAATGGACGAAAGTCTCTTTGTTAAAGCTGAAGAAGAACGGAAATCTGCACCAACACATTGTAAATATGGACATGAGCAGTTTATTACAATTTATTGTTATTATTGTATTTTATTATTACAGTTTACAGAGATCCTTTAATAAAATGTTTAATTAGTTCTGTCAGCACAGAACATCAATCACACCTTGTTATCCTTAGTCTGTCTGTACCCTGCACTTCACTGTCAGATCTGTCTGTCCTCTCATTGCTTCACACACTGTATGTCTTTGACTGTGCTCTAAGCTGTGTTCTTTGTCTGTGCCCTTTTATGTTTTAACCAGTGTTTCGTGATGTTTTTTATTTATGTAAATCTATGCTGAAATACAAAAGCTTAATCAATCGATGTTTTTAACCTTGGTCTTATGTTCTTGTGTTCTGTTTTAGGGTGCAGGTTAAGCCTCTTGGCTAATTTTGGTGCATTTACAGCAACATTCATTCATGTGTAAAAACCAAATCTGATGTATCTTCAACTGAGAATACAATACATTGGCTAAAATGAATACCTAAAAGTATTCATTTTAGTGATTATAGTTGACCTAGCCAGCGTTTTTTATTTGATCATAATTTTGTAGTGATTTATTGATGTGCGTGTAAATGCTCCTAAAGTACACAATGGACTTGCACACTTCATTGAAAAAACTGACTGTACCGTAAATTATGTGATGAATACAACATGAAACAAGACGATGGAAAGACAAATTCAGACCCAGCACTCACTTTCATGCCATAAATCATCATCGCACGGTTTTATTGGTCTGCTTCACTTGACCAGTTCATGAGTGGATTCTCTCCCAGTGTCCTCTTCACATTTCTGTGTCACAGGGGCACTCAGATCAATAACATATTTCATGGTTTTCTGGTGCTGGTGAAATGCTGCAATAGTGACAATAGGACTGAAGAAGAACCACTCTGCTTTTTGAAACTTTCATGTGATGTGCAGTATTGCTGAGCATCCTAGTGAGTGATCTAATTTATAAGGTTTTCTGAAGCTGATTACAATGATTTTTCTCCTGTCTTCATTCCACACAAATCATGAAATCATCTTGGCCTTCTTTTCCCCATGCACGCTATGATGCTAATTGACCTCTGACCCTTCATTTACAAAGCCAGTCATTGTACGTCACATCTCTGCAAATCAAATGAGGTTATTGATTTTAGAGCCCATCACTCAAGCCCTCCCGATCCAGGGGTCAACAGGAGGTGCTATCCTCAACTAAAAAACTGTCCTCCTCTTAATTCCTCTTGAATGTTCACTCAACATGATTGGTTTCATTTCGCTGAAGCGGGACAGTAAACTATGCTCCTGGCAGAAAATGATTATTGTTATTTACAAAACATATTTCTTTGTTTCTTTGTTATAAATACACAGACACGTCACTTAAAAACAAACAAACAAACAAACAAACAAACATGTCCACTTGCCTTTTGAAGACCTTACAGCTGCAGCTCTTTATCTATCTATCTATCTATCTATCTATCTATCTATCTATCTATCTATCTATCTATCTATCTATCTATCTATCTATCTATCTATCTATCTATCTACCTCAGTACTATCTTCCCTGTATGTTGTGCAATAGATGTATTCCATGAATAAACAGATGTACTTCTCATGTGCAAATAAAAAGTACTTGTATGTTGGTTAGTTTTACTTTACATTTCACCACTGGTCATGTTTTATGTTTAACCAGTTTAACCATCATATATGTTCACATTACTTTCAGCCGTGTTCTCCTACTTTCTGTGTGATCTGTTAAACATCATCTCCTGCAATGAGTCGGAATTGAGAGCGAGGGCAGATTACACACAGTACGTTATACTATACAGTATATGGGATTACTGATGTTTCTCCAAGGGGCTCTGATGTAATACAAATTGGGTCACATCTCAGAGACCCAGATACAGAGTTTGGTTAGAGTTTTTTGTTGACAGTAGTTAGATGAACTGAAGCCTCTGGCAGATTTTATTTCATGTCCACAGATCTTCATACATTACGCTTTTAGGCCACTACACACATGCACATATTACTGGAAATTTGGCTTTTAACTACAGTATTGTATCAAAATAGCATTCTCACTTGATTGTGGACTTGTGCATATGTTGCATCATGATAACTTGTGGTTACAAAGATTGTGGTTTAGTTAAATACAGAATAGGAAAAGCTAGGTAAAAGGTCTGAGTTTTCTTAAAGTACACAGCAAAGTTCAATGCAACTGGGATAACATTATCTCTTAAAGTAGCTTTATGTAGTACATACCAGAAAAAAACATGGACACCAATTATTGATTTCAGTTTGACTGTTTTTAGATCAAAGTGAAACTTGTTTTTGAAGAAAAAATGACTGAAATGATGATTGAATGCAAAACGTACATTTATTTGGAGCTTATATAATGTAGCAGTAAACCATAAACCCAAAGCAGGAAGTATTTTTATAGTTTGTCCAACAAGCAAGAAGAAAGAAGAAGAGGTTCTAATGATCATGGTGGGGACAGCCAAACTGACCTCGAAGACTTACAACTCATATTATATAAAACATGGTTTTATAATTAATATTGTTTTCATTACTCACCTACTTTACCAAAAACTGTCTTTTCATTGACATTGACCAATCACATAGCATTTCATAGGTGCTCACTGTAAAGAGAGAACTACTTAGTTTAATGGATAATTTCCCTCTTTAATTACTAATTACTAAAAGTCTAAATATGATGTAATAATAATAATAATATTGAGTTTAAAAAGTTTTTTAAATGATTCACTTCAGAATGGCAGCATTGGCAGAAACAGAGACAGTCTGACAAGAAGCAAACACCAAAATAAAAAAAGCACATCACTGGTTGGGTGTGGGGATTTTCTTCCTTGTCACCCTCCTGTTGGTCGGTCTGGGAGGGAAGACTGGAGGTGGAGCTAGAGCTGGAGCTTGAGCCTGATCAGTGTTGGCATTGCTGAAACGACCAGCCCTCACTTCATCGATGAAAGACTCTACAGCAGTGAACTTCTCAGTCAGGTCACCCAGGTGAGATTTGAGGGCATTGAATTCTTTGAAGAGGTCATCTAAAGCCTCAGACAGTGGCTGGATCCTGAACAGAGACACAAAGAGCAGTTAGATCTCCTCATAGTGGTCTGGAACAGGAGGTGAGTGGCCCAAAAAAATAGACTAGAAACTGTCTAAACTTAAAAAAAACATTCTTATGTAACTACAGGGCTATGATGAGGTGTGGTCCCCTGAACTGTGGTGAGGAGCGGAAAACACCAGACTTCCTTGTGGAAAACTCCAGCTTTACTCTTTCACACTGCATAACAGCATGTTTTGTTACTATTTTGACTTTTAAAATGCAGCTTCAGCTGCAGTGTCTTATGGCAGCATGGCCCACAGAGTGTACCCATCAAGCTCCTGACTTTATTTTCAGCCTGAAGCATAAACCAAATTCCTGTGGTGGTTCTTTGCACCCAGACTGTTTCATTTCACTCATGTGGAATATTCAGTTCATTCAAAACACAGGGGAACAAAGTCATCTGCTCTATCATTTGTGACAAAAGTTAAAGAGATCTCTTAGATGATTTACACAGAACAAAACTCCCACTAAACCCAGCTGTCATCTTTTCCACATTGCCTTCTCCTAACATGTCCCCCCTCTGTAATGTCTTTATACAGCATGTGTTGCAGAAGAGCAAAAAAAAAAAAAAAACACAACCAATGCACCGACCCTTTCTTCTGGCATAACCCATAAAAGTTTTTTCTGAAATATCCTCCTTAGTGCTTTCTCTTTCATTTTCTCCATCTTCATACCTGGCGTAGTCAGGCAGCAGAGACTGGTGGTCATTCTGCAGGAGTTCTTTCATCTGGTTCAGGATGTCAAACCGCCAGTTGTCCAGAACCTGAGTCAGGTTGGCCACCCCGCGCATGCTCACTCTCTCAGCTGGTTTGCAGAAAGAGAATTGTAATTATTGCACAAAAAAAAAAAAAAACATTTGGTTCACCACTGTTCGATGTTCAGTCACAAATATTAAAAACTGGCTACACATTGTGAGTCACAATGCAGACTCGTAAGTCTAAGTAGCCTGTAAATTCAGAATCATCTTCAGGCAAAACTAATTCTTTCTACTCTATCTAACTAAGTTCAAGCTATTATTTAAAGTTTTTTAAAGGATCATGTTGACATTTTGGGAAATAGGTTACTTAATTCTCTTAGTGAGATAGTCGATACATGGAGCCCCCTAATTGTCAAACTTTTTTTTTTAAAGAACTGCTCTGCTAAAAAAAACTATTATATAAGACCGAACATACTTGTAAACATTATTATTGCATTATCCACACTGGAGCAGTTTCACATAGGATGTGTCGAAGCTTGTTTAACATGAAGACTGGAACCGAAGGGAAACTACTAGCTTGCTCTGCCAAAAGTATTGTGTAAATTGGAGATCTTCACATCTCTCCCCATAATCTCAAAATCAAAACAAGGACGCATATGCATATATACAAGCAGGTTGGCTCTGAACAGCGAGGTTGCAGTGTGATCTTTCACCTCTAGCTCTGACATCATCATCATGATGAGACCTGAACTTGACCTTTGACCCAGAATAAACAGAGACTAATCTGGGTGCTCACAGCCATCCCTGTAGTTCCACTCGTCGGTGGTCGTGGATGCTGGACGCCGCCTCTGGGCTAGCACTGTAACTGTGGCAACAGCAAGTAACAGCAGCAGGATGCTCAGTTTGAAGGCCATGATCAGTACCTGGGGGTGGAGAGTCTGTTAATACCATTAACAATGTCTTTATTACACAGATTTATCTCCAACATGACTTAAAGTTGCTCTATCTGACATTCTATAAGTTCATAAAGGATCACATAACTAGTGGGTATTGTAAAAGGATGTCACTCTCAGGGACGCAATTCAATTCGCTAGCAAACAACAAGTGTTTCAGGATCTTCTTTCCTGATGCATGAGTGCATGAGTTCTGTATGTCAGTCATCATTTTAGTCTAAGTTAAAACTATTGTTCTGTACAGCCTGAGTCAGCAGGCTGCAGGGATCACACTTTTCCTTAGTAAAACCTTAAAATAAAAGGGTTTGCTAGTACTGTGACTATCAATCCTAATCAAGTAAAGAAAAAAAGTCCAACTTTTCTGAGGAAAAACTTCTAAGACTTTCAGGCACCTCAGAGAGTAGAGCAGAGAAAGAAGCCTGGAGGGATAAACTCTCAACTCTGCAGTCAGCTCACATTAAGGAATGAGTCCAAACTCCAGTCAGAGAGCTGATACACAAAACTAAACCAACAGAATAACAGTGGAAAACTGAGGGGAGAGCTGCAGAGACATGCAGAGTACTACTGTACCTCAGCAGCTTCATGTTTGTTTCAGTAAAACGTAATCGGACACATTCCTACAATAATATACAGAGGCTCTAGTAGACTATACAGTCCGTCATCTTGGACGTGTGGCTGTGTTTGAAAGAAATTCTCATATTTGAGAGATAGACCTCCTGTTAAGCTTAAGTTAGGAAAACAAAAGACATTTAAAGACATTTGTCTTCATATTTCCGTCATATTTTCAAAGCTTGATTGAAAAGACCTTGTTTTGTCACAATACTCCCTGTAGGCAACATGTTGATCATATAACAACTTTACAGATATTATAGAAGTAATTATAGATGCATATTTTCTCAGGAGATGGTAGAGGGCAATAAAGGAAATGGGACTTGGATACGTTTACCAGCTGTGGGCAAACCTGATGGAAATTAATGTAAATGTTACTTAATGACTGGATGAGTAAAAGCCAATTATCAACAACATTTTAAGGAGACAATAAGACAGTGTCACATTGCAGCTTGTTGCGATGGCCAAACCATTGATATAATCGATCAATGAGCGTCTCAATGGAGTTCGGTTTCATGCCACCCAGTGGCCACAGTTGCACCTGCAAGACAACTTCACACAGTGATTGCAGTTTCATTACAAAGCTGGTTACATGAACTAATAAAATACTACCAATGAGCTTCTATATCTGCTGCTCTCTCGTTACCACTTGACACAGCACACAGGGTGCTAAAGGTTTGCTGTCTACACATGGATGATTTTGCTGTCCATAAACCCATCTCTTAAGCATCTCCAAAAAAAAATAAAAAATGTTTTCATTTAACCACACCTGAATACCTCATGCCCCTGCAGGTATGCACATTCACAACTTGTGTGACAGGGCTTGCATTAGTATGCATGTGTACAAAAGCATTTCTGCCTCCTTCTGTGTTGCAGATTTTCTCTAAAGTATAGTAGTATTTCTTAAGCACCCAAAATTTCAGCAGCTTTAACCGCCCTTAATCAGGCAATCATGACATTTGGCCCTGTGGAGAAACAAGGCACATTTCCCAAAGTCTTTTAATATTTAAATGGCATACTTGACATTAAATAAAGCATCCCATTTCATCTAAAGCATACATTACAGCTACACTGCTGAAGAATGTATACAATTATGTTTCAAAGCCAGTTGTAAAAAAAATTCAAACAATTCATAAAAAAAATCATTTTTACTACAGATATGTCCAATGTTGTTTCTTAAACACTTTTTAAAGTTTGTTTTA
Source organism: Anabas testudineus (assembly GCF_900324465.2). NCBI lineage: Eukaryota > Metazoa > Chordata > Actinopteri > Anabantiformes > Anabantidae > Anabas > Anabas testudineus. The sequence goes on along the minus strand of NC_046617.1, from coordinate 5,442,002 downwards.
AGTTACAGTCAAATACATACATTTTGAACATGAGAATCAAGGTAAAAAAATAAAGTAGTGCAACATACTTTTGATATTGATATTGATAGTTCTCCTCTGCCTTTTATTATTTTTTTAGGCCTTAAAAATAAAAAATCTGACCAATATGTAATAAAAGTTTGTACCTGTTGTTTTGCAGCTCCTCTACTCCAAAGCTTCCCAGTGATCCCAAATGAAGTGGTAGTGACAGGCTTACCAGAACTGCAGAAAAGGAAATGGAGAAAGCACACTCCCCTACTGCACAAAAGCATGCATCCACATGCACATACACAAAAACTCACGCTTTTATTTTCAAACACACACTCACAGACTCACACACATACACACTAACATGCACACGATCTATGCTTTCCCCCATCATTATGGAGGCACAGTGGTCAGCACATTGTGGTTTGGGCTTGAGGCACAGCTCCAGTGCTTTGGTTGGTTTAATCTGTTTTGACTACTGTGCGTGTATTTGTGTGTGTGTGTGTGTGTGTGTGTGTGTGTGTGTGTGTGTGTGTGTGTGTGTGTGTGTGTGTGTGTGTGTGTATTCCACATCTCTATGGACCTTGGATGAAGTTACATCCTGGAGCTTCAAATATGAGATCATTGGTGTGTTATACTCAAGAGAGAAAGAAAAACTACAAAATAATACAGTTCAGTAGTAAGTTAATGGGATTTCATTCTGCTTGCTTCTCAGAGAAATGTTTTGCAGATCATTTTCATTTCATTACCTACCTACAGGCATATATTTCCATTTCATTTCAATAGTTTTATTTATCACGGTGTCATTTAGAGTTATTTTTGAGCGTGCAACTGGCATGATAAAACAATCAGTGTTTGGCCTATACAGTAATTTATTTATGGTATGTATATATTAGAAAAAGGAAAAACAATATCGAAAAAGAAGAAAGAAAAGTCTACTTCACGTTACTGTGGTGTAACTCTTCAATAGTTAAATAAAGATTCAACAAAAAAATTCAAAGGTTTACTCACGTGGTTTTATACTCTTCGATGATTGGATGTTTCACACGTCTGTCAAACGGTCTGTCTCGTTGCTAAGTAACAGCTCTTATGCGCTTCGCTCGTCCAGTGCTTAGAAGCTAGTTAAATGCTATATTTTATAAACTATCAACAAAGTTAAAACTATCGTTAGATTATAGGTGTTGAAGCTACTCGTTTGAAGCCATGACGGCTATAAAAGACGGGGAGTATACTGCTACAATCTACAAGTTGGTGAGGATATTGATGTTGTAGTGAGGTTACCTGCTTAGCTAATGGTAGCTATGAGCTAGCATCGATACAAACGTTGACGCTAACCAAATCTCCATTCAAAAATCTTTTAACATAGTTTTATGTTAACTATCGACAAACATACAGACGAAACATAACACGTAAGCAGAATTGCAATGCTCTGTTTGTAAATTCAGCATACATAATACGGCGAACACTGAGAAATTAAATAAAATGTTGTCTTCTACATTGTCTGTACACTAGTTAGTTTAACTTACTCATTTCAAAACCAGCTTTATCAATCCTGTAACTTTACACAGTTAGTTACGCTTGAAACTTTGCTAATGACGCTTGGCAAAAGATTACAGTCTCGAATTAAATTTAGTGTTACACTAACACTAACTGCTGGTCTCGGTAGTGTTTCACTTGATGGATAACCGTAATTTATTAATGTGTTAATGAGATCAATGATTTCTATAAACGATCGTGACCTGTGTTTTAGATCAAAGACGGCCAGTACGTAGAGGCAATTCACATCCTGAATGGCCAGCTTCAAAAGCACACGAAGGTAAGTGTTTGGACAGTATAACGCTACCTGTATATACCTGTATACAGTAAGTAAGCCATATATTTTAGTCTGATGGCAAAAATGTTTCTAGTTTAATTACAAAATTTAGTATATGTAGATATATAGGCCACATATATATATATATAGTTTATATATATATATATATATATATATATTTTTTTTTTTCTGAAAATTGACATTTTAAGGCAATCAATAATCAATACATAATTATTAGCTGCAGAAATAACTGTAATTTAAAATGTTTGACTTTTAAAGCATTTTGATTTTATCATCTAGGAATTTGTGAACTGTCACTACAGTGTTTTGTTTTACATTCCTGATTTACCCCCATTTATATTTCATTGTTGTTGTGTCTTCGATCCTGTGCTACAGTTTAACTCCCTCTTGCCTTTGATTGTATCAGTCCAGGGCAGCACTGTCTCTCCTGGGTTATTGCTACTATCACATCCAGGACTTTACCAGTGCTGCAGAGTGTTATGAGCAGCTCACACAGCTGCATCCAGAGGTGGAGGAATACAAAGTGTACTACGCCCAATCCCTGTACAAAGCTGGTGCTTATCCTGAGGCCACCAAGGCCTCATTTGTGCTAGACAACCCCAACAGCCACTCCAAGGTAACACTGCTGGGCCTAAAAAGCTACATTAAGTGAAAACCTTGTGTCACTAAAATACCTACCACTTTGATTCAGAGCATTGCTAAACAGTGCAGGTGTTCCATCACTGCTTGCTTCAAATTTACAGTTTAAGAACAGCTCTACCTTGTTTACATTGCATGTTTCACTCTGTTCTTTCCATCTGCTACACATTTTTCATCACTAGGAGCAGTTCTACAGTTCTGTTCAACAGAAGTCTTCTAAAAAAATGCATATGGTCCATGAATGTTCAAAACATAAAATAAAACAAGTAAAGTTATGAATAGCTCAGCAAAAGGCACCACATTAACACAGTCTAAACAACCCTGCCTTAATTTGAAGTAGAACTGCTATTCTTTTTTTCTCAGAATATTTGTTAATGAATCACTGAAATTAATTCTGTATGACATCTTTCAGTTTGTGTTGTAATCCACATGCTTACCTTTATACAATACCTAGCAATTTACTTGCCATATTTTGATTAGTTTAACCTTTCTCTGTCTGCTACAGATGGTCAAGCTGCAGGCCTGTATCAAATATTGCGAGGAGGATTTCTCCGCTGCTAAGGTGCAAACCTTTCACACATTCTGTGTTAAACCATACAGAATATACACTGTTACACATTTTGGAGTCAGACATAGTCGAACACACACTTTCATTCATTTTCTACCAATTGCCCCTATATGCATGTGGGTACAGTCACTGTTGGAGCAGCTGCCCCCAGATGATCCGGACTATATCTACAATATGGGCTGCTTGCTATACCAGGATGGGAAGTATGAGGAAGCCTGCAAGAAGTTCATGTCCGCTATGCAAGTGCTTGGATATGTGCCAGGTAGTTTTCCAAAGACACACACATGAATACACCTTTAGTGACACTGGCTCTTGCTACACAGTACTGCAACATTTTGACATTTTTCATCATCATTACATACAGGAGCAGCACACTTGGATGAAAGTAATGTTGCTGCTGGCTCTCAGTGGAGGAGTCAGTTTTAAATTAGGAACATTGGTCATTGTTTGACACTGTGCACATACATGACAGGATACATTAACATCTTGTAACTAAATTGACCAAAAGACAGTATAAAATAGTATCTAGTTTAGCTGATGTGACACTGATTGATTCATGTATTGATTGATAAAAAAGGTTTGTTTGCAGTTATGTTGTTAAGTATCTTGGAGACGTTACCACAGTTCTTTTGTGAATTTAGTCTGTCTCAGTATCAGAAAGACAGAAGTCTTTCAAGTAATCCCAGACTAACTTTGTGATGTTGAGATCAGGGCTCTGTGGGGCTCACACCATCTGTTGAAGAATTGAAGATAGTTCTTTATCACTGTGGCTGTGTGTTTGGGCTTATTGTCTTACTGCAGAATAAAATTGAGACCAATCAGATCTTCCAGGTTATAGTATGTGATGCGTAACAATCAAATCTACAGCTATATCTGTAGCATTTCACAATAGATGCATATATTATACATTTACATTTTTTTATATCACTATAATTATTGCAGAAATAAGGTAAGATACTTTTATGCTAAACATTCCCGTACTTTCCTTTAATCCTGATTTCAAATATTTGATATTTTATTTGAATTGTTTTTTTATTCTTTCAAATACACACAAACTTAAAGTCTTTTTAGACACTCTTATTTTTTAGAATAAAACAGAATCTGTTCTTGCTAAACATAAACAAATATTAAATAACCTCTTCTCTCTCAGCATTATCCTACAACATTGCCCTTTGCCACTACAGCCTGAAGAACTATGCTCAGGCCATCAAATATATTGAAGAGATCATAGAACGAGGCATCAGGGAACATCCAGGTAAAACCACATCTCAGCAAAACTCACCCTCTATTGCTGCTCATCAGCAGTCTTTTTGTGGTGCATTAATTGATCTAATTAGATCATAAATAAGATCTTGTAACTTGTGTTGTTTTTCTGTGCACCAGAGTTGAGCGTTGGGATGACGACAGAGGGCATTGACGTCCACAGTGTGGGCAATACACTGGTGCTGCATCAGACAGCCCTTATTGAAGCCTTCAACCTCAAAGCTGCTATTGAATACCAGCTGAAGAACTGTAAGAGCCCCATTATATGCTCTTGAAATCTGACACCTAACAGAAGACAGATTAATAGTGACCTTGATATTTACAACCCATCTACAAGTTAACACTAAGTTACAATTTTGCTTTATTTCTTATACAACACAACACTGATTTAATCTATAGTCATTTCATTAGAGTTTGTATATTAAGGGTCTTGTAGCTCTTTCTTAGGAAAACTAACTCTAGTGGCAAGACTAATGGATTTTATAGATATAATTTGCTTGCCAAGAAAAGATAATAAGGAAATCAGGAGTGAAGGGATACCTTCCTACTCAAATAGCAAATGATAATATTTAGTACAGGAACTCTACACCTACCTCTTTTCGATGTTAGGTTTGTTGTTGAACTTGGCCATACTCATTCATCGTAACCACAGTATAATACTACCTATTGCTAGTCACCAATATCATAGAACAGGTTTTTGGCAACTCTACTTATTCTAATGTAAAAATCTAGCCAAGCATCACTGCAGCATTTTCATAATGTGGGTTTACACTTGAGTTATTCTTACTCAACTTCAAGTAATACTACTTAGGCCAAAATTGGACACGTTCATAGAGGTGAAAATACAGCAACAGTGCAAGAAGAACGAATAGAAGAGTTGGAACCTACATGGAAAAGAACTTTTAACGCCTCCTTTTATCTTCAAAAGCAGAGCTGTACTCTTTCTTTTTTTTTAACCCTCTGACACATTATCAGAGCAAAGCTTTAAAGAATAGTGATCAGAGGAAGACAAGCAGGGAAGCTGGATGTATGAAGCCCACATCAAACATATGCTCTGTCAAAAGGACAGGGAGCTACATCACCTGCAGCATGTCCTCTCTTAGACAAGACAGGAGGATAAAGGTGCTCAAAGCCAGATCTGAACCCAGGCTTTAGGGATAAGCTCACATATACAGATTAGAAGAACTTGAAGGTGGAGTCATGGTACCCCAGTGGTTAAGACATTAACTCGCTTATAAATTGTTCTCACTCTCTCCACAGTTTTTCTATGTTTATATCCAAAATCAAATGACTATTGAAGGCAAATTAATGCTGCGGGTTCCAGGACTTACAGAGTAGAGGGTTTTTCCATTTAATTAAATTTGTATATAGCGCCAAATCACAACAAAAGTCACTTCAAGGCACTTTACAGTGTAAAACTTTCTTTCATTTTATACCAATGATTTCTTTCAATTTCTTTTCATTCTCGTGCGAATATAAATGTTTTAGCCCAAACTACCACATAAACTGCCACACTGGAAAATAAATACTTAAACATATAGGTATAAGTCTAAATCCAAGTTGAATTCAACGTTAGTTTGTTTTAAAAATGTATTTTGGACTTGAATATAAACGTGTCAAATCCATTTGCAATGACACTATTTTGCATTTTACATTTCCATTGTGAGTTTGCCTGTGTATAAATTACTGCTGCCTAATATCTTCTAAATCTCTTTTTTGCACGTGGCAAAATGCACGTGGCATGTTTGTTGGAGTTTAGTGATGCGCACAACGTGTTTTGGTGAGAATCAGTGAATGTAAATGAGTTGAGTTTCATAACTGTTGTCCAACCTCTATCCTGTTTAATCTGTCTCCCTACAAACCCTAGAGAGAGAGACCCTGATACGCACTAAAATGTCTCTTCTATTGTTTGTTTCCATGTGGATTCCTGCAGTAAAAGCTGCTCAGGAGGCTTTGACAGACATGCCCCCGAGATCAGAGGAGGTAATTATCATGTATTGCTCCCACTGCTCCCACTACTGCATGTGTAGATACTCTACACCTTTGGCTTTGTATGATTATTGTGTTGAAATATGAATTAACGCTGCCTAGACCTGCCCCACTGACAGCCTGGAGATAAGAGAGATTAATAGAATATTATAAAAGAGGCATAAATGTGAAGGCTTACATATAAGTAATGATGAAAGTTGTATTGTCATGAAACTGCTTCATTAAAATTATTGTACAGATAGAGCATTGTCCTCCACTCTGCCACAGCCGCTGAGTCATGACTGTCTTTTTCACTTGTCTGAAGTGAGAGAGGTGTGCTAACAGTTCCCCCTAGTGGAACATAATACTCATTACATGCTGCTTATGTGACAGTAGAGAGATAGATGTCTTTTCATCTATCATTTTGAGTATGTACAATCTTATGTCATAAACCTTTTTATACTTTGTCTGATCATCTCAGGTGTATCTAATGAACTGGCTGAATGTACAGCAATGTGACATGTTACTTCAATGCATGTGTGTGTCTTGTCAGGAGCTGGACCCAGTTACACTTCACAACCAGGCTCTGGTAAACATGGACACAAAGCCGTCAGAAGGTTTTGAGAAGCTTGCCTTCCTGCTGCAGCAGCCCTCATTTCCCCCTGTCACCTTTGGAAACCTGCTGCTGCTCTATTGCAAACATGAGGTAAACAGCAGGCCGCTGTCTGTCATGAATCCTAATCTGCTCAAGGGCTGTTGTAGATCAGGTTCTAGCAAGAGGTAAACATGTAATAAGACTGTAATATGTGTAAAGGAGATCCCATAGGACTTGTTACACATAGATTAAAAATCCATTATATGATTGTAAGTTTAAAAATGTTGTTTTAATATACAGCTAGTTGTATTTTCATTTGCAAATTAAGAAAATTAAACTTACTGGGAAAAGCAATCCAGAGTTCTCTGTTCCAGGTGGAACTGTGTCAGCATTTTCCATCATACCATACACCAGTGTGGGTCTGCACAGGGTGTAACTATGTTTTTATAAGGATCTGGACTCATGGTGTGAGTCTTAGGGGAAAGGGCTAAAAGCACACGCAGAGCTGCAGAGAGGTGTTGGTTTTCATTAAAATGGTATTAATGTCTCTGCTGGGTTCAATCTTCCTTTCAGTACTTTGACCTGGCAGCTGACGTTTTGGCAGAAAACGCCCATCTCACCTACAAGTTCCTCTCCCCTGTAAGTTTCACACTCGGTGTTTCATCAAACATTGCATTAGGTCCTAATCCATCTGACATGAACTGTTTGAGTTGTATGTCCTTTTTTTTTATTTCTTTAGTATTCTTCTTTACACAAAAAATTAACAGAATATTGTATCTGGGTAGTAATTATTAGTTATCGTTAGTAATTTCATTTTCCAGCGACTGCCTGCATATATAATTTAATGAATTGTTTGTTCCTTTCCAGTACATGTATGAATTTCTTGATGCCTTGTTGACCTGCCAGACAGCACCAGAAGAGGTACAGTGATGATAATAAGTGCAAATTATAAGTAATAAGTGCAAATCTTTTCAATCCTTGTTTTCAAATGTAATCTCTAATAATCAGTATACAACTTTTATATATCTAATTTCTTTTATGGAAACAACATGGAGCAACTGAGTAAAATGAATAATTTTAGGCAAAAATCCTGCACAGTGAGCCTTTGCTCAGGATTTTAGATAAGGCTTTTTCATAGGAGTAATCTGTTATAACTTCTGTTCTTCTTATATTTCACAGGCTTTTAGGAAGTTTGATGAAATGAATGGGAAGCTAACTGAGCAGCTACGCAAGCTGTCCAAGCAGGTTGTTTACTTCTTTCATTCTCACCCACGCTGCTCATCCATACTGCTTTGTTTCTTTCTTTCTTAGCTATTTCAAGTTGTGCTAAGCTTATGATTATGTCGAGTACATCCTGCAAACATCTTTAGATACAACCTTTATCTGTTAGACGATCTGTTTCAGCTCATAATGAAACAAAGGCCTGCATATTGAGTTAATGGTGACTGTTACTCTTAAAGGCAGACATCTCCAAAACATTTCTTAATATTTTGTAATTCTTTTTGACAGAATTAATGGGTAATTTTGATATAAAGAAGTTTTTGCTGAACTTTATTTTTGTCTTTCTCTAAGGTACAGGAGGCCAGGCTGGCTCGAGACGATGAAGCACAAAAGAAAGCCCTGCAGGACTATGACCTGATGCAGGAGAAGTAGGGACACATCAGACACACACAAACACACATACATACATATATATTTAGACACTTTAATACTTGTTAATCATACAGCCTATTTTTTGTATGTATATGTTGTAACTTTCTGCTTTTTCATTTTTCTTGTCTGATTGGCTCTTGTCTCAGGTACATCGTCGTTTTAATGGCTCAGGCCAAGATTTACTGGAACCGAGAGAACTTCCAGATGGTGGAAAAGATTTTCCGCAAGTCTGTAGAGTTCTGTAACGAGGACGATACCTGGAAGCTGAATGTGGCCCACGTACTCTTCATGCAGAATAAATACAAGGAGGCTATTGGTTTCTATGAGCCCATCGTCAAGAAGCACTATGATAATGTGAGTGTTTCATTATGACTGGTCCCGTTCATTAAGAAAATAAATGTGTGGAGGGAGAATATGGTTCACCTGTTAGCAGCACTGACAGTCTGAGCTCAGGACTAATTGTTGACAGTTTGCCTTTCTGTTCAGGTGGAGCAATGTAACATTCAAGAGTGTCCCTGCAAGTGTAAACCCTCGGTAAAAATAGACCAATCACCTCAGTTTGATTCCTCTGATTTGTCTTCACATCTGTGCATGACATTAGTTTTCTACCTTTGCTGTTTTATGATGTGGGATTTTTTATTTTGTTGCTTCATTTGCTGTGGTGCTTCTCACACTTCTAATATCTGAATTCTTGACATGATAAACTTTTCTTCCCTTCACTGAAAAGACAGAGCAGCATTGTTTATCAGGGAGGTTTTAGTAATTGAAAATATTTACAGTGAGATTATGATTGGAATAATGTTTATTATGACTTTTTTTTATCATCCTAATTTTTTAAAGTGTCAACATTTTTTGTTGCTTTGAAGATTTCTAAGGAAATCAAACCAAATTAGCATTAAGAAATCCCATGAAAGGCCTAAAATCAGGTAGAGAAAACTTGACAGTACCGCCGTGGGTTAGTCTTCATAATGATTTAAATGTCCTGATACTGACTAAAGGTGTCCGTAAAATGAAACAACAATGTTTGAAAAAGCAGGTTTGACAGCAGCTGAATTAAGTTCAACAAACTACAGTATGTGGGTGTGTATGTGTGTCTTCACTCTGTAGATCTTGAACGTTAGTGCTGTGGTCCTGGCCAACCTGTGTGTATCCTACATCATGACCAGCCAGAATGAAGAGGTAATGTATGATGCTACTATCAGTTACAACAACAACATTGCTTGTTGTCCTGTCATTGTCAGCAGCACCATTCTTAAGCCACAATGTTTGCACTCATGAATAGTGGAATCAAGGCAGGTTTCTCTTGTTAAAGGGAGTTTTTCCTCTCCACTGTTGCATAGTGCTTGTTCTAGAGAGATTGTTAGGTTGGGGTATTTTTGTTACAGCTGCAGTTGGTAGTTATGCTACGTAAACATGTAAAATAGTTCTACATTGATCACTCGCCCTAAAACAACCATTTTACATAATGAGATTCATTACATTTGATATTTTAGATACAATCTGCTTTAGTGCTGGATTTCAACGTTCCTCTGTCTTGTTCTGCTAAGCTTTCCCTCTTTTTAAGTACACAATATGAGTCGGTCTTGTATCATCTGTTTGCTCCTCATGTTGTCCTGGTCTAACAGGCTGAGGAGCTGATGAGAAAGATTGAGAAAGAGGAGGAGCAGATCTCCTATGACGACCCTGATAAGAAAGTCTTCCACCTCTGCATCGTCAACCTTGTCATCGGGTGAGTTCCAACTGCCGCTGCTGCATTATTGTTTTAGAAGCTGACAGTTGTGAAAGGAAATAGTTTGTGATCTGCCATAATTTCAAAATATTTCAGTGTTTAGTGATTCAGTGCAGGATGTCAGTAATTATTTAACCTCTGGCTGTTTTTTCACAATTTCCTTTTTAACTTTACTAAAATTTATTTTAATTTAACTTTATTTACAATTTTAAGACTTTGTTATAAAATTTTCACAGATGTAGTTTTTAACTACTGCTATTTTTTCACACTAGCTTTTAGTTTAGTTTTTAAACAAATCTTTGAAACACTAAAGAAAACAAGTATCCTTATGAAAGAATACAGATCAGGGGTTAGTTATTCTAAACTAACATATACTTATGTAGAGAGCTTTTAAGTTCATCCCTCAGCTTATCGTTTTTTACATGATTTTTATGGTGTATTTCTTTAAGGACACTGTACTGTGCAAAAGGGAACTATGACTTTGGCATCTCTCGCGTGATCAAGAGCCTGGAGCCGTACAATAAGAAGGTCAGCCCTCTCATTGTTCTCTGAGAATTTTCTAGAAAGGTCGAAGCAGATTACCTGTCACACGCAACACATCATTTTAAGGAAGGTTGTTTTCCTTTTGTTTCCCAATAGTTTAGGGAGTTCAGTGACAAAAGACATAACATATTAACATACTGTTACAATTTTTAATTAAAATTATTCAGTTTTTATAGAAAAAGTATTGTTAGTTTTGAACCAAAAATAACTATTTAAACCCCTCAGGAATCTTTTGCTGATGGTCTTCTATGTGGCGAGCTGCATGTTTTGGGACTTTTTATCTTGTCCAGTCACAACACCAGACTCTTGCTGCAGCTGAGTCCACTAAGGTCCAGCTGAGAATACAAGCCATCATCCTGAGTGTTTCCTCTCTCCTCACCACAAGCACCACCACTAAGTTACATTCACAGTGAAATCAGAGAAGTGTTCAGGAAAGTGAAGCCTAGCGAGACACAAAGTTAGGGAATTTTCACAACCTTCCCATCAAGTCTAATTTGAGGTTTCTATTAAACAGTTTTAAGACCAAAACGTAACTCTACTGGAAATGATGTAGGTTTAGAAGAAGACAATAGCAGAACCTCAGTCTTGTTTCATTAAGATTTATGCTGTTATATGAAAAATCTGCCAATTGCATGTGAGTAAATGTTTGTGTGTGTGTGCAGCTGGGGACGGACACATGGTTCTACGCTAAGCGTTGTTTCCTCTCTCTGCTGGAGAACATGTCCAAACACATGGTCATGCTGAGGGATGCTGTGATACAGGAGTGTATTCAGTTCCTGGAGCACTGCGAGGGTGAGCAGCACATCTGGAGAACTGCTGGACTGGTGCAGTTGCGCTTTCTTCACCAAACAGATTTAAGTGTCTTTCTTAATGGTCTTCACATCAGGGTCCTTTTTTACTCATCAGAGCACTTTAAAACGGTTGTATCCTAGCACTACTTCCAAACCAAAACTCTGCATATTGCCATTTAATTTGCTGAATACAGTGCAGTACTGCATTTTCTGCAGAGGAGAAACCCTTTGGATTTTTATGGCCCTGTGACCCGTTCTCTTCTAGCACCTCTAGATCAGACTTTACATTTATATCTCCACTCCTGTAAAGCTCTAAAAGAATCATCACAAACACATTAATACACATACTGTGTGTTGTTATTTCCCTTGCAACATAATGGGCCTATAAACATTAAGTGATGAGTATAACTCCAGTTGTTTTCTCTGTTTGCAGTTTACGGTAAAGAGGTTCCAGCCATTATTGAGCAACCTCTGGAAGAGATCCACATTCACATCGGCAAGAACACCGTCACCTACGAGGCTCGACTACTTAAAGCACTGTTCTACGAGGTCATCGGATGGAACAAGTGACATTACACAGCTGTCACTCTAATGTCTGAGGCTTGCTAAACCTTCAGACTAGAATCATTGAATGTATCCAAATATGGCATTTTGTCGATGTCTTCAACTCAAAGGATAATGAAACTTGACTTGGAATGAAACGGCCAGCGCCCATACAGTACCCACAAACTTAAAATCATTGCTATCAGTCAGGCTTGGTTTGCAGCTTTACAATTTGTTTCGGACTCAAAAACATTTCCAGTTCCTGTCTTTCTCTGTTTGGAGTCACTTGATCACTCTCTTGACAGTTCACTCACAAACACACACACACCAGGGGAAGCCTTTATTTTGAAATTGAGCTGGGCTGGGGGAGTTTTGGCTCAAAGGTATAATCCCAGCATGTCTCAACAGATGTCTTACATAATCTGTTTATGTTCTTTTCACATTACGAATGTTACAGAAAGTGTCTTGCACAAACTCAGCTCTACTTCACGGAGCACGAGCATGAGTATAAGTAGAGCTGGATGTTACAAAGGATTTAACTGAATAAAAAGCCTATATTTAAGCTATGTTTTAGCTGTTTAGTATTTGCTAACATAAAATACAAGGATAACAGTTTGTAAGTTCATCTACATATATTCAGAATTCATGCAGATCTTCTTTGGCCAGTGCTGATTGTACAGCTGCCTTAATATTTATATACCGTAGACAAAATGTTTGTGAAAAACTAAACCATAATTTAAAGCAAATAAAGATTGTTATTTTGTGTTAAATATGCAAAGTGTCTGCCAAATAATAAGATTAGGTTATGTGGATGTTTTACTTTAAAACTGAATTGACAGTAGATGTGTGTTCTTTACAATAGTAGAGTAGAGTTGCTCCAGTCAAGCTTTTCAGTAATCAGTATGAGTGTCAAGGTACAGAACAGTCCAGAAGAAGAGGTCTAGTAAAAGATTAATCTGAAGGAGTGAAGGATTGGAGCATCACTACTTTCAAAAGGCATCTTGTTTAGGATTCATTCTTTCCGACAGCACAAATGGATTAAAACTACGGTTATTGTTACACTCTTTGAAAATTGAGTACGATCCACATCCCAGCTTTTCATTTAGCATTTTGATCAATTTAGGACTACGTTCATAAGCATACATGGCAACATATTGTATCGGGAGTCTTCAGCCGTGAAGATCATCTCGACGTTTTCTGGTGTGAACGAATCTTTAGCTTTGTGGCAGCATGCTGAGGAACGGCGGCGGACCGTGCCCCTCACGATAGAGGCCTCTTTGTTATGTCCTGTTCTGTCAGGTAGTAGTTCAGGTATCCTCCCAGAGCACCGACAGCCACCGCTGTCATGTGACTGGAACAACCATCTGTGAGACAGAAAATAGTAATCCCTCAACTAGTCGAGTCCTTGAAGTAAAAACACCAGTAACAAGGAGTGAAGTGATCTGATCGTGTAGAATCTGTGTGAGTCTAGTTACAAATCAAAGCTAAGAAATAATAATATGCTTACGTCTGAACTGCAGTTTTGGCCTCTGTGTGTTCTGATGTTCTTCTGTTTCTAATGATTCCCATCAGGTGGGAAATCAGCCTTGTTACATCTGACAGTTTGTTGCAGAACGTCCTTAAACTGACCTGAAAGTATCTTTTCCCTCCTCTTCACTCTCCTGTGAGGCTGCAGCTGTTCCAGCAGCTCATCTCCAATGATTTGAGAGATGATGCTCTCTGAGGAAAGAAACAGCAGAGAATCCATCCAACTCCTGCACGGAGCATCTCAGACATTCTTACTCTGACTCAAGTTACAGGCATCTGCCAAGTACAAAATGATCCCACATTTCCACCATCTGCCTTAGAGCAAGATGTATGAGACAGGAGTGAGATATGAATGTTGATTTAAACAAACCAATCAGCAGCAATAGAAAACTGCATCAGTGTAAACACTGTGTGAAAGTGAAGTGTCTGCACAAAATGAGGTTATTTTTACAGGTAATAATAGTTCAATTCAAGACAATTCATATTCAGTAGCAGAAAAGAGATTTGTATGATTATCAAATGCTCACTGTCCCTCCCAAAGCAGCCAACTTCTTCGTCCTGCAGCCTGAGGATGTGCTGCAGCCAATCAGCTTTGTAGAAGTCCGAGAAACCAGCCAATCCACAAATCAAGACTGTGGACAAAAGCAGAGGACGTCAGTTTCACTAGTCACGATTCTGCTGAATTTCCCACTGTGTCTCATCCAATTTATTACATGTTTAACTTCAGATAATTAACAGAGCAGTTTCCTGAAAAATGAGTGGGACTGTCTGAAAATAACTGGGCTGGCACCACATTTCAGACTTTGTTCAAAAGGGTTTTACGAGCTTAAAAGTCTAAACCCACAGATTTCAGTCTCTCATGGTCAGAAGTGAATATACCCACTGTTCTCAATGAAGATGTCGACCGTCTGTTCGGTCAAACCGTCTTTGATGATGTGCTGGTTGGTCTTCATCATGTTGGAGCAGAAGATCTTCTGGTAGTTTTGTTCCGTCATGTTGGCTCTGGAAGCTCGCGTGTCGCCTTTCAGCAGGTTGGTGCAGCCTCTCTGAGGGAAACACAAACCAGCCAGGTCCTGACCATGATTCTCTTATAAAGTCAGTGGAGTCAAGGTAATAAATAAATCATGCTTTCTCTTTTGATCTTTTTAATTCGATGCATATGCTGCTGGTGATATTCATGGCCCCAGTAATGAATTCTAATTATTTTTCTCTAGAACACATTGGTTTGGTTTGGTTTGGGTCTGCACTCATAGTGGTGATGTTTTAAGATGTTTTCCGTGATGCGTGGCTCTAAATGTCCAGTGGCTGATTTCATGTGGTTTTGATTTTTGTCTTGGTAAACATCTCACCATTTTTCCAATCATGAAGTAGAGGAGCTGGTGGGACAGAGAGTAGTGTGGACAACCGAAACGAGTCATAGTGTCCCGACAGGGCTTGGTCACGATGCAGGGTGTCCCGTTTATTTTCCTGCTCAGACACACACAATGAAAACATCTGAACACTATCTACAGTTGATGCTGTGTTGTTCGTGCAGAAAGCAGCTTGGAGATTGTTTGAAATGTTGTTGTTGTTGTTGTTGTGTGTTTGTACCAGGTTCCCAGAAGCAGGGTGAGACATTTGTCACTGAGCTGCTCGTCATAACACTCTGTGGTCATGGTGGAGGGGTACACCAGACTGGGATCTGTGGAGCTCCACTCCTGAGGAATCAGCCAGAAACTCCAGGAAAGCAGAGGCTCAAATTCTGCACGACAAACACATGGGAGCAGATGGATAAAAGAAACAAGCAATGTTAAGTCACCAAATGTTGGACCTTAGTAATACTCGTTTCACTGACAACATAGTACAACAGTTTTATGTCAGTTTATGAGTTTTTTTTATGCCTTAAATACTAATGAGAGTATTTTATTTATTTTACTAAATTAGTTTTATCAGTTTGCAGTTCTTAATTCACCTCAGCACATGCGGCTGCAGAGAGCTCTGCAGCAGTCAAACTTATCTCAGTTTTTAATACTAAATGAAACAGTGTCATCTGGAAAGTTGCTGAGGATCAAATCCTAATCAAATACATACAAACTTACATTTTTAGTTAAACGGTGTTATAAACTATATCTTCACACAGTTTTTTTTCTTTTTCACTCATGAAATGCCTAAAGATAATACAAGTGTCAAATGTTTGATAATCAAAAATTATGTATAAATATATTTTAAATAGTTAGAAGTAAGTAACTTGTATGAGGTAGCCATACTGGTCATTTGGTTTAGTAAAGAATTTTGGATTTCTCCCACCACAGCTGACATCATCTTTCTGAGAGATGAAGTCCGCAGCTGTAAATCTGACCTCTGTAGTATTTAGGGTCGTTCTGCTGAAGGGCGGCGACAGCCTTGTTGAAGCTTTGGTCCAGACGTCTGACCAGAGCCACGGCAGAGGTTCTCTGAGCCCAGCTCAGCGGGTCGGTGTGAGGCCACGTCCGAACTGCTTCTTTCAGTTCGGCTGATACACAAAAGTTAGGAGCAGAAATAATAACACACGTAATGTTAATTTATGTCAAGAGTATTATGCAAATTAAAAATGCACACAATTTATTTTTTAACACTTAACACTGAACAGTTGTTGGGGAGTGATGGAAGAGGTAACCTTTATATAAATGCTAATATCAGTACAATGTAATAGTTTCAAAATTAAAGTAAAAATTCTGCATTTCCACTTACAAAAGAGTGCAGTTTCACCAGCAAAACATATCAGCAGTCAAAACTCCTATCTCTACAGTAAAATGTTTCCTGTGACCGATAAGGTTACATCTGACATTACTAAATCAATGAGTCATTAGAGTTTTGCTGTTCCCTTTTTCTCTCACTTTACCTTGTTATAGCTGCGCCCTGCTAGAATAGAAATAATAGAAACAACATAATAAAATAATAATGCTAATAATAAAAAAATAAAAACTCCAACACAAATTCAAAAATCTTTGGCACCAAAAAAAATAAGCAGTACTGACATAATAAAAGTGAAGATTTGATGAGAATTTAAAAAGTGAACAGTGATATTATAATGGATTTACTGCACGTTGATACTGAATTAAAATGTTTTAGGGGTCAAGCAAAATAATAAACACCCGTTTGTTATTTTACCAGACAGACTCCATTTAAATCAACATTAGAATCTTTACTTATGTCGCTTTTTCTTATTATTGATTTGCCAGAGGGAAAAGAAAAAGTGAATGACTCCAGCTGATCTCAGCCCAGATGTTTCGTGCAGCTGAGAGTTGTTTACCTACCCTGCAGCATGAGGAATCCGACCACCCCGTCCAGGTTGATGTGCTCATGCTGCCGCTCGAGGAAGGATGCTCCCCTGGAGAGGCTGCTCAGGACGTCATCGATCACCTCGGCCTGCGACCCGGACACTGCGGCAAACAGAGCCAGCACCGCCGCCAGCTGGAGCCTCGCTGCTCGCATGTCCTCACTCGGAGAGATCCAGTGTGCAGGCTCCGGGACAGCTTTCTCCGGCTGAAACAGGGAGATGCACAGGGAAGATGGGCTGACTCTCTCTCTCTCTCTCTCTCTCTCTGAGAGGAGTGAAGGGAGGCGAGGGGAGGAAAAAAGCCGTGACGTCATAGGGGGGCTATTACAACACCCAAACTTCCTGAAACATTGTTTTGTGCATTTACTAAAATGATGTAGCTACTCCACTAAAAATGTTACTTTGACTTTATGCTTACACCTTTACACAGAGGGAAATACTGTGGCATACATTTTACTCCACTACACGTATGTGACACTAAGACTCTAATAAAACAATGCAGTGAAAAGGGGCCTGCAACAGTTCGCTCTCTAGACTTCAGTAGATCTATCTATCCATCTAAATAGCTGTAATAGTTACAGTTTACAGGTGTTTTTTTTTTTATTTAAAAAACGATTTCAAATCAAACCTTTATTCTTCTTTTTCCTCCCAATAATCATGTTAGGACATCTCTCGTTCATCCTGTGCCCCTCTGAAACTGGTCCACGGTCTAGGTTAAATTTAGGAATTAAAACTGGCTGGACCTACAAAACAGCTACAAAATTCAAATGCTGTGTAGCACTTTGATAAATCAGTTAATAATCTAATAATGTCACAGGGGTCAAATACATTCACTCATTTTACTTTAGGTATACTTTCAATTCTGAGCTTAGACTACAGAGTATTTGTGTATTGTTGCATACTGGTGTGCTGCAGTAGTATAATCAGTAGTAGTTTTTAATACTTTAATATTTTCCATCATTCCATCAATTATCTAATCTAAAGATTATTAATCAGTTTGTTGACATTAATTCAAGCTGGATGGACTCTGCTGCGGCCCCTTTAAATCCGAAGCTCCTCCCCCAATACGCAGCCACGTCATCACAAACAAACATGGCGACGCCCGGAGCAGGAACCGTTCTTTGGATACTTGTTACGCTGACTACTTGTCTTTCGTCGCTGTTATATCTAACAGGCTCAGACATCACATGTCCGGTGGCGTGTGTGACTGGACTAATCGTGTTGGTGTCGTCGTTGTTGTTGTGGAGGCTACGGCAGCGGGACGATGGGACTGGGCGCCGGGTCTGTGTGCTGGTGTTAGGGGACATCGGTCGCAGTCCTCGAATGCAGTATCACGCGTTGTCCCTCAGCAAACACGGATATAATGTTACATTTGTCGGGTTTTTAGGTAAAATTACTGCACAACAACAGAGTTACACACTGTCATTTATTTATTCAATACTTATTCATAGTTTCCTCTTATATCAGATTGTCTGTCTGCTTTTTTAACTTGAGTACAGTGTTCACAATATAAGTGTAATTACTAGTTACTGGCTAAATCAGACACAAAGACGTTTAAAAACTTTATGTACTCGAACTAAAGATGTATATTCCTTTTAGGAGAAGCATGCCCACATCTGGATCAATTGTGTTTTTTGCTCAAGGGCACTTCAGTCATTAAACCATGTCCATATACTAACTACAGTCAAATGATCTGATGGAGCTGTGGTGGTCAGAAAAGATTTTTAAATGACACACACACACACACACACAAACTGGAAATGTCTCATACTAGACACAATCATACATTACTTGTAAAATAATGTTATGTAGGATTATTATCCAATTTTTTTGTTTGTTTGTTTTCCATTTTAGACACTAAACCTCATCAAGACGTCCTAAGACAGGAGAAAATCAAGATAGTTCCGATAGCAGAGGTCAAAGGTGTTCGAGGTAACTGGAAGCATGTTATTTTATCTTTGACACTTTGTATTGTGGTAGTTTTTTTTTTAAATCCCAGAGAAATGGTATATGACATAGATCACTCAAATTGCTCTGTTGCTTTTCCAGTGGGACCAAAAATTCTCACATATGTGACAAAGGTGATTGTTCAGTTTCTGCAGCTCCTTCATGTGCTGCTGAGGATGGAGCTACAGTCTCATATCCTGATGCAGGTTAGTTTAATGCTGATATGAGGATTAAAGAAGATATCAAACATTGTGACGTACTGTGGTGGTTTGCATTTTCGCCTCACAGCGAGAACGACATGGATGTACGAGTCAGCTGGGTGCCTTTCTATGAGGAGCTTGTATGTTCTCCCCATGTCTGCATGGGTTTTCTTCCAGCGCTGGAGCTTCCTTAGTCCAAACGTATGGAGTTAGGTTAATCGGTCACTTTAATTCGCCCATAGGTGTGAATGTGACTGAATGATCGTCTGTCTCTATATGTCAGCCCTGTGATAGACTGGCGACCTGTCCAGGGTGTGTTCAGCTCTCTCCCAGTGACAGCTAGGACTGGCTCCAGCCCCTCAACAGCTCTTAACAAGAAAAGCCATTGTGATAATGAATAGAGGCTTGGTTCAGATCACTCGTATAATATATAATTCAAAATAACTATGAGTAGAACTAAATGCATACCTATTTTAAAATCTACATCTGTTATAACAGAGACTACAGCAGGGACTTTTTTTTTGGTGTCACATACGTAGAGTAATTGTAGTTTATTTAATTCACATTTAATCAAATTTAATGTACCTCTGTCTCTCACTGCCAATGTCCGTGTTTGTATCCCAGAATCCCCCTGGTTTACCCAGTATGGCCGTGGCCTGGTTGGTGTGCGTCCTGCGTGGCAGCAGATTCATTATCGACTGGCACAACTATGGCTACACCATTATGGCCCTGAGCCACGGCCAGAGACATCCGGTGGTCCGCTTGGCAAAGTGGTCAGTACTACTGCAGTACCGTGAGTTTTACAGTTGCAGTTAACTGAATGTGTAGGACATCAGGACACAAACATCAGCATTGTTTTGTAGTGTCTAATATTTTGTTTGGCTCATTTCTGATTACGACATTTTGTTTTTATTCCTGTCGTCTTCCAGGTATGAACACCTCTTTGGCCCTCTGGCAACTCATAACCTGTGTGTTACAAAGGCAATGAAGGACGACTTGCAGAAAAACTGGGGCATCAAGTAGGATTTATTTTGCATTGATTGTGTCATGTAGTCATGTTACAGTATCCATGTGAAGCCAAATTCCCAAGTTACAGTAGCATTCACTACTTTGAGTGATAGCAATATCAAATTAGTGGGTGTATAGCAATAAATATCCAAAACAAATTTCACAGCAGTTGCTTCTTCTACTTTTGGGTCAATGCAATGAACAGGGAGAGTGAACCATACTGGACTCAGACTCTAACAGCACAAAAATGAACAAACTTTAGAGTAAAATCAAGAGCTAGAAGATAAATGCTTTCAAAATGTCCCCTGCTTGAATTATGCATGAGATAATAGTACATTACAGTAGTTCTCAGCCAGTACATCATAGATATCATGAAGGAAAGCACAGATCTGTGGTAACATTATTAAGAATTTTAATCTTTGCAGAGCGACAACGCTGTATGACAGACCGGCCTCCATCTTCAGAGAAGCTCCACTGACGCTGCAACACCAGCTCTTCATGCGATTAGCCAAGACTTATCCAGAGTTTCAGTACAGTGGGTAAGTGGTTAGAGGAAAGCAAAACCTCAAAACCAAATCCTATTCATAAGTAATATTTTCAGTTATTTGTAGTAGAGCACTGCTTCACCCTGAAGTATACGTGCTGCCTTGAGTGACCCGTGTGTTTCTCCAGGTCTCAGGATGTCAAGGTGGAGAGAACAATGTTCTCAGTTCGTAACCTTGCTGATGACAGAGTGACCCTGAGGGCAGAGCGACCAGTGCTGCTGATCAGCAGCACCAGCTGGACAGGTCGGAGGAAGAGATGGTTTTTGTTATCGTTTTGTATTAATGCTCCAGTAAAGGTAGAGACTGTAACAGACTGTCCCCACACAGCATATAGGGAGCCTTGATAACTACTACTATCTACCAACCCCAGGGTTGGTAGTTCGATTCCTGGTTCCTCCTGAGAGAGACCATAGTAGTGCCACACTAGAAGCTGTCCAACCATAATTTTCTTGTTGTTTCTAAAGTCCACATTTCACATTCTAAAAAGAGTGGCTTTAAATGAATCCAGCTGTTTATAATCAAACACATTTACTTTCTCTCCACAGAGGATGAAGATTTCTCCATTTTATTGAAGGCTCTGGAAGGTATTACCAGTGTTATAACGTTTCTATTTACTGTCTGTTACATACAGAGTCTAAAATATATGACTATTAAGTTAATTTACATGGTTTCTTTCAACAGAGTACGAAGGTTTCATCAAAGGAGGAGCTTCATTACCGTCTTTAGTCTGTGTCATAACAGGTACTCTCCTGCTGCCCCGCTGCCTGTCCAAAGTTCTCAGAACAAACTGGTTTTAATTGTTGGTTTCATTTGTGTGTGTGTGTGTGTGTGTGTGTGTGTTTGTGTTTGTGTTTTTGGTGTGTGTGTAGGTAAAGGTCCTCAGAAAGAACACTACAGGAAGCTCATTGACTGTTTACATTTAGAACATGTGAAGATCTGCACTCCCTGGCTGGAGGCAGAAGACTATCCTGTTTTATTAGGTAAGGGCGATATTAACATTGTCCACTGTATTTACTGTCATCTGTGTGCATATAATTAGTCCGTCAGTCATTATCATCTAGTCTGTATTAGAAAAGGGTATGATGCTGGTTTGGGTCAGTTCCCATGAAAAAAATATTTGAAGCACCAGCCACAACTTTTTAGTCACTTCATGTTTCAGGGTCAGCAGATCTGGGTGTTTGTCTCCACAAGTCGTCCAGCGGTCTGGATCTGCCCATGAAGGTGGTGGACATGTTTGGCTGCTGCCTGCCCGTCTGTGCCATCCAATTCAGCTGGTGAGCACCGAATCGTCTGGTTTAAATTTTCCACACTCAGATACACAAATACACCTTTCTTCTCTTCAGCGTATACAGTATTCAGATCTTTAAATTTCCTAACTACCTAAGATTTAATGGTCCCACTCCTACTTAAGTCTAATCTTGTGTAAAGGTAAACTTGCAAGAAAAGTTTGATATGTGTGTCTGAGCTAACAGCAGTTTTTTTCCTCAGTTTACAGGAGCTAGTGAAACATGAGGAGAACGGGCTGATCTTCAGAGATTCTCAGGAACTCGCTGAGCAGCTCAAGGTGAGAAACAGAAGCCTAAATATGTTGGTTTCTGTAGCCTCTCTCTCATCTTCACACCTCGTTTTTGTTAAATGAATGATTCTGATTGTTGTCTTTGTGTATTCAGGCTCTCCTGTCACAGTTTCCAAATTCAGACGGCACACTGGGTCTGTTCAGGAGAAACCTTCGAACCAACAGAGGAGAGCGCTGGAGCGACAACTGGGACCAGAACGTCCTGCCTCTGATCACTGCTCCATGATAAAAGCACTAATCACACTAATGTGGGATTTTTAAGATTTATATCAAAATAAATACCTCAAAAACTGATCATGTTTCTTTTTTGACACAAACATTTGCTTTGCGTCAAAAATGTTGCTTACATTGTCAATATAAACAACATTATGTTACAGTCTTAACGGGGACAAAGGCAGAGAAGATGTGTTTATGAATATTTGGGATGAAAAGACAGTAGGTTCCATGTTTTTTTTTGTTTTAAAGTAAACGATTATCTCAGCGCAGACGGGATGATAAAAGTCTGGATAATCCAAAGAGTGGAAATGTCTGGGAATTCAGAATTCTTGAAGGTAGCTCAGCATCACTCTGTTAATTTGAGTCTACTAAACTTTTACTAACAGAGTTGCAGCACCACCAAACAGAGATAAAAGCTGTGGACAGTCCACTTGTACAATACGATTCATTCCAGTGGCTTTTTTCTACATCAGAGCACTTGAATGTACAAAGAAAATTTTGATAGGATGTACATTTGTAAATAAAACCTTTTATTGTGCTACCTCTGTGTCATCTGTACAGCTTAATCATTTCTATGGAGGAGACTCTGTTGTAGGGAAACAAGTGGCGGATGGGTTCTGTGATCACGTGATGGCTGACTCCTGCCTTTTCTGTCAAAACAAAACAGCGAGTGAGTTCTTTCAGTTCAGCTAGAAAAGACCAACACTTTATTTAGTAGAAGACCATGCAAAGAGAAAATTATAAAAGCCATGTATACACACAGATTTTTTATAAATGGGTAAAAACGTGAAGGTGATGAGACCAAGCTTCAGATTAGTTTTTATTTCTAGGCATATGCCTCACTTGTGTCTTTGTGGCGTCTTACCAAGCTGCTGTTTAAAGCTGCTGTAAGTCTCTGGGTTTCTTATGGTGGAGCAGATGAGGATCTCGGGGAGTCGTTCAGCAGACCAACACTTCAGGATCCTGGACAGCAGCTTCACAAGGATTTCTATGATTTCGGGGTCATACACCACATCTGCAACACAGATGAGAAACATCTTTTGGGTTTTATCACTGCTGAAATAGGCAGGTGATCGTCTGTATAATTTCTGTGGAGCACTGTCTCAGTTTTAAAGTTACACTCAGAGATGGGTGGTGGGAATTGTGGATTTGGATCCTAGTCAACCTCAGCTCATTTGATCTTGGTGCATCAAGGTTTATTTTTAATCTCCCAGTTTTTCAACAAGTGACATCATCTTTGAGGTCACACACCAAGCACCAAAACAGTCACATAAACTACCTTATGTGTGACATCATCGGTCAGCTAAAACAACAGGATCAGACTAATTCATTTCATGATGACTCGTTCTCTGATTTGACATAATAAACTACTAACTATTACACAACGATTACAGTAAACATGGGCTTCTCCTGTGAATTTAGTGAAAGACGCACTAAATGTATCCAGCAACTGTAACTTGGCTATTTAGATGCACGTAAACGCACTGCAATGTTTTCATCTTTCAGGTGTATTTAACATGGCAGACCCAGGTAGCACTGTACAAGCTGTAATTTATCCTGGTTGTCCAAAAGGTTGAAAAAAGAGCAAATTTACTGTAGCTACAGTACTGTTCCAACCTAATTTCTCATCTCATAAGAAACCTTTAAGATCATTTAAACAAAGATTTTTTTCATGTTATTATGGAAAATATTTTTATTCAAGGTGCCAATTTAATCTGTTTTACCGATAACTGGAACAAAGTTTGGTGAACTTTGAAATAGAGAATTGTGCTGCTGACTGCCAGAAACTGTCTTGAGAGTGCTGAGCTTGGAGTCAGCAGAAACCAGAGAGCTTTGTTACCAGAAGAATGAGGACTTACATCTCAGGAAACAACCAGAGAGTTTGTTTCCTTTATGGTTGAGAATAAGACCGAACTCTGACCTGCAGCGATGACTGTGTCGGCCTCCATTAGCTTTATCTGTTCTTCTGTCACTGTCGTCCAGTCCAGCTCCTCCACACTGACTGCAGGTGACAACCGCTCAGTGAGACCGTTCTGCTGGATGTTGTCTCTTAGCTTCTGCAGGACTGTGGGGTGACAGTCGGTGAACACGAATCTCTTCGGACTACAGGAGCGGCAGATGGCGATACCAGTCAACCCCACACCGCTGCCGAGCTCCAGAACTGTCCTGCAGAAAAATGTAAAAACTTTGTCAGTTCAATAAAAAATATATTTTTTTATTTGTTAAAAAAAAAAGAAAGTTTTCTATTACTTGTTCTTGTTGTAGTGTTAAATGTTGGATACCTGCCTGTGAAGACCTGCTGGTGGTCCAGAGCCCACTCTGCCATGTAGAGTGCAGCCTCCCAGGTCACCAGGCCAGTGGTTCCTTCTGAGATCAACGCCACATTTTCCAGCAGACTAATAGCATCACCACAAGGCTGCAACACACAAACCATTATTATTATTATTATTATTACTGAGAAGAAGCATGCGTTTTGTTATTTCTGGCATTAGAAACAGCGAGAAGGGTGACCTGGGGTTAAGGTCTATGTTCAATACTCAATACACACAGTTTGTACTTCACCACATTCAGACGGCTCTTTCTTTAAGAGAAAACATACAAAGAGCCTGGTTGTAATTCAGTGAGCGGTGTGTGTTTAGTACCAGTAAGTAACTCTTGTAGCACTCAGCTGTCTCTTCAGCTCCCACCACCTCAGCCAAAGCATCATACAGCTCATCCAGAGGTTCACAGTCTGCAGCCTCCTGCTGAGGAGAAAAGCAACATTTCTTGTTCATGGCACACACAGAAACCTAGATTTAAATTGATTCAACCTTAACGTTATGGCTGGAAATGAATCAATCGAAGATCAATTAATCAATTTGTTTAAAAAAAGTGATCATCATTTTAATGTTTGATTGATTGTTTAAGTCATTTTTCAAGCAAAAGTGCCTAAATGTTTCATTTCTTTCAGCTGGTTTCTCTGTAGTAGATCATTTTAAGATGAACATCTTGGGGTTTTAGATGGCTAGTTGGACAAATCAACACATGAATAGATGTCACCTTGAGCATCATAAATAATAAATTGATTATGCAGTAATGAAAATAATGACTATTTGTAGCCCTTCACCTTGTTACTTTGAGATTAAGGTTAACATCGTTAGGTGAACTATTTTTCAAATCTTGTTCTAGAAAATTTCATATCATACATGTCTA
Source organism: Anabas testudineus (assembly GCF_900324465.2). Taxonomy (NCBI): domain Eukaryota; kingdom Metazoa; phylum Chordata; class Actinopteri; order Anabantiformes; family Anabantidae; genus Anabas; species Anabas testudineus. The sequence continues at coordinate 5,416,361 of NC_046617.1, read as the reverse complement.
TAGTTCAGAGACAGACTGACAGAGCACCAACCCGTCTGATGAGCTCAGAGAGGAACAGTCTCCTGTATCTGAGTGATGGTGGAAATGTTCTGCACAGAGAGTGAAGACACGTCTGAAAACAACATAAAAAAAGATTTACTCTTAGTTTCATACTGACAGAGTAAGTAAGAGTGTCAGTATGAACCTGAGGACTGTTTTAGGATCACAACATTAAAAAGATTTGAGTGCAGGAACTCTTACCTGTTTCAAGACGTCTAAAATTAATTCGGATGATTTGTTGTTTTGAATGTCTTCTTCTAGAAACTGAGAGGTAGAAATGATGTGTCAAGCTTGACGTAGAAATAAAACATTTTATTTTCATATTCAAATTTTGTCAGTGAACACGTTTTCTCCCGAGTTTAGTAGCACGTACGTGCACATTTGGGAATGGAGTTTGACTTTCATGCATGATTTTACACTCACAGTCCAGGGAAATGAAGCCAAACGATTCATAGCAAAAAATGAAACCTGAAAGATTCTTAAAATTTCCGCCTTTTTTATTTTACTCTCGTCCAAAACCGGCTCGAAACGCTCCATTATCAACGTGTTTGTTTACTTCCTGCTTACCCATAATCTACCGCGAGCCACTCTCTCTAAAGCTACTGGGTAATGTAGTTTTTCAAATGTGTTTGCCAAACAACGCAAATTATAAAATTAATACCTCTGTATTAAATATATGAAGTAAACAAGCACAATTAAATGAAAAGAATCTACCTCTATGAGTGTTTTTTAAAAAATGGCAAAGCAAGATATGAAATTAAAAGTACAGGAAACTGTAAATTAACACATTAACAATTATGATTAGTTTATAATTTTTACTCTATAGAAAAGTAAAACCAACAAATATACTGTAGATTTGCATTTAAACATCTATATTGATGTCATGATGTTGACACACTTTGTCAGACACAGAGTAATAAAATAACTAGTGCATCAAAATGTTTAATATCTAATCAGATCTCTTTGTAGAGATGAAAAAGTGCACATAATTAACAATTAATTGTTTTTTCTTAATGTGAAAATTAAGAAGTATTCTATACACTATACACTATAAAGATAGAAGCTACTGTAGATATAAGAATATACTGTATATAATGCCAGTAAGTGCAGATGTGATGTGTCAAAGACCAGCAGAATGTACTTTGCTATTTTTTATGTGTTGGAAGTTTCTATCCCGCTTCTTTATTGCTCTGTCACTGCAGGGAGAGATAAGCAGGTTACAGTTGCGCCCACTCCTCACTCTCCCTCAACTCTGACAGCAGCAGCACACACTGCCAGCATTTACTGGTGAGTAACAAATATGAATTTTGTTTGATGATTTCCACTTTTCTTTATAAAATCAGAAATATTATCATTCGTGAACTTGTGTTGGCCTGCATCAGGCATATAGGGGTCTACTTTCAGACCTATAAGATTTTTTATTTTAAAATCAAATGCAAAACAATAACAAACAAATGAATTAGAAAGCATCAACACAGCCACAGATGGAAAATAGGGTGATGTGTGTGAATAAAAAAATAGAAGTTTAATAAAGAAACACTTATTTCATCTGCATCTTAGTACAGCACCAGAACATATTTAAGTGATTTAAGTTTGGATCATATATGCACACCTGGAAAAAACAGCAATTTTATTGAGCAATGATAGCCTCTGTCCACTTTGTGCAGGCGCAATAATTAATTGCTTTATTCTGAAATATATTACCGGACGTGTAACATGATCATACACCCGAGTACAATCACGAGTGTCCACAGCCGTCTATATATACACGGTTTATACATCTATGGTCACAGTGAGTGACCTGAATTAAATTAAAACCAAAAGAACACTAAAATGTTACCCTATATATATTCGAGTAGCGATTACAACTAACAGGAGTAACATCAAAATCGGCCATAAAAGTGGAATTTCCTATTTTAATCAGATAACTTTCAAACCTAGCTCAAAGGGAGGGCTATTTTTACTATAGGAACACAAACGATTGTGTGTTTCTCACCGGAGCAGTTATTGCAGTGGACTGTCAACAAAGAGTATGGCGGCGGTTTTTACATAGCTCAGTCAGTCCGTAGTTTTAAATGGAAGGTGAAAGCCTGTGTTGGTGTTAAACAAGGTAAGTTGTGTATTTTTAAACTCGTGTCTTGTCTTTATGTCTCGGTTACACAGTTTTACCTCTCCGCTGTATGACGTGGTGTCAGACGTCTAGTTATGTTTGCTTTTTGAACATTTTTAGTTAAATGACAGTGATGATGTTGACGGAGGACAACGAACTGATGTTAACTCTCTGTCTAGTTATAATATATGTAATATTTGGTACATTTTTCGTGTTCTTTTGATAATTCATCGCATTGTTTGTTGCTAACTAGCTAGCATTATGCTACTTTTGTTTTTTGCGCTGAATGACGTGACTGTCACTGAAATCAATCTCAGTCCTGCCCCGGGCTTTGGATGTTGCCACAATAACAGGCTTCAAACTCAATATTTCAAGGGCACAAGAGAGGACAGCCGTCTAACTGTCCTCCCAACTTCATACAGACATTGGGAAACCTAGTATTGCCCCTGCCATCATTACTTTTTGCAATCAAAAAGGAAAGTCTTTGAATTCATACAGCAGGTGTGTGTATTTTATTATAATAATTTTTTTTACAATATGCAGTTTTTCGTTTGGTTTATGGGAAACAACGTGTCAAATTCACAGATACAACTCATTACATAGTCTTTAGTCATTTAAAGAAGTTAAGTATTTAGCAGTTATGCAAGGCAATATGTGTGTTTATCACATTATAGGTTATACATGTTAAAAAAACACAATTTAAATTGTATATATACATATACTGTAAATGCTAAATGCAGGGACTTGAAAGTGTTATCCACACATATTACTTACTTATACTTATTTTATATTTTTATATAAATATTTTTTTTCCCTGTATTTCTATAGGGTAATTTTTTTCATTGAATATATTTCTTGAACAATGACATGCCAACTTCTCTCTCACGTGCTTCAGTATCCTACATATCTATTGCTAAACCTTCTTTTGATAGGGGATTTTCTGTGATATTTGATTCTCTTGAAATTATGTTTTTCACTGTAATTAAACAATTCTTGATTTGCTTTTGTTGTCATATTCTTTTGAGTGCTCTTTATTTTCTTATTTAATTCCAAGAAGTGAGTTGTTTTAATTGACAACTCAATAACATAACCTCATCAGAATCATAATAAAACAGAATTTTAGATAGTGGCCTGAAAAAGTATTTTAAAGTCCTTTACTGCTCTTAAAATTGTGGAATTACTACTCTGTCATTTGTTTGCTCATCTCTCTCAGACTATTAGAGCTGCCCAGTAGCTGAATAGTGGGTCACAGTGAAGCCATGGTGATGAAGATCTTCTTCCCACAATGCTGTAATCTGGCCGACAGCGGGCTGCTAGTCGGCCGCTGGATCAGCGGCCATGACTCTGCCGTAGTACTGGCTGTCATCCACTACCCATTTATCCCCGGACAAGTCAAAGAGTACATCCAGCAGGTCAGTGCAGCGACAGGACCAACCTTGTGGGTCCTCCTGGGCCTCAATGAGTGTTCAGTTTTGCTGTATTTTATCCTTTCTGTTCTTTCCAGAAACTTCAAAGATTCTTCCAACCATTTTAATGGTTTTAATGTTTTAAATAGGCATAAAGTAGCCATATTCACAATCAACAAAAAGATACTGGCCAGAATTGACAAATCCTTTTGTTCAGATTAACATCTGACTTTTTTTTCCCCCCAGATGAAGACTCAGAGCGGGGTGGAGCTGTCAGTGTTGGGCTCATGGAGTTTACCCAAAGATGGTCAGGAGGGCATGGACAGCTTCCTCAAAGACCTCAGCACCATCTTCCCCCAGGAGCGCTGGCTCCAGATCAGGCGCCAGATAGGCAAAACAGGCTTCACCTGTGAGATCCTCAGCCAGGATCAGAGTAAGACCCTTAGATTTAACTTTTCTGCTTCAGTTAACAACACTACACAGGTTTAATGTCCATTATTACTCATATATTCAAGAAGTTGAAAAATGATTTGTCATGACTAGAACGAAAAGCAGCTCAACAGGAGGCAAAAAAGAAGAAAGAAGAGGGCAATAAGACGAGTGACGGTGAAGCTGGACATGAGGAAGAAGAGGAGGAGAAAGTGATCTTTGTCCACTATGAGCAGAGAAAGGTGATGCTGTCACAGCTTCACCCCATTGAAAATGGTGATCCTGACCCAGCAACTGGTGAGCCATCAGAGCTCAGACAGGTACAAGGCAGAAGGCGACACGAAAAAAGTTCTAGCTCCTATTTTGTTTCCTGTTTATTGACTTCTTCATTTTACAGTCTGAAGTGAGCGTTGAAAGTCAGTGTAAACATGTTTGTTGTTTATTCCTTACATGCTGCTTCTTACCTCTGTCCCAGATGTTCCAGACTGTTGCCTGCAGCCAACCTCTGTTCTTCCTGGACAAATATGACGATGGGCCGCTCAAGTCAACTCACTGGCAGTCTCAAGGAAGAGAGGCCAGCATCATCGTGGAGCTCCTCAAACAGTCCTCTACACCACTCTGCTTACTCATTACTTGGCTGCTCTCCATATGGACATGGATCTGTAACATGCGGTAAGGAGAGGGGAAACTAGATCTGAAACAATTAGTTACTTTAATTTATTATTTTTTTAATTATGAATTTTAAAAATTAAAATGAGGATACAGCCAATAATTTGTGCGTCATCCATCATTTAGTATGTTCAGACGCCAAGAATCACAAAACCTCCACATTGACTCGTTCCCAAAATTGTTATCATTGTTATATTTCATCTCCAGGTTCTTCAGTCTTTACCCATTGCGCTTCCTGTCCAGTAAATTGTCCACATGTGTCCAGCTCAGCTACAGAACTGAACACATGAGGACACTCAGCTCACCAAAAACAGCTGTTGGACACATGCATTTTATGAGGTGAGTATGTTGGGTTTCAGTATTCCTGGGTGTTAATAAATAAATAAAAGGTGTGTCACATTGGCAGTGTTTTTTTTTCTCAAACAAGAATGTCAACTAGCAAGAGTTCATTAGTTTCACATATCAGTAACATTTGGCGGCATGTGTCAGCAGATATGAAGCAGTGCTGAAGCTGAAACTGATACTACACTAACTGTTCACTTCTTTATTGTCATGTTTTCTTTTTACCTGTACGTTTCCCTCTCTGTCTCTCTTTCTTCAGGAAAGCCAGCATCTTTGTGTCATTTCTGGTGGACGTTGCTCTCGGCATGTTGCTCATGTCGTGGCTCTACAGAGACAACCACATCACCATGTTAGCCAACACACTGGTACCTGCAGCTGATGTAAGTGTGGACAGGATTAACTGTATGGCTATATTTGTTTGTACCAGTTGTGCCAAGACCCTGGGAGTGAGGACATTTTTGGAAAGTTGGAGATTTTGGACAGTCCTCATTTTCATATGAGTTATGAAATATAATATCATTATCTCTATCTCTATAGCATATCCCAAAATAATAAGATATTTGCAATATCATCAGACATTTTTTTTATCTAAAACAAGTTTAGGGTTAGACATTACAGTGGCAAGTAAAAGTATGTGACTCCTACAGTATGACCTGGTTTTCTGCACTACAGTATATTTTCTATATTTTAAAAACAAAAATAAAATGCAGGTAAATCCAATTCTGTCTTCACTTAACCTTGTTATGCCTCTGATACATGTTCCTCTTGTATGTGTGGGGACAGCATCATTACAAAAAAAAACAAGCAATTAACATGTGGAACAAAGTGCTGCATTTAAGCAGCAACATAACGATAAGGACCTGTAATGAAAATTTTAAACAAGTTGATTTAGTTCAATAGCACATTTTGTTTTTGCTAATGTTAAACTCATTTGTTTTCATTCTGTAGCACGTGGCTAAAAACCTGGAGGAGCTGCTGCAGTGGCTGATGGGAGCTCCTGCAGGGTTAAAGATGAACCGGGCACTGGACCAAGTTCTGGGCCGCTTCTTCCTCTACCACATTCACCTCTGGATCAGTGAGTAACAGCACAAAACACATATTAACAATGTGTTGTGCTGATTTTTTTTCTGTTTATATTTGATCAAATTCATGTAAAAAAAGAAAAACAACTAAGTGTTTTAAAAATCATTAATTTTAAGTATAATCTTTCCTTTCAGGTTACATCCACCTGATGTCTCCATTCATTGAGGGGATTCTCTGGTACGGAGGTCTATCCGCCTGCTTTGGCCTGACCTTTGCCCTTTCACTACTCTCTGATATGGTGGCCTTGTTCACCTTCCACATCTACTGCTTCTACGTCTACGGAGCCAGGTGAGACCTCATATATGAAGAAATTAGAGTATTTTAGTACTAATTTAGGAACATTTGAGTCAGGTAATCACACTGTATTTCAGAGACATGGCTAGATTTTAAAGCTGAATCTAAACATTTATCCACTTTATAAAACTGACACATTTTTGAGGAATTCATCGACTCTTTATATCATTTCAAATAAACAGTAGTATAGAGTATTTTGTCTAGTAGAGCTAGTCTTTACCCATATCACCAGCAAACAAAAAGCAGTTGATTAGTGTAACTTAACTTTTCCACTCAGAAAATTCAGCTATTAATTCTATCTATAAATAATCAGCTGTGTGTTAAATTAAATGCTGAATATATTTTTTTGATAATTTTGTTACTGTATATATTTTGATTTAAAACATTCCAAGGGTGGATAATGAGCACTTATCAGGGAACAGTTTGAACTCTGTTTCGGTTTAAAAGGGACATACTGACATGTGAACATGTGTTTGGGTTTAGTCTGAATGGCTGCTCACAGAATATGTGAATGTAACTTTTTTTATTCTCTTGTGAGTAACAGATCCCAAACACAATTTGCTGTATTCCAACTCATTATTAAGTACTAACTGTTTACAATAGGCACTGCTTAGAAATCTTTGTAGTATACTGTTTTACTGTTATTTGACTAATCAACATACCAGATTTTAGAGTTTTATAGTAACTGTAAATTAGAGAGTGTAAATGTCATCAGTCAAATTATAATTTTAGCATTTAATTTTGACCAGCATGGGGCAGTGTATTCCAATATTTTTCTTTCCCCATTGCTCTAGTAAAAACATTTTAATCACAGCTCCATATTGACCTGTACATGACAGTCATCGTAGGACTGTAGGGTAAGTGTAGTCTCTCATGAGAACTGTTACAGTGCCTGTTACAGTGCCTCCCTTTTTACCAAGAGAGTAATGGTACTAAATGGAAATTTATCATCCCCTGGGGTTTCATGCCTGAAAATCTTGTAACTTTTCCTGCACATTTTTGCCTAATTTAAATATTAGACAAAAGAGCAACAGGTCATTAAAACAACCTGAGTTGTCCTCTAAGAGATGAACATCCATAATACATTTTATAGCATTGTTGCAGGTAGTCTTTATCTAAACCGAAGGGATGAGCAAACTAACCAACTAATTTCTGGGTCTTGTCATTAATTGAGGACATTAATCATGTCAGATGTAAATAAAACAACAAATAACATTTCAGTGTATTAAAATGTTAAAGTATGAGAGAAATCAATGAGAGAGTTAATTGATCTGTCCATGAAAATCTAAGAAGATGCAATAATTCATTTCACTGACGTGGTTTTGGAAATGAGCCAAAGAGTCAACAACAGACAGAGCTTTTTTTTCTACCACCACACCCACATAACTCAAGTTAACTTTAGGTCATGCACACTGGTAGCTGTGTTGTTTATTTCTCAGACGTAATAGAGAAAGTGTAGAACACCATCATTGTTTTAATTGTCCTTTTTATTTATAACTAGTACAACAACACGTCCATCACCTGAATCTGACTCGCAGAACAGGATGTTTTGTTTTTACATTACATAACTATATGAGATGGTTGTAAAAATAGTTGTTTCTTCATTCAGTGCGCCTTGCTTAGTGCCTGCTCTGTTCCTCTACATGTCATGAAATGTTGCAGAGACATTTGTGGTACTTAAATTAAAGATCTTACTCCACATTGTCAGCATCTCTCTGCACTGACTCTCAAAAAGTGGGTTTTGATTCATGAAATAATATGAGAAAAAGAGATTTAAGTGTCTCTTGATTGTGTTGTCAGCATAATGCCATGCTTTTTATCTTCTATTATGTCACAGGGCATGTAAAGCGAAGTTGCAATATTTCATCCCTGGAGAGTTCTGTTATAGGTAATAGGGTGTCCTAATGCCAGTCCAGTGATATCCTGATTTGTATTATTCTTAACTCATGACTCATGGCGCCTTTGTTTTTCCTCTGACTTCTGTTTAAACCAGTAGGAATAATAGATGCAGATTTGTGCTGAGTCTGATGCATGGTCTGATGACTCTGAACATTGTGATAATAGTCCTGCATTTTGGAGGAGAGAGGACTGATTAAATTATGCATTTGCTCTAAAGATAGCTTGGCTCCCTTACCCACTGTGCATAATGAAATATTACCCACTTTCCACGTTACATATTTATGCTCCAACAGCTTCTGGGGATATGGGGGAGTGTATGTTTTTAAATTCAATGTGAGAACCTTTTTTTAGAGTGACTTATTATATCCGTATCTTCTGCTGCGATCACAACCCCGGCTCTACACTGGGGAAGATGAATGAAAGGCATTCTTGTACTTCTGAATCAGTTTTAGAAAGCCTCACTGACTGTTTCTGAAAACAGATACAGATATATTTTAGGTTACAGCTAAAGTCTTTTTGTTGCTAAGGCACAAACTTTACAGAATTAATGTTAATTGTTTGCAGCTGATCTGGGCACTATGTCCATTTAGGCAGTCTGCCAAAGATAAGAGACCTGCTCCATATGAAACCACTTGTTGTCAGTGATTTGTTGTTGTCAGAGCTTAAGGAATCTGGGTATTCTGCCAACTGGGTAACAGATACAAAATGGACGTAGCAAAAATACTGTATTTTCCACTTTACTATAGGAGGAAATTACAACTATCAAACGTGATGACTGAGATAGCTATGGAACGCACAGGAAAATGTAATGCGAGTAGTTTTGTTTTCTTTCCTTGCTGTTATCTCTTTGTCTTATTTCCTCCTTGTTTTTTTACGGAAAAAACTGTCCACTGAAATCCTTACTAATACTAATCCTATTAATTCCCCCTTCTCGTTCTTCTGTCTGTTTACACGTGCTGTGAATTTGAGTACAAGTTATTTAGCTGGTATTTCTTGAATTTGTGTCTGTCTTTGTCAGACTATACTGTCTGAAGATCTACGGCCTCTCGTCTCTCTGGAGGCTCTTCAGGGGAAAGAAGTGGAATGTCCTGCGGCAGAGAGTAGACTCCTGCTCCTATGATCTGGACCAGGTAAGACATACACAGACACACGCACGCCACCACCACCACCATCATCATCATCATCATTGCACAAATTTATTGTGACTATGTTTTGTGCTTCAGCTCTTCATTGGAACACTGTTGTTCACCATCCTGCTGTTCCTGCTGCCCACCACAGCTCTCTACTACCTGGTCTTCACTCTGGTAAGAGGAGTGGCATGTGCAGATACTCTAAGCACCTTTGGTCCGTTTGAATTTATGTCAGTTACAACCTTTTAATAATGAAAGCAAAAGTTCAGACGTTTCTTTAATTTAAGACTAGAATAGAATGTCTTAGTTATCATTGTCCTGAACCCTAAACTATCTACTCAAGTAATTAAATAATAGACAGCATTTTTTTTACATACACAGGGTGTGTTTGATAGTTAAAAATAGATCCTGTGTGTAGCGTCACTGTAAGTCATGAAATGAATGTTGTCTTGTTTTGAAACTGCTCATGCAAACTGGGAATATGTCCAAATGACAGACTATTGAAGGCCATTCTTTTTACTGCTCAAAACAACAAGGCTAAACCTATACAACATATGATTCCTGATAATCTCCAAAAGATTTGTTTTTAACCCCTGTGTGTTCCTGTTCTGCACAGTTGCGGCTGGTGGTGGTACTTTTCCAGGGCATCCTTCACCTCAGTGTGGACTTTATCAACTCCTTTCCTCTCTTTGCTGTGGGCCTCCGTATCTTTCGGCCCTATAGACTGGCAGGTACATCACTTGGATCGCCTATGAGTTTTTATTTCACTTAAAAAAAAGTGTCTTGTGTGCAAACCTTAATGATGTCGTATTAAAGGGAAGCAGAGGTGTTTTAAGTATCAATTTCTGGATGGATAAATGTCTGTACACAGTTGAGTAAAATCCTTTTCTGTGATGTGTGTTTTTTTTTTTACAGAAGGTGTAAAGTTCAGGGTGCTCTCTCAAGAGCCCGGCACAGCCCTTCACCTGATGATGGAGGTAAGGGGATGCATTTTGCTTGCATGTGCTTTTTAATTTGTGCATTAACAATTAAAGGGGAATTATAGTATACAGGAAAGTATTTAGTTTTAAATACCAACACTGTATAGCATGGCTGATGTTTGTATTTTTAAAAATTAAGTCACAAATTAGATTATAGTGTTAAGGGAAGTTTTCATGTCAGTGAATGTTGAAATGTCACTTTTACATAAAGGATTTGAGCAAAATGTCTTTTTATTGTTGCTGGTGGCAGTACACAAGTGGAATATTTATTATCTTCACAACTATGACTGCAACTAACAAACTGACAACTGAATTGTTGTTTAATCTTTAATTTTATTTTTGTGATTATTATGGGCAGTTTTATTCTTTCTTTCTTAGATGAATCCTCTGAAGGTCAGCACAGTGGTTCAGACCTACCGTACCCCAACTTACAGCTGTTATCCGAAAGACTCGTGGGTAGCCCTGATGAAGAAACTGTTTGTTGGGGAGTTAATTTACCCCTGGAGACACAAAAGCACCAAGACTGATTGAGACAACAGCCAGAGAGAGACAAAAAAGGAGAGATGATGGAACAGACGAAAGGGAAGAGACTGAATAAATAATGAGGTGAAAACAGACAGATGGAGGGGAAATGGGAAGCAAGGGTGAAACCAGCATGAGCTGCTTTTATGTTAGATGGGAAACGTCAACAAGAGTGTGTTTTAACATGACTAACCACACTTAATGTTTCCTTCTCAGCTTGAAGGTGAATGATAAATATAGCCTCACATTTTTGCTTTATCTTTTCATCTGTTTATTTGATATGAAAACATTCCCTTTACTGTATGTGACTGTATCAGGTATCTTTACAGTGCAAAACACCAAGGGACCAAAAGGAGAAAAAGATTAAATCACTTAACAGCAGTTTCAATAACCAGCAAGCGTGTGGCATTTAGACTGTGTAGTGCAATTCATACTGTAGATACTTTTAGCTCTCAGTAAAAGAATTCTACTATAAAACATGTCAAGGATTTCAAAGATGCAGGTGCTATGTGTATCATGGGATATTTCCTATTACATCTGATGGCTCCTTAATCTGTCCTCTAGTTGCCACTAGGTTAAGAAATATCGAAATATATAAAGAAAGATAAAGAGAAGAAGAGCTCACTTTTAACTGATACTTTCTGACATATGCCACTACTGATTATGATTTACCAGTCCTACCTACCAGTCTTAGCAGGCCATCAAATATCACTCTTGCAGCAATGTCATTTTACTATCAGATCCTAATTCTTAGCGATAAACCAGTTTGACCAGAGAGACAGTATATCACTGTTGCCACACAATGCCTAAAACAGTTTTTCACTCCCCTTGGAAGTTTATTCTTTTTATTTTTTACAAGATTTAATCATGTAAAGTGTAGTGTAGTGTTCTAATTGAGTGTAGTTTAAATACTTCTGTATCTGAAAAGGCAAGTTACTGGTGGATCATGTCCCGACAACATGATGACAAAAGACAAAACACTCCAGACAACTCTGTGAAAAGGTTTTGAAAAGCACAAGTCAGACGATGGACAAAAGAAAATTGGTGAAAAAGGAAACACTGTGCATATCCCAGCTCTTCATGAAGTCTAGTCTTATGGCAAAAAGTTAAATTCTGACCTCATCAGGCCATAGAACCTTCTTCAAGTTGACGTCAGTATCTCCCACATGCCCACTTCCAAACTCTGATACACGCTGATATTCAATACCAGCTTTTTTTCTCTGTGCCACTTTGACTTCGACTGGTGAAGAACCTGGTCATTATTTGCTGTACGCACAGTTTCTCCCATCCCAGTTATTTCTTACATGAACTTGCTTTAAACCTTTTGCAGCTTGACCTTATTTTCTTAAACATTAAGAAAGAGTTGTGCAACAACAAGTATAAGTGGTAACACGTTTTGTGTTTGCTTGTCACGCTAATTGAGAAACAAGCAAGAGTAAGACAGTATTTAGGGATCAACTGCACTGTAACTGAGAAATAGTTTAACCTTTTATATTAATGTCATAGCATGAGCCTTGATCAATTGGTTTAAACTGGACAGACTGTTGTTTCTTTGTTTTTGTTTTTTAGTCTTCAAGAGTCTTAGTCTAAATGAAATGATTTGTGTTTTATTTTACCTTCATTTTTTTGTTGCCATATTTCCTCCGTACGTCGTACGTGAGAGCTGGTACGTCCTTCTGTTTGTCAGCATTTTTCACTTTTTCATTTATGCACCTAATCGTGCCATTTTTATTAAATAAAAAACAATAAGTATATTAGATAGGTAGGCTAACTATTTCCCTATAGTTTCTTTGTGCTACATTAGGTACTTGGTACTAGTCATTCTTCTCATATTCCCCAAAAGCTGCCTACTGTCCTTTTAATGTGAATGATTGCTCTCTTATTTTACATTCTTTACATACTTTTGCCTCTTTAGTGCAAATATGTCATTTGTGATTGTTAAACTGGAAAATTCTTTTTTTGATACATTTTTGTTTTTGTTTTAATCCTTAATTAACCTGTGCTAAATGTTAAAATGCAATTTAATAAAATGTACGCTTATTTAGTATTCTGATGTCTATTCTTTTCATATGATTATCTATTTATAATCTGGTTAGCTCCAGCACACCTGTGTCGATATTCTAATAATAAGACTACTTTTGTATAACCCACCCATCATCAATTGTTAAATAATAATGTTTAATATTTGTATATGTAAATAAAAAGGCACAAAATGAATAGTCAAATGTGGGACAAAGGGACAATTTATCTTTTACTTGAGTAGATTAATATTTTGGTTGATGTAAGCCATAATGCTACAGACCATATATATGTTATATCTGTGTTTGATGCAGTCATTAGATGAATTATTTTCAAGAGCAAGCTCAGCAGAGTTTTCACCAGGCTTTTGAATAAGAGGTTTTGCATAAATTAGGATACTATGTATATAGTAGGCTATATATATATATGTAATAACCTGCTCCCATCACATTATTTTTAATGATCCCATTCAAGCTGATGCTGCCAGTACAAGTCTGGATCTTTATTCATTATGTGTGTAGGCGTTCATCCTCAGGAGACTGTTCTGGCAAAGCTGAAAGGAGAAGTGAGTCATGAAGTTACAGAAACAGATTTGACACAGATAGCATCAAACACACTCACACTCACACACACACACACACACACACACACACAACTAATGTGCATTGTTTAATCTTTTTCCTTCTAAAGTAACACAAATGTTTTTTTTTATTTACACTGAATCTGACATTTTCATCTCTCCTATCCATAATTTGCAGTCATCTTATCAGTCATTTTATTCAACCGTATACCACTGCATTGTTTGGTCAAAATAAAGCGTATATACCAAGAAACAGTCCATTCATTTAATGGAATACTGCTTGGTGACTCCATCTCAAATGAGATTTCCCAAAATTTGGGGGATTTGTTTTGTACCTATCTATTGTCTCTTTATTGTCGTTGTGTGTCTCTGTGGTAGTTTTGGAATCTCTTTTGGATGTTTGGCTCCTGTCTTTAGTCATTTTGCATTTTGTTTTACCTGAGGACAGGTCCGCCTGTAATCCACCCACGTTAGGAAGAGATCACTGACAAACGAATCATCTTTGTTGTCCACATTCTCCAACACCAACAACACCATCTGTGTTGTTGACGGCTGAGTTTTACGGACACTCTCCCTCAGCCAATGGCTGGCACGGCCTGTGTCACCGCGAACTCAGTGGCCAATCATATGCGAGAGGAGGCGGGCTTCGGGGCGAGAGGGCGGGGTTTCAGAGGAGCGACAGCAGCGGGGGGAGCTGTCAGCAGCGCAGTGTGCGGTGCTGCGCGACACGGAGCAGCTGCAGCCGTGACTATGAGTGAACATAATGGAGAAAAATGGAAATATTACGGAGTGAGATTATCGCGTACATCTACACAGACTTCGACTGGACGTAAAAGCGCAACGGGCTTTTAATCCCGCTGCAGAGGTCGGGATTTTCTGCATACAACGCAGTGAAGTTAGAGGAATCCTTGTCATCCCGGACTGAAGAAAGACGAGGGGGCCTGAAATTACACAGACGTCCGTTGAAGTTGGGCTACGGGCTGCGCTAGCTACGTTAGCATTGCTGTGTATCATTTTGATCCATTGGGACGTCATTTTGCAGAGAGTAACACAACGCTTTAGATTGCTGTAGGACGCGTGTCATAACGCTACCCGAGACGCTGTTTTATATATTTATTTCACGTGTTTTTGGTTACGTTATCGCTAGCACCAGTGATAATAGCTAAGCTAGCTAGCTCTAGTAGTGCTAGCTTGTTGTTCCCCTGGTAAGCTTCTTTTAAAAAGCAACATAAAGACTGGCCGAGACTGGACTTTATTTTATTTTATTTTTTTTTTTTGCATACTAGAAAATATATCTCAGCAGTGATATCTGTCCACAAACTGCAAAGTGAAAGTTGTTCTTTCAGCTTAGTGTACATAGCATTTCAGACAATAAGCATGTTTTTGTTCTCTACATAGACTTTTGCCAACAAGCCATCTAGATAGATCCCGTCCGGAAACTGCTTGAGTAGCATATTCATTATCAGACCTTTTAATCTTTAATACACGTTAATCTCACTAAGATAACTCATTAAGTACGTTTTGGTTGCGGTTACATAATTTTTAGCTGTCAATCATTAGAAAGGCAGTTGTTTACCTTTTGATAAAACTTATTTTTTGCCAGTGAGCCTCACCTGTGACCAAATTATTATTTGTATTAACTTTAACTTTAGCAATAAGGATGTATTGCTTTCCAGAACCTTATTTTTGGCATCCACCTTGTTTTTCAACTAGGACATTACAGTGAGACTGTGTTTTTGGCCCCTTTTGATCTTAAAATCTTTTTTTAATCTTATTGTTAAACAAGCAAAACAAGGGCTGTAAGCTGGTGGATAGCAAGCAAGAAGGATATCACACAAGGGGGTGGTTGATTGTCCGTCCATCCTTTGTATCATCTGGGAAGTTTCTCAGATGTGAGACACCATGGGCAGCCAGGGCAGCCCAGTGAAAAGCTATGACTACCTGCTGAAGTTTCTCCTGGTTGGTGACAGCGACGTGGGCAAGGGAGAGATCCTGGACAGTCTGCAGGATGGCTCAGCTGAGTCCCCATATGCTTACAGCAGCGGTGAGTCACTCCTGTCTCAGCTGACTGGGACCTGGTAGGCCAGTTTGTGCCCTCTTGTGATGATGAGCTCCTTGTGTTGTGTCATACTTGCTTATCACAAAGGTTCTAGCTGTATTTCTTTTTGTGTTACACATTCACATACACTAATGTTTATGACAGGGCATTCTCATGGAAGTGAGTCAGACAGTCATAAAAACATGTGCATTGTTATTGAGTTGATCATGTCACTTGCTAAACAACTGCTTTTCACGACCTCATTGTCTAACAACAAGACAATAGGTATTAGAACAACATGGTATTAGTTTAACATTTTAAGTCAACATCCCCCTCAGTATGATGGTGGTTCCTCTTTTATTCAAACTACTTCTGTTGTGTCCAACTGTAAAATATAAAGGTTGATATCCCAACTAATATGCTTGGGTACAATTTTAGCTGATGTTAGCCTGTCTGCAAAGATATGGGAAAGTTTAATGTTGAAACTGAACTAGATTGTAGTCTCAATGTCAGTTGTATTTGTTACTTTATAGCCGGTATAAGTAAGGATCATGGGCATATTTAGCTCTTGAAAGGGAAGGTAGATGGATCTGTGCCCAGTCAGATGATCCCTCCCTAAGTGGAGGATCTCAGATCACCAGGCTCTCCCAATGCTATTGCTCAAGGGTTGACAGCCTCTATCTGATCAGGGCCTGCTGTTACACTAAGCTGCTGGTCTGTTGCTGCATACTCACACTCACACAATCCTGTTTCTATCAAAAGGAATCCCAAAGAGAAGACCACATACACCAAAGAACATTCTGGCTTATGATGGTAGTGACCTTTTTTCAGTCTTTGTTTGTTACATGGAAATGTTTGAGCACTTACATGAAAATTAACTTATTAAAGCACCTTGTGGGTAGAAGTGAATCTGTCTGGGTGTCTTGACCAATATCAAATGTACCTATAGGAAACACTATATTCTAATAATCATACTGTAACATGTTCATGTTCTCCAAATTACAGTACATAGTCATTTTTGCATCTGAAATATGTAAGTTTTGTAAGTAGGCTAAAACAGATCATTCCAACAGATTTATCCAGTTGAATCATAATTTTTTTCAAATTTTTAATTTAGAATAAAAAAGGTAATCATAACAGTGATCGACTGAGAATGGTTCTGCTAACAATTTTCAGTGTCAGCTAATTGTCAGTTATTAATAACAAAATTATTTGTTATGCAGCTACAGATATTTGAGAATTTTGTTTTAAAATTAGGTTAATTTTAAATTAATGTTATTTTTCAGATTTTGAGCTGAGTCACCATGTTAGTGAAAATAATCACTATTTGTATACCTAGTCCACTTATTTGTTTATTATAATAGAGCTAAAACATTGATAGAAAAATTATCAGCAATTTTGAAAATCAGTTGAAATATATTTTTGAAACAAAAATGCCCCTAGTATGTGTTGCTTTTCTTTATCTGCTATGATATTAAATTAAATATGTTTTAGTGTTAGTCAGACATAATCATATTTACAGCCAAAATAACAATGCTCCTTAGACCTTATTTGCAGCAGTAGATTATAACACCAAATAAGTGACCAGCTCTAGATAGAACACTTTTTGAATTATTTATTTATTTATTTTTTATTTTTTTTTTTGATAATCTGCTACATGTAAATGAACATGACCTCTACCCTGTCCTAAAGTTTCTGAACCATAATTCTGGAGAACCTCATTCTTCAAAAAGCAAATTCTTTTGTAAATTGCAAGCCAGGACAGCTTCTAAAGAATTTCTAAAAAGGGAAGCCATCCTAATTGATGTGAGCAAGATCAAAAGCTTTCAAACTGCTTAATTAAATATGAAGGACAGACTGGAATGAAGCTGAACTGCTTCAGCTGGGGTGTTTGAGCAGACAGACTCACTTCTATTGATTTTCATTCCTCTGGCAAAAAGAGGTTAGTGTGGAAGGGATGGGGAATACTTCCTAAATATTTTAAGAGAATAAAATCAGGACAGGAGAACAGATTTCTCTGGCCATTATTGGGTTCCTGTGTTATTATTATTATTATTTGTTTATTTTTTATTTTTTTGGCTTATCCAAGGACAGAGTTCCAACATTGCTCACAACGGCCTACTGCCTATATGCAAAAACGTGCTGTCCTCAGTAGTAAAAAATTAAACAATCTCTTCTTGATGTCAAACCTCTATTGTGTCCCTGTTTGTCTGTTTACACGAGCTAATCGTAGATGCTAGTTTTCTGCCCCTCCTGCTTGGAGTAACACATGATTTCTGAGGAAATTAATTTTTCACACTCTGATAAGGTTATGAATTTCACAGTTGGTTGATGGTAGCCTTCAGATAACATCACCTTTGAAGCAGTTAAGCCCTTTAAAATGCATAAATAGGTTGAAGTGAATGCAGTTACTATACAAGCAAGATTATTTTTTAACAATGGAATAGTCCCAAGGGGTCGACCAGGCATGGCTGTACATTGTTTCTCTACAGTAGTGGACTGTTGTAGTTGTTTTTTTGACAGTAACATATCCATAGACATTCGTACCCTCTAAACTGTCTTCCTGCCGGAGAGGAGGTTTAGAGTGTTTTGGTAGGTAAATAAAAAGCTAAACCTGGTCTAATCCTCTAGAAAGATACACTGACTGACACACAGACTGTTGAATATCAACACAGTTTATATCTAGCTTAGCTAGAAATGCAGCCTGGCTGCTATCAAATCAGATTTTCTACACTTTGCTCACTATTTCTTTCTTTTCTTACTTCACAGCCTCTACATTTTATTCACACCCTTGGGATGTAATTTCATATTAACTGGTATTCACGTTTACACAAGTTTTTGCTGTTCTGGGTTTCTGTTCATACTCCCACAGGATACAGCCACGGAGTGTATAGTCTCAGAGGCCAGCTGTGTATTAGACATGCCTGTGCACCTGGTTTATTAAAGCTCTTATGTTGATGCTGAAAGCTATAAAATGGTATTTTCCCTAGCTGAAGCAGTTCCATCCAGAAACTAGTGTGTCAAAGGGGTAACCTTTTTCAGATCTTTTTTTCCCTTTAATATATAAATGTATAGTTTGTTGTGAAGTACTCTTAGTTTGTACTCCTAATATCAATTAACACAATTAACTTTCCATTAGATTTAGTCATTATAGACAAGCATCCCCTAATTGTTATTTTAATTTGTTTAATATGTAATTAAATGTACAACATTTCAGTACTATCGGGTAGCAGTGTCATGGAGAAACCTGTTTTACTGACTTCTCTCTTAATGTTGTCGTGCTACTGATATAGCTACAAGAAGTTAGTATTGACTGATATATAACGCATTTTGGATGTTTCATATTGGGTCCTTTAGTCATTATAAAGGAATAAAGGATTAGAGAAGTGGCACACTTGTCCCTGATCACCCTAAGGTCTGGAGAACTGTCAACATCAGAAATGTACAGATGTCAACATATAGTTTTAAGGAATGACAAACTGCTGTAACTCCCTGGGAAATATTCACCTAGATACATATTGGCATCAGACTTTTAAACTAGCCCTGCTTAAAAAATATATCTACTTACACTTTTTTCCATATTATTCAGTTTTATTACTTAGTTGCCAATATTTGTAGTCAGTAAATGCCTGAAGTCTTGAACTCATAGACATTACCAGATGCTGGGTTTCTTCCCTGGTGATTCTCTGCCAAGTCTTTACTGCAGCTGTCCTCAGATCCTGCTTGTTCTTGGGGCCATTGTGACTTCAGCAATGAAAAGCATGCTGTTGGATCCAGGTCGGGCGAATGACTTGACCATTGTAGAAAGACTAGTCTGACCATAAGATAAGAAAATGTTTGTTTGTTTGTTTTGTTAAGATGTACCACTGGCTTACATGTTGTGGTAAAAGCTCTGTGCCAAACTTCTAGAGAGTATTGTTGTGCTATTATTATTTATTGTTCTGCCATGCACTGCAGTTGTTTTCTGTGGCTTTCGTGTGGTCTTCTACATAAATAAATAGTCACTGTGTTATAGCCAAATCAATCACTAGACTCCAAGCAGAGATTGACTACACTGACCTAATGTTCAGGATTCAAGAATAAAAACCTTGACACAGTTCATCCAATATTTTTGACCAAAACATAAAAATTAAAGATGACAGTCTTGACATACTTAATTGAAATCCAGAGGATCATCTTAAACATTGCAATAGAGTTAAATTAACACCTCTCTGATACAGTCTCAACAAAAGCTGAACATTATAAGCTTCACATAGTTTTGTGCACAGAGTACAAACGGTGTCGCCTAGTTCCCAGAATAGAAGCAGCACTTTTCAGCTAAGACATCACAGACATCAGCAAATCTATTGATTATCTGGGATATCTAAGTGTGCCCTGGCAAGTAGAGTAAAGGAAGCACTTGGTTCAAAGCCCTGCACTCACTCCAATTCAATTAGACTAGCCTGAGCTCAGCACTTTAACTCAGCAGCTTTATGCTGCCTGGAAAATTGGAAAATATTGCTAATGTTGTTAGCGAGCATGTGCGACCTGGCACGGACTGACGCAGTTATGTGTGAGAGCCTGGGAACTGGAAAAGCTTGTGCTTGTGTTGCTCTTATTAAAATATTGCTGTTGCTGAGTTTTGTTTCTGATATCTTTGAGTAAATATATATCCAGTGGTTAAATGATAATGGTATCAGAGTTTGTTGAGTTCATGCATTTTGGCCAGTAAACCTGAATTAGTAATTGGCCATATCAATTGGATATGTAACAAATCAGTTCAAGTGTTTGCTAAATCTTTTAGACAGCTGTTTAGCATGAAAAAAAAGCAGCTTGTCATAGGAGAACAGCTGTTTGATCCATGATCTTATATCATGGATTATTAATTTCTTCAGCATTTAGATCAAACTTATCCAGTCTACAATGTACCAAACAAAGGAAATTAGCACATTTCATCAATAAAGAAGGTGAATATTTGACCCTTTGTCCTTGGAAAAATTACTAAAACATTTTGTGGTTACATGTGTAGAAACACTCTTTGGATTTAGGTGGTACCACAGTTAGTGGAAACCACAGGAAAGCACACTTAGGTGAACATGTCCTGACACGGAACAGCAGGACGACAAGTGTAGCAGTCAGACAGGTTTGTCAGATATGAGCCAACCAACAGGCCTGAACAGTTAGTTTAGGCTGCACACCGACCGACTGTTTAACTGACTCTCAGTTAAACAGTAAGCATGGTTTGTAACGGTCAATAGAAATCAGATTTTAAAACGAATTAGTCACTCTGTTTACAGAATGGGACAGAACATGCTACAATGGGACGTGTCGTTAATTAAGTAATTATCTAACCAAATTGTGTCATGATTGTCAAATGGTGTTTTTGTATAACCACAACATCTCTGTGACAGTGATTAAAGGCAGGACTGGGGAGCAGCACTGCCTGCTTTTTGCCCTTGATGAAAACAAGTTGAAAAGGGATTTGCACAATAGCATTTAATATATCCTGAGTAAGCTAAAAGGTCTCAGCTTTTGTTTTGCCAGCTTTTGTTTTGCCACCCTTAAATATATGGTTGTCACATTTTAACAGCTAATAACAGGTCTCTGTAGTCTGCTGTTGGAAAATCTACACTTTAATTCAGTGTAAGTGGCTCTAGCAGATGAGTAATTTTGTCAAGCACCAGTTTGTCTCTGAATGTGGTATCATAATCTTTATTAATGTTGGCCTTCTTTATATCCAGTTATGTAATGCCTGTCTTTCTCTGCTCTCTCTTCCTTCCCAGGTATTGACTATAAAACTACCACCATTCTTCTGGACGGGAGGAGAGTAAAGCTGGAGCTTTGGTAAGCACACATCACTGCTGAGTGTGTGACCTGTTGTTGTCTATACAAAAGAGAGAATGACTCTTTTTCTGGCATGTGCTGCACTTTGACGCAAAACCAGTGTAGACCTAAATGGGTCAGAGATGGATATCTCTGCAGTGCTGTAAAGTTTATTAATTTCAGTTTATTTGAATCAGTTGCTTCATTCATGCTTCGCCATCAGTGGCTTATTTACCAGCCGTATATCTGCCAGTTGACTAGTGACATTTCATCATATCCATGCAGGTTTATTGCACAACCAAATATAATCTGTCACCTCTCACAGTTACTGTGCCATTACACTCACTGCATTCACTCCACGTCATTTACAGGAAAATACAGGTATTTTTTCACAAATGTTGCCATTATGACTGTGTGGGTCGTACTGACTTTGCCCTCACTGCGTCCGCTGTGGAGATTTGGGGTAACGAGGACTCTGACAAACCTGCAACTTTTATTGGTGCAAGCTGCACAAACCTCCTACAGCTTTCTAAATGAACATAACTTTTACATGAATCATTTCAAACATCTCATCTCTTGATTCATTTGAATGGGGTCCCAGTGCAATGGACTCAAGAAGAAGGTTTCAAGCTCATCTAGCAAAGAGGTTTGTTCAGCTTTTGCCTGACTGCAGTGCAGCAGCATCTGAGAAGAAGAGAATTACTGTAGGTAATATAGATAAACCATTTACAGTGACTAAATGTGTCATATTTTAAAAGAGACAAAAGAGATAAATGCATGCAACAAAATGACACACCAAATAGCTTGTGCAAGTTTATATAATGGCTATAAAAAGTCAGAAACTTCTAAAGTTTGTTTTTCTGTATTATATAGTATATTCAATGTCTAAATCAGATAGAGAGAAGACGCTGAATATTATCGTACAGAAAATAAACCATACCAAACTGCAAGGTACATAAGCTTTACTGCCAATGTTGTAATGTTGCATATTGTTACATGCCTTATAAATAGTCTTGCAGCAGATGTGCGTATTGTCAGTTAAGAGACTGCACTGCACTGCACTAGGCGAGGCCTGTTTGGTGGAAGTAGGCCAAGGAATTCAGCTCGTCAGGGGAGAACCAACGCCTTGTCTTCCCCGTAGAGAGAGAGCTTTAAAGGCAGCTCTAAGATGCAGAAATGTCTTTATTTTTGCTGTCTCAGTCTTTCCTCTCTTCTTTCCTGTGATTTCTCTGTCTAAATATCATCTTTTCCTTTTGCTCACACTTCCTTTCCATTTCTGTCTCATGACTTAGTCTCTTTCTGAGGTGTTAAATGAAAGAAACTGCATAAATGAAAAGCTTAAATTGTTATTATTGCCATCCAAGCCAACATGAACACTATAATCAACAATGAATATCTTAGTCTTTGTTTGTTACATAAATCATGTTGCTTTTCATTTTGGTCAAGTCAATGACCCAGACAAAGGAAATATCCAACATAGTAATGTTGTAAACAATGTACTAGCACAACTCAGAATATACAAGTCTATCCATTGTTATAATAGTGCCCTTGTAATTGCACGAAACATTTCTCAAGTCTCAGATAGAAATAATTACCAGCATGTCATTAAGCCTGATTCAGCATCTGGCTAATAAATTAGTTTGCTGATTTCAAAGGCTGATTTCTCCTTTTATTAAAAATCAGATATCAACCCATCAGTTGCAGCACTGCTGCAACTGCCTGAGTAAGTGTAAACATTTCATTAGCAGGGTTGTCATTTCTGGAGAACCAAACAAAAGATGATTGACAAATGCTTGTGAATATCAACACAAACACTGGATGAACACACAGTTTCTGGGCTGTCACTTGTCTTTACATTTGATTTTTAAACAGGAATAACATGCAAACTGGACTGAAAATGTTATGAATTTTTTTCTAACTCTCCACGTAATGTAACTTCTAAATAAACCTGAGAGGGGAAACAGGCCATGACACTGGATAAGCCATGTTTTCTTAGTATTTGTAAAGTCTATAATATATAGTCTTTCACAGGGTTTGTCAATTTTTAGAGCCCTTAGGTCTCAAAATCATTCATCAGGCTCAGTTTATCCTAGAATTATTAAACCACAAGATGTAGACTGAAGGTACTTGTCAGCATAAATGGCTAGTAAAATGTATGAAATAGGATTTTGTAAATGGGGCACAGTATCACAAGAGAAATTAGAATTGGGAAAGAATTGCTATAATAGTAGATATGAGTGATGAACATGCAATGGAAATACAAAGAGTACAACCAACAATTAACTTGCTGTTAGGACCATATGATAACAGCTATACTCATTGACTGCTGCCTCACATTGTATCCAAGACTCTCAAATCGACCCTTCATATTTTTGTTTTTGAAACTTCGTCAGAGGAATGTAATGCAAAGATAGTGGTGATGAATGTGAATTATGTGTTTTCACATCACCACTGGCCTTGTGGTGCTCAGTTTGGAGAGTTGCCTGCTCCTCCCAGCCAATGTATAAAAGTTTGATCGCTTCTGCTTCTTCTGAAAGTATTTTTTTGACTGGAAAAAACAGGCAAGTTGTCAGATAACAGTTTTGTCCTGAATGAATCCTGCTGCTCTTCTAGCTGTTGTTTTAAGAACTTTTTACTGGCAGCTGTACAATGTGAATTCACTGTTTATCTTTTGTTTTTCTCATTAGGGACACCTCAGGACAGGGGAGGTTCTGCACCATCTTTCGGTCTTATTCCCGCGGGGCTCAGGTGAGTAAATAAATGGGAAACAACTGCACTCTGGTTGAAGTCCTTTGTCATTGAAGTTAAATATTGTGTGTTTCTGTGTTGACTGTATTGACCAAAAGCTAATTTACAGTGTGGAAACTACCTAAGGAAATGACTCTTATGTGTCATGTGTGTATGACTCTCAACACTGTGAGACTCACTGTTGATTTGTGTCTTCAGGGTATCCTACTGGTGTATGACATTACTAACCGGTGGTCGTTTGATGGCATTGACAGGTGGATCAGAGAAATTGACGAGGTGAGTGATCATGTCTTTATGGATGATTGGTTTGGATGATGGTCTCCCTGCTTAGAACTTGTAGAAATCATATCTGTAAAGAGAATGTTTGATTTCTCTATCAAAAAGCAAAATTAGTGGGTTGTCAAACTGTCTCTCTGTTTAGTTTTAGTTTAGACTAAAAGTTTAGACATTTTATAAGTTAATGTATTTTTGTTAAATATAGGCTTTTAGTATATCAGTATAATCACTTCTCTTTTTATGATAATTGTGTTCTATGAGATAGATTTTTTTTTTCCACTGTGGGTTTAAAACAGATCTACCAGACCAATAGTAACAGTAATAGTGATTATAACACTATTTTTAAATTCCTGCCAGCCAGTCCTGACATATACTATACATAGCTAACAAGCAGTTAGGTACGTAGGTTTCAAGCAGTTATCCAGGATCACTGATGTCAATCTTTGTTAATCCATGTAACAATAAAGCCAGTGAAAGTTGCTTCATGAAACCCACCAGCTGGCCAGGTCTTTGCATGTTCTCCCCTTCTCTGCATGGGACTTTTACAGGTACTTTGGCTTCCTCCTACAGTCCAAAGACATGCGGTTAGGGTTTGGTTAGTTAATAGGTCACTCTAAGTTGGTCATAGGTGTGAATGGTTGTCTGTCTCTATTTGATGGCCCTGTTATAGACTGGCGACTAGTCGAGGATGTACCCTGCCTCCTGCCCAATGAAAGTTGGGATTAGCTGCAGTATTCGTGCAACTCTCAGGAAAAGTAGTTAGGCGAAATGAATGAAAGATATCTTTCCCCTGGTTTACTGTCCCGAAATCAGAGTGCTGGTCAAGGACTACATTTGTCAGGTTTTCTTCAATTTTTGTTTGAATTTATACTTTACTTTATACAGTTTTTATTTTCCCCTCAATATGTTCTTAGCACTGGTTGTACAATACAGCTTATTTTACAGGCAGTCCAGCTACTTAACCTGATCCTTATGGTGCTTTGATTGTATTGTAGGCAACCTGTGTGTATGTGTGTGTTTGGACTACTTGCATCATGTCCTTCCTAACAAAGAGGATGTCCGCTGTGCGTGTGTGCGTGTGTGTGTGTGTGTGTGTTGGCCTGTGGAATGTATGTTTCAGTTTGGTCTTTCCTGCTCCACCTCCACAGACAAGCACCGACTGGGCTTTTATTTTAAGAACAGATATTAAAGTGGAGATGGATAGATGAAAAAAGTGGATGATGAAAGTCAAAAGATGTGTAGTTAAGTTGAAAACGGAAGTTTACTTCAGAGTGCAGCAAAAATGAAGCTGCCGATCTGGGCTAATTGTTTCAGTGTTATCTATAATTAATTTAAATTACAATTACTTTATCATTACTTTCACCTCAAAAACTGCAGTACAGAATATTTTTACAATTGCAGAATGTTTTCCAGAGTATACAGATCTGCTATAAATAGTTAGTTATTAGGCATTTTTCCATTTTCCTTTCACATTTATTGGTTTCGGTTCATTTCAGTATTCTAATAAAATCGCCTTGTAGAGACTTGGCACCTGCTTGGCGTAGGTCGTTAACAGTGAATATATTATGTCTTGTGATGTTTTTGTCATCTTATCATTAGATGAGAATGGCTCAGTGTGTGGTTTCACCATGAGATTGTACTGCTGACTTGTCTTTCCCCCTGAGATAAGATCAGCACAGTCAGAAAAGCATACCTTACTTTGTTTTTATCCAACTGCAAAACATATTACAGTAATAGTTATTGTTTGCTTTATTTTATGTATTAATAAAATGTTATAATATACAACATATATATATATATATATATGTACATAAAATATATTCCAAAAGTATTTGGAGAGGCCACTTTTAAAATGACTTGAACCATTGAAATCTTTCTCTAGCAGGAAGTTGGAGGCAGATCAGGGAATTTAACTCCAACTATCTCAGTGGTCAATAGCCAGATAATAGAAAAAAAATCAAGTTGAAGTAATACAAGCTGAAATAGCAAGACAAGAAAACATTTTTTTACTACTTTTAGCACAGCCTCAGAGGAGAGAAGAGACTCTGAGCTTAAAAAGGCAGCAGTGAGGAAACTGCAGAGAGACTGATTATTTGTGACAGTCAGGAGGGGTGAAGGAGATGAAGGAGGAGAGAGGTCGGCCTCTCATTGCCATCATGATTCATTTAGTTTGTCAGAACAGATAGGAATGCATTAGGAAGGACTAAGTGGCAGCAGAAGATAAATTTTGATAACACTAGCTTGTTAAATTAATAACAAGCCTCTGCTGGTCACTTTGTAGAGAAGTAATGTCTGATCTTCACTGTCTGTCTGTAGTGTTTTTAATGAGCTGCAAAAAGCTGCATATCTAAGATGTGTCTTAGCATGACAGCTTACCTAGATTATGATGGACTTGAATATCAACATAATGCATTACTTATTAGAACATTTTGTTTCATAAAAGCAGCCATTAAATCTTGGTACTTCACTTGTTTGTTTTTCTCTTTGCAGCATGCACCTGGTGTGCCACGAATCCTTGTAGGTAACAGGCTACATTTGGCCTTCAAACGGCAAGTTCCCACCGAGCAAGCGAGGGCGTACGCTGAGAAGAATGGTATGACTTTCTTCGAGGTGAGCCCTCTGTGTAACTTCAACGTTATTGAGTCCTTCACGGAGCTGTCACGCATCGTCTTGATGAGACACGGAATGGAGAAGTTCTGGAGACCCAACAGAGGTGAGTTAATCATGGAACAGTGAGTAAAGGTAGGCAAGACAGGTTAAGAAAACAAAAATTAAGTGTATTATTTGCGTTCATCAGCCTGTAATGCATTAATGAGAGCTAACTTACAATAAATAGTGCTGTCCCAAATATCATACATGTACATGTATGTATCAATATCATACACATTGCACGTTGCAGTGCAGGAGAAGGTTCTTAAAATACCATGGCAACAAAAAATAGTACAATAATAATGCAATATTTGGATTCAGCCTTAACTGACTGAAATTAAATCAAATTTTAATACTCTTTTAATCGCTAATTAATTTTCCTTGATTTCTATCATCTTCCTGTCTCCTTCATCTTGCAGGTGGCAGCAATTAGCTTGCATGTCCTCAGATGACATGATGCTTTCTGAGCAGAAAGTTATCTTAGGTTATACTCCAGGATGTAGTCATTCTCAATTTCAGGCAGTTGCACTGCTGAAATATGTATTTAAACAGTAATATTGTATGTATATCATTAAATTTCCTTATTATTGAAAAGTTGGATGTAATCCAGTAAAACAAATGCAGTACACATTCTGGGTTACTAATAGTATTTTCTTCCAAATGTTCAAACTTGGTAAAATAGTGGTTATTTATAGGACTTTTTGGTGAATCAATGGGACTAGAGATGTAATGGCTAACATTCTGGCAATCAGGGAACGTGGAGAGTCATTTCACCAAATAAACATCATCAAAACAGTTCTCTTACTTGTCTGATTTCTAGCTGAGAGACTAGGTTAACTCATTAGAATTTTTCCCAAACTAAAATCTGACCTCATGACATTTCTCATGACTTTTCAAAGACAGAATAAAAAGGGGGTGAGGGGGGGTTGGCCCAAAGTGACAGATGGAAACCAGTGTCATGTCACAAGCATTAATGTTAACTTCCTGTCTGTCCTCCTCCCTGCAGTCTTCAGCCTCCAGGACCTCTGCTGCAGAGCAATTGTGTCATGCACCCCAGTCCATCTGATTGACAAGCTGCCTTTGCCTGTCGCCATCAAGTCCCACCTAAAATCCTTCTCCATGGCCAACGGCATGAACGCCGTCATGATGCACGGGCGCTCCTATTCGCTGGCTAACCCTGCTGGCGGCTCCAAAGGTAACAGCCTGAAGCGTTCCAAGTCTATCCGTCCACCACAGAGCCCACCACAGAACTGCACCCGCAACAATTGCAAAATCTCCTAATTAACGGCGTCCTTGGAGGGCTTCTGTGAGAGACGGTGAATGGTCGACAGCGCGGGATCAGGAGATGAATGTATAGGATGTTAGTTGGAGCAAATTAGCTCATGTCGAAACAGGAATGATGGATAAAGGGATGATTCAGCGCCACCTCCCATGTTCACAAGATTACAAGTATGAAGTACTTTCCAGTTGGGGAGGGGGTCCAAATTGTGCCTCAGGATATCAGAGAAGGACTACAAACTTTTTGGTCTCCACAGACCTAGTTATCACTACACCCAAACGAGAGAAAAGACTGAATTCACTCCTGTCTGCTGGAGTGTTTACTACATGTACAAACCCCCCCCCCCCAACTCGTATTATTTAGTCACTCTACATGATGCACGTCACTTATTGTGTCTGCGCATCATAGATATCACCTCAAGATCAAGTCTTTGCTTTTACGTTGCACATTTTATTTCTTACTTTCTTCTCCCTATCAGGGCATAATTCCACTTTTTCTGTCCACATGTCCTTTTATTTGCTATGTTACTGACCAATAAGCTAATGATGAAGACACTAGTAACCAGTCAGTCGTTTATCACTTCTTTATTGATCATTCTTTCTCCTCAGCTGGATCTAACACTTGTGTTTGAACCCTTATTGTGCTATTGGAGTTGAAGTGTTTTATTTCATCTACAATACTTGCTGAAGTGAAATCTAGGTGACAAGTTGAGTGAGGGTTCCCATGTGGTGCTGTAGTTGAGAAGTTTTTAGTCTCCATAAACTAAAGTGTAGACCATCCAACAAAACAAAGCTTCTATAAAGTCTACATCTTTTATGAACTGTATTTTTAACTTGATGCCAATTGAAGAATCTTTTCTAGATGCAAGCACAGATGAATTTCACTGTCACTGTTTGCTCCTTCTTTCTCTTTTTTTCCCCTCTTCTTCCTTTCAACCAAAATATTCAGGAACTTCTACTCTTTGTTGTCAGATTTTCAGCTAACAGTCACTCCTGTTACATTCAGCAGAAACACGTCTCTGCTTATGTTGTTTGTCACACAGCAGGCGCACACCAGCATCAGCCCAAGCTGATTTCACACACCTTTTGTTAGTCTTCTCCTCTGTAGTCATACTCCACCCAAATTCTATATTGGTCTGTTTTCTACGGTGTTTAATGATATAAATAGTGTGTTTAGTCACAATGTTGGTTGCAGTACAAATTGTTGGAACACACTAAACCTGACAATGAGTCAATTAATTGTAGAGTCTGTCAACAGAAAAATAAGTCAACAATATTGATATTGGTTGATCAGTCGTTATTTTCACGAAATAAAATGCTAAATTCAGCTCTTTCCAGCTTAGCTAATGTGAGGATTTTGCTTTTTTTTTCTTTTCTGTATAAATTTAAACTGAATGTATATTTCCGTACTGCAAGTTGAATCCATTAATCCCAAAATTATAATACCAGATGTGTTGATAATGAAAATACCAACTTGTTGCAGCTCTAAACTGAACATTTAGATATACAGAGTAGAAGATCAGTATTGAGATCTGTTGTAACCAACATGAGTCTAAACTGACCAGAGCTGCATTTTAAGCCTACAAAGGACGAGTGTTCGATATTAATCAAAAAGCTTGATTTTAGGTGGAGTATTGTTTTAACATTTTTCTTTATAAATGATCAAAAAAACACACTGTTTCCACATCTGTTAAATTGTTAGATTACACTATTGTTTATTCTGTAGTGTGGAGTCTGAACTGAGTCCCCCAACCCTCCCAGTCTGTGTTTTCAGTGTTGATATGGAGTGAGGATGAAAGGCTGAGGGAAAGAAACACAGAAATGTGACGCTGTTTGAAAAGTGTAGCTCCAGGTGTTGGTCTGTCTTCAGATGAAGGTGACAGTGAAAACTAGTCAGAGCAGCTGGACAGGCTCATGTTGTGCAGTGACACAGACGTTTCAAGTAAACTGTAAAATCCACAGTGTTGATAGTAAACAGTGGCACATGTCTATCAGTTCTCTATGAATGTCACTTGCTCCACTTTGTGACCAGTTGTTCATTTCCACAGTATTAACTAAAATGACCAAACTGGTGATTGTGTATGTTTCAGCCCATTTACTGAATTTACGTTATATTCCCAGTCAGTCAATCACCAGTCATTAATTCCCTTCCTTCGAGACAACCACTGCTTTCATTTCACCATTAAAACTGATTAATTTTATGAAAGCAGTACTTGTATGTTTAAGTACATCATGATGTTTGTGTTAAATTGTTGCCAGATAATCAAACCAGGAGACGAGAGAAGAAGATGATCATGATGCAGAGGTCTAGTGCCTGTATTACAAATGTTGCAGGAAACCCATTTACTGCCAAAATCATTTGCTGTAAATGGCTCAAAATACCTAAAAATACAAACAGGATTTGGCCCAGACTAAGAGACATTTAGCTTTGAAGTAGCAGGAACAACAGGAGGAAATAATGTATTTATTTGGGACTATGGCAGATCACTCCACATTTGTTGGATCATTGGGTTTTTATTGGAGCTCTATGGCACAAAGTAATAAGATATAGCAGGTTTTCTGTTATACAATTATACATGTTTATTTTGGTATTTTTATATGTTTATATGTCATCTTAGGACAACAATAGGATTAAGTTGTGAGCACGAGAATACATTTATCAGGCAAAAAAAGTGAGTAGCAACATGCAGCTTTGCTGCGTTTGTGTTCAGTGGGAGAAGCAGCAGTTAGTTTTAGACAAACATTCAGTGTTTTTCTGTTGTCACTCACATGGCTCATGTGAGAAAGGATGATCCGACTGAACCAGCATTCACGTCGCACTGACCATGTGAACTCAGCACACTGCTCTTAGCAGATCTCCCGCAGGAATGAATGCAGCATGTCTTCCCCTCACTCCCTCTGATCTGCTACCACCTCCTCTGCATGCCATCCCATGATTCATAGCTGCTGAATAATAGATGCTCTTTTCATATATCTCTGGAGGGCTTCATCAGTACGCCCCGGCTCCATCTCTCCTTGCTGCTCTTTCATCCTCCACATAGGAAGCTCTGCTGGCTGCGTAGTTTGTTTTTCAGTAGTCGATCTTAGCATGTGCCTTGTGTGTGTTTTTTATCTCATTTCCCTCCTTGATATAAATCATTTGAATAGCAGCAGGTTTTCAGTTTTAGCCTGTTCGTACAACACATTTTTTGGTGCAGTAGGAATGCCCTCCTAAATCCAGTCCAGTCCTTTCAGCTCAGTGTTTATGTTTGTCGTCAGTGTTTACTTTAGTGTTGGTGGACTCTACATGTCTTCCCTCCTCTCCTCTGTCTCTCTGTGTCTTATTTGTGTCATCTTTGCCTCCAAAGTTGAAGACATTGGCGAGTCCTCCTCACTTTAGAAAAGATTTTCACTTTGTGGTTTCCCAACTGTTCCCAAAGTGTTATTTTAATCTCAGAACTAAATAATGTTCTCTAACATACATTTATTTTTCCCTCATGTAAATATCTTAATACCCCTCAGATCCACAGAAGCACCCGACCAAGTGTTTCCAGCCTGGAAACTTTAGATCTAAATTAACCAAGTTTGATTATATTTTAATGCTTTTTTAAATACGTAGAGGCCAGTGGCTGACTGGGAGGTAAAATACCCCACTGATTGAAGCTTTACATGCTTTGGAAATGAATTTCATACCAATGTGATTAGTCATAAATGGGTTAAAACCTGGAGAAACACCAGTTTGGTCCTGTAAAGAGGCTAAAAATGAACTGTGTACCTAAGCATATTTAGAGACATTTAGAAACACTGACACACATCAGACATTCTGTGCGTTTGTTCTGCAGCCAGTAGTGTTTTAAGAAAGAAGGAGTAATTCTGTAAAATTAGCTGAAAAGGAATTTAACTAGCACTTGTTGCCAAGATGTTACAGAGGTTCTCTCTCTGGGGCAGTCAGGAAATGGACAGGCTTTTCTTGTCATTGTTGTTGCTGACTCAGAGAGCATATTAATCCTCACTGGGTGTAATAATATTCTTTGCTGTTGTATTGTACATCCAGCCTCTTTGTGTTATGTGATAACTCAAACCATTTTCCCTCATGTTTTTCTTCTACATCTTCCTTAATTTTTGTGTGGACTCCCTGAGTGTTTGTTGACAATTTGCAAAAGCGTGTTTCTCCTGAACTGAGTTTCCATTTTAGATTTCCATAGACTTTTTTTTAAAGACATAAACGTTTGTGGACGGTGATGGAAAATTGGATTCAGGACCCTTCAGGGTTTTACTGTCCTATAATATCCTGTTGTGGAAATGTTAAGAAGGAGCAGACTGTTAATGATAACTTTGACAAAAAAGCACCTGTATAACACTATTCTTGTTTTTGGCTAAAGCTGCTGAGTAATGTAGTGTGTGTGTGTGTGTGTGCGTGTGTGTGTGTGTGTGCGTGTGTGTGTGAGAGAGACAGAGAATGTTCCTCCAACACCAAGCTGAACATTTTCTTCTTATTTTTCTTCTTTTTTTGTTTAAATTATTGATTGTACAGTTTCAAGGTGAGGGTATGAAGAGAACAACTTTTTCACAATAAAACTATTGAATGTTTAAGTGGAAAAGTGTCTGCTGATTACTGTTCAGTGAATTAGATTTATTTTTTATTTAGGTTTGTAGAAAACATACATTGAATCAGAACATACACTTAACAAAACAACCATAACATAAAGAGGAAAAACAAATAAACTCCCCCTCACTGTTATCGTTACCTTTTTGTTGCATTTAAGCACAAATTATTTTGAATAATTGAAAATTAAAGTCCATTTATGATTAGTGAAGGCTGCCCTCTACTGGAACGTACACATATACACACCATATCTATTTAAATAGAAAAAAACCCGTAAAGACTAATGTTACTAATTGTAAAATGTGATAAATAGAAGTGTGATGTAATGTAACGTAATGATTATATTTTTCAGTGAGTGAAATTAACAATAATTTGTACTTTTATTGTGAAAACCCCGATGTCTGACCGGAAACGTGGCATGTCTGTTGAACACCAGCGCTAACTTGACGTCGTCTTGCTGCCTTTTCCACAACACTAAGGTTGTGAGCCGCAGCAGCTTTCGTCGGGTTTGTCCTGTGGACACAGACGATGTCCAGCCTTCAGCTGCTCAGAGTGCTCGTCAACGAGCGGCTGTCCGCGGCCGCCGAGGAGATCTTCGAGGCGGTGAAGGAAACCATCGCGGGCTACGAGGAGCAGATCCTGCTCTCCAAACGTGAAGTCCGGATGCTGCAGAGAGTTGTAAAACCTGAAATAAAGATAAGCAAGCACTCAGGTTTGTGAGTCGCCAGCATGCTTTGAATTCCCGACCTATACTCTGACCTATGTCCCGTTAAAACCCAGTGAATGGCGGAAATAAAGTGGTGTCACAAGTATTTAACCTGCACACAGCAGAAATCAACTACATCAGATCTATCAACACGTCTTACATGAATAAACCCCTGATGGGAGAGTTGATAAACCGTCTAATGAAGAGAGACAGAGACCAAATATCTGTAGATGCAATGTTTGATAGTTTGTTTACAAGTGTGTTTATGTGATGTGCCACGATTTAACACATGCTGCTGACTGCAAAGGTCTTCTGTTACATCCGGTTTATGAGTGACTTACTAAAAAGACCTAGATTCAGATAGAAAGAAACATTGTCACCCTGAGTGACCTTTTGTAAAAATTCAAGTAAAGGTTATATAGTATAAAATGCATAAACAGTGTACATGTTTGTTTGTCCCACTCCATGAGTTACACTGACACTGTTGACCTAATATGTGGTGCAAAAGTCACATTAACGACACTATCATTAAAGCTAGGTGGTGTTTGTTAGCATATGATAATCTTGAACATGGCTTAGTTAGATATTTCTACATAATAAGATAATAATAATATTTCAGGCTCTGTCTCATATATTTAATATCTTGTTTTAGATTGGTGGTCAGAGAAAACAAGCAATTTCAGGAGAATTCAGAACAAATTGTTAGTTGTAACTCGAAGATTCCTACTTGTATGTAGATAATATAAAGAGCAACAATATAATTTATCTGATTAATTTTCTATTCATCTTTTATCTGCAGTTCTGCTACATCGTTTCCACAGGAATAACTAAAATGTCCTGTTTGTTTCCTGTAG
Organism: Anabas testudineus; assembly: GCF_900324465.2. Classification (NCBI taxonomy): domain Eukaryota; kingdom Metazoa; phylum Chordata; class Actinopteri; order Anabantiformes; family Anabantidae; genus Anabas; species Anabas testudineus. Next base: position 5,381,923 of record NC_046617.1, on the reverse strand, counting down.
ACCAACCACAGCTGGCCATGTCTGTCTGGAATGAGGACTTCTCCTCCAGTCAACAGCAGCACTGTGAGCAGGACAATAGGAAGCATCCACAGACTGAGAAGGAGCAGGAGGAGCTCCCCAGCAGCCAGGAGGAGGGGCAGCTTCAGGAGCTGGAGGAGGACAACACCATCAGGTTTATCTTCACCACTCCGCTAGTGAAAGACGAGCTGGACCCGCTGCAGTCCAGCCACCAGAGTACTAAAGGGGAAGGAGATCCTCTGCCGAGCACTTCAGCGGAGCAGGATCAGACAAAGGCTGAGGGCGACGACGGGGCGTCTTCGAGCTGTTCTGCAGCCGAACATGACGACACGGACGAGGAGTGGAGGGACAGCGTGGGATCTCAGAGTGATGGCAGCAACAGCAAAGGCAAGTGGGAGAAGAAGAAGAGGAAGGAAGCTCTTCTGCCGATGGCCCCAAAACTACATCCGACCAAAAAAAGAAAGTCACGAATCTGCTGTAAAGTCTGCGGGAAACCCTTCCACGCTAACGTCTCTTTGGTGAATCACATGGAAGCTCACCCCAAGGATGTCTGCGGAGTGTGTGGGGAACATTTCAAGACTGAAGACGGCTTTAAAGTTCACCTGAAAACGCACGTGACAGCTGAAGTCTGCAGTGTCTGTGGGAAATGCTTTGGGGCCTCGAGCTCTTTGGAGACACACATGAGGATCCACACGGGCGAGAAGCCGTTTCACTGCAGCGAATGTGGGAAATCCTTCAACTGCCGGCACAACATGATGCGACACATCAGGATACACACAGGGGAAAGGCCGTATCCCTGCACTGTCTGTGGCAAGTGCTTCAATGACTACTCCACGTTGAAGCGCCACCTGATGGTTCACGTGCACAGGAAGGACCTGGAGCCAAATAGCACGTCCGGAAACGACTGCGTGAAGAAGACGACGACGTCGCCAACGAAAAGGCAGCAGCCTCGCACCATATGTGAAGTGTGCGGGAAAATGTTCCACTCCATGGTCTCCCTGGTGAATCACGCGAAAAGCCACGCCACAGACCTCTGCGGCGTTTGCGGGACGCGTTTCGATTCAGAGGACAACCTGAAGCTTCACCTGAAAACTCACAAAAACGGCAAGGTCTGCGAGGTGTGTGGCAAGTGCTTCGACAGTCAGGGAAACCTGGAGATGCACATGAGGATCCACACGGGGGAGAAACCGTTTCTCTGCAGCGAGTGCGGCAAATCCTTCAACTGCCGGCACAACATGATGCGACACATCAGGACGCACACGGGCGAGAAGCCGTACCTGTGCAACACCTGCGGCCGGGGCTTCAGCGACCACTCCACTCTGAAACAGCACAGCAGCACCCGCACCGGGGAGAAACCGCACCGCTGCGAGATCTGCGGCAAAGGGTTCCACCGAAAGACATACGTGAGACTTCACATGAAAAGTCACACGACCGAGAAATGACTGGAAACGCGTCGGTTTGAACTACAGTGTTTTCACATGTCATTTGCCAGTTTGGCCTTTTTCATGAAAGAGAGGTTGGTACAGCAGGAAGAGGCCAGCTGGTAGGGACTGGTACGGTAAAACCACCGAGCCTGAGGTTTATAAACCTACATGTGGCCCCCTAAAACAAACAAAGTCATTTTAAATAAGCTACTTTCAAGGTCCTGGGACACCTGATGACACTAAATCATTGTTAATGAAATGTTACATTCATGTATAAGACAATATAGTATATTGTTCTTACTGCCAAGAAATCCCATGTGTAGACCCAAACCAACAATTTATCTGCTTACCTGTTGAAGATTACAACACCATTTTCTAAAAGCCTTTAAAACACGCTTTGTCAGACCAGCTCACTTGTAGCTTCATGTTTTTAAAAGGTTCAGTAGTTTTCATAAAACAGATGGTCAGTGTAGTTTTTAACAAACAGAAGGAAATAGTGTATTTCATGGGGACAACTGGTGCTCTACCGAGTACATAGTGACGCAGCAAGACCAAACCCACACTGAAGTCAGACTAAAGTGTGTGTTCGTGTTAACTATGGGCATGTCATGCTGTGTAACAATGGCACTGAGGAGAGTGATGAACTCTGTATAAGGCCTTAATACACACACAATACGTGTCAGATACGTTCTTTGCTGGCTTTGTTTTTTTCTTGGGATTTATTAACGATACTACTATAATGTACCTTTAATACATTTTTTCTTTGAATTATTTTTCTCAGATTTTGCCCTGCACATACAGTAATTCATATTTTTTATTTTACTTTCAGCTTTTACCTACTGTAATCTTATTGTTATTTTATATAGCCTTATAATCATATAATTCATTAGTTTTCAAGCACTTTTATTGTTCCAGGATTAAATTCTGGGCTGCATCTTCATGAATCCCACTATTTGAATTGTGTAATGTTCCTATTTACAGCAGCAGCAAAGAAGTTCCCATAATGAACACTACAGTAGTCTGATACAGCACACACAGGCACTTACTGTACAATCACTCTGATGTTGTATGTATTTCCATGTATACTGAAAGCAGTTTCACTACAACGTGCCTATGACTGATGTAAAGACCAATAGAAAGAAAGTATTCACTGTAAATATAAAGATACTTCTTATCTTTTCGTTTCTACCAGTTTGCCACAAAGATCTCCTGTTGAGCCAAAGACGTTTACAGACCTCTGACCATGTGTTATAAAATAAAGCGGTTTATTCCAACAGTTTTCATAAACTTTTCATTTTATGACTGATTTATTCTACAGTCGTCTTTTTTCCCACAGACACCAAGAAGCAAAAAAGCCACTGAGTCATGGGAGAGTTTTCCAAAATATGGACATCTGGCTGAATTCCTAACCATTATATCGTATAATTTTGAAGAACAATTTCTAATTTGGGAATCCGTTAAATCAGTGAGTGGGAATCCTTGGTTTTATGGATATTCATTATGCATACTGTGCCAGTTTGTCTTTGGACAATCACCACTCAAATAAAACAGAAAAAAAGAGTCATAACCAACAGCTCCATGTATGTAATAGAACAAAAAAGTTGGCTCAGCCTGTTTAAATGACCTGAGTAGATGCTAGCAGGAGATGGAGGTGTCTTGGAATAACCAAGACACTTCCCACGTCAGAATACGGTGAGATTTTCTGTTGATGATGTTATTTTAGACCTTTGCCATGTTTGTTTTGCACATCCAGTTCTATATTTTTCCTATTATTAATTTTAATTGCAGAATCAAAACCAAAGATGAACACTGCTTACAGTAGCCTATTGTATGGATTACACCCTGATATATTGTCCTCTCAGCCATTAAGCTGCACAGTATCAAAGTCCAGAACCTATTAAATGCATGTCAGTGAGCTACACTGTTGTACCGAGTGACATGTTAAACACCCAGTAGTCAAAGTGGATCAACCCACGCTGTGAAAATTCCCTCCTGTTTGTTTGGTAAACACCATGGTGACCAACTCTGAAATGACTGAACCTTTTTCAAAAACTGCATATTTTTGAGGTCTTTCTAAATATTTATGTCTGTGGTAAGAACCATTTACAGAGCTACAGACAGGGAGGTGAGAAGGTTTTGAGAGATGGAATAACAAATCGTTAGTTTTGGTCATTTCATATCATTAATTAATAACATTAGGTATAGAAATAGCACATTTATCCTATATAACATGTTTTATTGCAAAGCTATAAAATAATTAATGAATGGCCACTTGAACTTCATCCCTGATGACTCATGTTGTGACACATTTTACCTTCTCAGTTAATCTGCAGCTGAGAATTTAGGGCAGATAAAGAATAATGTGTCACATTTGAGTGAATTTACCCCAAAGAGGAAACACTTGAGTTTCATTCTGTATTGAATTTACTGTCACCAGTGTAATCGCAGTGTGTTCCTGGATCTTTAAATCTCTTTAGACATGCTGGAACCTAATTTTTTGGTTGTTGGATTTGATCTTTGTATGATTGTTAAATGTAATGAGAAATTGAGATTTCTTTGTGCTAGGTATTTATGAGCAAGGTTCTCAGGAAAGCAAAACTGAAACTGAAGGGTCTGGAGGGAATTTCAATAGATCTGGAACAAACATACACTCGGACTCATGCGTAAACCTACAGTATTAGAATAAGAGTCTTCACAGACGAGACTGTAAATTACATTGTCATTAGTTAGCGGAGGCAGTCAACCACGAGGTAATTCTAGTTTAAACATGTTTAATGTTAAACATGTTAAACCAGAGACATGACATTTCTTTCCAAAGCTATGCTGATGACAGTAAACTTTATGCAACAATGTGTTAAAGGTTCAAAAAGACAAACTGACCATAAAATAAAATTGTCTGGGACATATTTTAAGCCAACAGTCCAGAAACCTCATCTAATTCACTGAGTGATCTTTGGTATCATGTACCTTGGCTCACGTCAGGTGTCAAATCAGTTTTTTATCACTTCAAACATATTGATAAAATGCAGTCATTCTCTCTCATAGCAGCACAGGCACACTCTGTTAATGCTTTATCATCTACTCTACTCAAAAAGGTTAAATACTACAGTTCAATTGATCCAGAACTCCACTGCTGAGTGCTGAAAGGGAGAGAACGTGTTATACCTGTTTTAACATACTTGCACTGCTGGCCTGTCAGTTTCTATATTGACTTAAATATTCACTGGCTCTTCACTTGCTTATCTGCTTTGCTTTTATAAGTTGTACTGAACCTTTCTTTAACTTTTCTAATCATAAATTCCTTAAACATTCATACATGAGTAAAATATTGAAGCTTAACTTTGTTCAGAGCAAAACAACTTTGAGCAAATTATGAAATCGTGTTAAATGAGTGTGTTTTAAATGACATTCAGAGTGAGAAACACTGTCCACCACACAAAAACCCAATCCCAGTATTAATAATGCAGCAACACACACAAGTTAGGCTGTTGTTCAATAAGCAAGAACATGGAACTGTTCAAGCATGATTTTTAAAAAAAAGTCTTAAAGGACATGAACAATTAAATTGACTTTAAAATTAGAAAATATATCAGTGTCCATTTCTGCTTCTCTGTTCATTCACTTTTGCCATGCCAGGTGTGCTGGCCCCTAACCTCACAGCTTCTGAGAAACAAAGTGACCACAATGATGTTTAAAATTAATTCAAGGAGACTTCAAGGAGTTGCCACCTGGTAAACCCATTTCCTCTTACTAGAGTTATGCCTTTGATAAATTATTTTCTTCTTTCCATGGGTACAAACATACTGTACAGCAGTTGGGAGCCTGGAAAGTCCCATGCTGTGCCAAAAATTTACTTATGATTATGCTGCTGACTGGTATGAAAGACACGCAATATCAGTGCTGTGTTGACCACACCCGACAAATACATTCTTCCTGTCAGTAACGAAAGTCATAAACTGTTACATGTAGTGAAACGAAAGTGAGACAAGTTTCCTCCTCCAGCTGTGCTTATTTAAGGCGAATTGAGCTCACAGTCCGACGTTTTCGGAGAACCTGAAGAGAGGTATGTGAACTTACACTTTGTTTTATAGAATAGTCTAGTCTATTATACTATTTAGTGAATTATCAACACACTGTGTATGAGGATAAAGTCTGGTTAAAATTAGTCTGACGGAAAGCGAGGTCTTAAATTAGTGGAACATTTGTGAACAGTTTCCCGATGGAAAACGTAGATTTACACTACACTACTGGAATTCATCCAGTATTTGTTTGACATGTAATTCAAATGTGCACCTTGGTGATACCATTATAGGAAAAAATCACTATCACCACAGTCAATAGATCATATCATCAAAGTAAAATCAATATCTGTAACCAATTTAAATTAAGTAGATGTAAAAAATTTTATATTTAGACCTGAATCAAAAATGGAAAGAGATGATCAAATTTACTAAGCTTTGCCATCAAGGAATCATGAATGTGTATCATATTTTATGGCAATCTGTTCAAAAGTTACAAATTGCTAAAGGAAAAGCACATCAGCATGCAATCATTGCGCACAGCCCAAAATGTCACAGCACTTGAACTGTATGTCACACGTTAACTGTACGTTTTCTCTGATTCATTAGTTAAACTGGACATACTTGTACACATATCCAATAGTCCAGCTAGTTTTGACTAAGCATCATTTAGACTGTTATACAGTTTCCCTCTGCTCCTTCAATCTGTTTTATATAAACTGATACTTAAATGTTCTATTCTGTTGTTTTCTAACCTTCCAGGATTTATGTATGTTTCATTTATAATGACATTTCTGTTTGCATTGGATCCTTCTGAGGTCTTTGAATTAATGATTTTCTTTCCTACAGTGATACTGACACCATGAATCGTATGAATCGTTTCCAGTGGGCTGAGGATGACTTTGATCTGCCTTGGGGGGTAGTTCGACTGGAACAATCTGCACCAGCTAACAATAAAAGGTACGTCATGTACCACGGCACCACCAGCAGGAATGCTCAGCAAATCAGGGCTACAGGCTTTCAACAATCTGCAGACGGGATGCTGGGCCCTGGCGTTTACCTTAGCAGAGACCTACAGAAAGCTAGCCGCTACCCAATTGATCACCCTGAGTCTGACAGGGTTGTCATTAGGGTTGAGGTCAATGTGGGGAAAGTGATTGCCATTAATCATCAAGGTCACCCACGTCAGAAGACGTGGCATGACAGCAGGTACGGCGAAGTGTATGACACCGCCTGGGTGCCACCTAACTGTGGAATGGTGAAGAGCGGTCTGGAGGAGGATTGTGTCTGGGATCCCAAAAGAATCAAGATCACTGGCATCATTAAACCAATGGCAGTCCCAAGCCAATGTGGAGGTAGTGCATGGGGCTACAGATGAGCTCTGCCAGCTGTAACCAATTTATTCTGTATGTTCAAATGTATTTTTATATATTTGAATAAAATCTTAAAACCTTATATTTTGTTAGCAGTGTGTTCTTCCTATATTTTTGTTCATAAGCATAAGTCAATAAAATAGAAGTGGATACATATTTTTTTCATTTGTGGGCCCTGAATCATTAAAACACATTTGATTAAAATTAAAATTCCCCTTTTATTTAAGAAGCATTGCTCCAGTGCTCTAGATAATCCACAGATTTTACTGGCTGTCTGTTTCTTACTAGAACTACTTTCTACCAAAGAAACCGTTCCTGCTACTCCCATTTCAACTATCTGTAGCTTCATAATTTTACAAATTAACTGAATAAGCACATTTCCTAAAGTGTGGTGACCTATTCTTTTAATGTTTGATTCAAGCCAATTGTCTCATACTCAAATAAGGTGCAATGTTGCACAGTGCACAAGAACGGGGGATGTAACAGGTAAATACACTCCCCTACAAAAGTATTGGAAACATGAGGACAGTTCCTTTATTTCTGGCTCTAGACTGAAAACCTTTGGGTTTTGACATCAAAAGATGAATATGAGACAAAAAGATCAAAATTTCAGCTTTTATTTCCTTTTATTTATGTCTTGATCTGATACGCAACTTAGAAGATAGAACCTTTTGTTTGAACCAACCCATTTTTCATGTGAGCAAAGGTATTGTTATAGATAAAATTAAAATAGATGAAAAGTGAATAAGACTTAATATTTAGTTAAAAATTCTTTTCTTGCAATAACTGCATCAAACCATTCTTCTTTTGTGATGCTTTTCCAGACATTCACTGCAGTAATCTTTAAAAAATGCTCTATATGGTTTGAGTCTGGAGACTCACTTGTCCAATCTAAAACCTTCCACTTCTTGCCCCCAATGAACCCCTTAGTTATTTTTGTGTGTTTTCGGTCATTATCTTGCTGCATGATGAAGGATCTCCCAATTAGTTTGGGTGCATCTTTCTTTAAATTGGCAGTCAAAATGTTTCCGTAGACCTCTGAGTTTATTTAGTTGCTGCCATCATGTGTTACATTATCATTGAAGATTATTGAGTCTGTCACAGAAGAAGCCATGAAGCCCAAGCCATGAAGATTTATCTTTCATAGATGAGCTTGTCTGTTTGGGATCTTGAACAGATCCATTCTTTCTCCAAACTTTTAGGTTCATAATTCTGCATACAGCTATATTTTGTAAGGTCTTCAACCTTAAACACTGTGAAGTGCCTTGAGATGTCATCTGTTGTGATTTGGAGCTATACAAATAAAATTTAATTCATTTGAAAAATTGTTTTTGTCATACTTATACTTATCTTGCTAATGAGTGAACTGTAGAAAGATTATCCAAGATTCAAACAGAGATGAAAAGCTAATCTAATTTACATAAAATATGCCTATTTCTTGTGTGCATAAAAGAATAAAGACATAGACATCTAAAAAATATATCAGGGTTAAAATAAACAATAATAATTCAACCAAGTTCTTGGACAGGTTTGTCTGTGTGTTAACTAACCTACAGTCCCTTTCAAAAGTACTAGAACAGTAAGGCTGTAATGACTTTTCTAATCTGTGGTTTAAGACCAGTAAGAAGCTCCATCAAGACACTAATTCCACTGATAAAATAATCCATTAGTTAAGTTATTGTATTTATTTGTATTGGAAAGTTGGCGGAGCTTACATGCTCATTTACAACAGCTTTTTGTAGGTACAAAGGTGCTTGGAGCTAAACGTTTAGTTACAATGTCAGTAATAATAAGAAGTCATGACGTTTAGCAGAAATGGGTCATAATGATTTCTATTACATACATTTATCCCGTTATCAGTTTAGTGAGTTAGAATTTAAATTTAACTGGAATTTATCCCGTGTTTGTTGAGACATTTATATTCCAAGCTGCAAATTTAAGCCTTCTGGTTCCACTAGAGGAAAAGAAGAAATTCCTGACACAGCTACACCTACGGCCAAGCTGCACTGATGAGGCGAAACAAATTGAAAAGATCCAATCTCCAGCAACATGTTTCAGCTTGTGACCTTCATTAGGGTCTATTAAAAGTATATTTAAATAGAAGAGGTGTTAAACAAAAAATATCATACAATCAATCATTTAGAGACACATGCACCAAAGTCAGAAAGGAAAACATGACCGTTGATGACTCATTGTGTGATTTCTTGCCAACTAATTGTGAAATTGTGCAAAAGCAGTTTGGAGAAAGATTATGACGCATTAATCCAGATCTTTGCAATTATCAAACCATTATATAATACTGGGAGCTCTGCCAGCTGTTATCAGTTTTGCCTTATTTCTATGTCTGGATGAAAACTTGACAATGCATTTTGCTACTGTGTCATCACAATCTGCAATTTTAAGCAACAGCTGCTAGTACATTGGAGGAAGTTTAAATTTAGCTTATGGTCCCTGAATCATATACAGTTGAAAAAAACCTCCAGAGGCATTGCAGCAATAATATGGATAATCCACATGCTTTCTCGTCTGTTTTATATTGGAATTACTTTCCACCAAAGGAAGCGTTCCTATTGTTCCAATTGTTTATTAGCTGTGTGGGAGACCAGGGTTCAAATCCTGGCTGTGGCCTAACTCTAGTAAGGGTCCCTCCTTATGCTTACCCTGCCTTTGCCTTGTATCTCACTTGTGCTCAGTGAGATACAAGGCAGACACTGAGTGCATCTCGTAAGAGATATTCATCATTTTAAAATCAGGTAAAGCCATTCCTGGAATCAACATATGGTCTAGCACATACGATTCAGGTCCTACATAGATTCAGGAAAAATAAGGTTGGACCTGAGCTACACAACATAATTTTCATTATGAAGATAGGGAAAGAAAATAAACTATACATTCACATAAGAGAGAGAGTTGGGGCTTATGGAGGACAAAGATTCAGATCCAAGATGTTTGCAATGAGACATCAAGAATGAGACGAATCTGGAGAAGGCAAACAGAGGGAGAAAGAGGGGGCAAAGGGGTCAAAGGGGAATAAATCATCCCTATTTTTAGATGTTCATTCAATTAGATTACTGGCACTTCTCTGCAATATGCATGAAATCAGACTAATTTGGTGGAAAGTGTATTAGAAGGCAAGCAGCGATGGAGCAGGGGAAGATTCATAGAACTATTGGAGCATACAGTGTGTACGTGTGTGGCCTGCGTGTGTGTGTGTGTGTGTGTGTGTGTTTACTGCATGGCTTGAGAAGCATTATATATGGAAAAGAAATCATTTCCTAAGGTCAAAAAGGAAACTTTGTCTGTATGCTTACATAATATAAATGTGTGTGTGATTATGCTAAAGGTGGAAAGATGGTTTATCATAACAAAGCTAAAGAAATTAGTTGTAACACAACTGCTGTACAACACAGTGTTCATTACTCCACACTGTAAATAAAAAGCTGTATCCTCCAGGTAAAGGATTGTCCATAGATGTTATATAGAATTAAGTATACATTGAATTTACATGCAAGTACAATAAATTAATCATTTAGGTGAAACGTTATTAGAGACTGCTCTGGTTAAAATACTCACATTTATTAGATACATGTACAATGTAATGCAACCCATCAATTTTACTTTTAAAGGTTATAATGTCTTAGTTTTTGTTAAAGGTGTCAGAAAGGTCATAACAGGTGGTGGAGTCAAAAAGAGTACCTTACATTCAGAGTGGTTATAATGTTCTGGCCACCCTGCTGAGAGTGCACCTAATTAATGAGGGAGTCGAAATATTAGAACCACCTTTTAATATAATGTAAAACTCCTCCATCAACTATGACCTCCATAATAATCATAAAGTAGAATTATCACCTTTCTGGTCATTTAATTGAAAAACTGAGAAATTATAACCTTGTAAAAGTGAAATTCATGGCAGAGCTGCTGTAGGCTTACAGGGCTGTATTAGAGTCTAAAGGTGTACCTAATAAAGTGGCCAGTGAGTGTATGTGAGTACTTCATTTTATATATGACTTTATACATCACTTGTTTAAGTTACTTGATTTAAAAAAAAAGATTCTTACAATAAACCTAAAAGTTGATGGTTCCCTTACGTGTAGATAGATTAACACACTTTTTATAATGTACACAATATTGTGCTTCTGACATAACATGCCTTTGTGTGATTGTCTGTCATATTTAATTACTATATGTTTAATGTGAGTAGACTTTAGTGACTGTATTCCAGCTTTTATAATCTTGGATTATTTCTTATCTAAGAATTAGGAATTAAACAACTGTAAAAGTGCCAAAACCCTACACTACTGTACATGTTAACTGTAGTCTATATGTTATACTGTTAAAATAAGTTAGATCGGATGTATTCTGTGTTTCTGAATGGTGTCAGTGTGTTTCTATCTGTATTTGAGGGGTCCGGCCCTGACAGAGTCCCACCTCAGGATGTTTCTCCTCTCGACCGGTTCACGAACTGCAGCAACGTCATTCGCCTCAAATGAGAAAAGAGATGTTTTCTCTAAAACTGTTGACTCGTCTGTGGCCACTTGAGGGCATCTGTGTCCTCTGTGCCGCCTGGAAATCTCTTTCCTCATTTCAAGCCTTTGCCAAATTCCCTCCTCCTCCTCCTCCTCCTCCTCCCCTCCGCCTGCCAGAAGCCGCTCTCGGGCGGCGCAGGGCAGCATTCACACCCCGCTGTCGGCGTTTAGCGGATGGGGCTCTCAGCTTGAGCCGGAGGGAGGAGGAGGAGAACGATGAACGGTAACCCCTGTGCCCGTAAGCTGGCCCGGCGCTCCGGGTCTGCCCTGCTGGTCGCCGCTCTGGCCGTCCTGCTGGTCCAGACTCTCATCGTGTGGAACTTCAGCAGCCTGGACTCCGCCGGCGGGGACGGAGAGACCAGAAGCCGGGAGAAGCGGGAGGACCGATCCGGGGGGCTCAACAAAGCCGGCAGGGAGCCCCCACGTAGGGGTCTACAGAGGAAGGACGACCCGCCGCTGCCGCTCCGGAAGCCGTCCATTCGGCACAAGCTGCGGGCGGTAGGTTGAACTGATGTCTGCTTCATTATGTGTGGCGTGAGTGTAACTAGATTTTCACACGTGTATTTCCTCCACCGACTGGAAAACGAGCGTCTCTCCCCCCGAGGGGGAACCGCATGGTCGCTCCGGAGAAGATGCTGCTGAGCGTCCGCAGCTGCTCGCATGTTGTTCAGTCATTCGCATCAACACCGCTGCCTGCTATTGTCTCCTGTGTGGAGCGACTGGTTCATTGCGCCAGACTTCACTTCAAAATCTTTGAATTTAAGGGGCCCATTCAAAGACTAGTGTGCCAGGGTAAAACGTGACTCCGTCCTATTTTCTACAGAATCACAGCTATTGTTTTGGTGTTTGTTAGCAACCATACGTCCAATGTAGCCACAGCATTTTTACAGTTTTATAACTTTTAACCAGTATATGAAGACAGTTTAATTGTTCTACCCAGTTTTGTTTAATGCAGCGTTGTGAAGATAGCTTAAAGCACAATGAATCATATTTGTTTCATTAAGTGCCATTTATTGATGCCAATACATGCCGAAGAGAAGAATGAAAGGAGTGTTTTATTAAGATGTCTTTATTGTTATTTTTCAGTACATGTCATTTTTTCCAAAAGCAGGAACATTTTAAATAGTCTGCTTTGTCAGGGGAGTGTTGGTGTGGCTTTCGAAGAACCTCGACATTTCGGCACTTTCACTGTTTAAGGTCAACCTGTTATTGTTGTGGCTCTCAACTCTAAACCATAACATCCACTGTGGCTCCTCATATGAGGTTAACAGTACAGAATAAGTCATTTAGAGGTAGAAAGCCTTCACATTTGAGTCCTTTCTGCCACATTGGGAAATGCTTAAGCAACTATTCATCAGTGGAAAGAGGTCCCCTGAGTCATTAGCTTGTAAAAAGACTGTTGATTGTCAAATTAAAGGTGACACATTCTTCCGTTTTTCCATCCTTCCAATATTCAAGACCATGATGGTTTCATTAGTTAAATAATTTGAGTTCCAAATACATCTTCTCCTGTATGTTAATATCAGTATAATATCTAATTGTTGTACAGTACACCTCTGTGATCTAGGGGAAATTCCACAGTGTTTTTATTTTGTCATATTGCATGTGATGTGTTGCTTTACCTGGTAAAATCCAGGTGTTCTCCCATGATGTTAAGACATGAAAGTAGCTAATGTGTTGCTGTATGTGTGTGTGTGTGTGTGTGTGCGAGAGAGGGAGACGTGGGCTGTATTGCAGGGATCTATTTTTACGTCCTTTCATTACAGTTAAACGGATGCCTTGTGATCTTCCCTGTGTGTGTGTGTGTGCGTGTGTGTGTGTGTGTGTGTGTGTGTGTGCGTGTGTGTGTGTGTGTGTGATGATATGTCCTGACAGTTATGGGATTTTAAAACCATAGAGACACAACATGCCAGCACGTCTTACAAGACAAAAGTTTGGGAGGCAGAGGAAAGGAGGAGATGGAAGAGGAGACAAGCAGGATAAAATGGAACAAAAGCAGACGTGTAGGGTCGACGTGATAGCTAAATGAACAATTAGAAAGGTTTGAAATCATGGCTGAGCAGGGAAATAACTGCAAAGTGTTATTAATCAGCGGTGGTGTGTGAGTATACAAGAACAACTCATGCTGTGTGTCTGATTTGGATGCAGATCCTATGAAGATGATGGTGCCATGTAGTCTTATCTTTGACCAATTACTTGATGATTGAAATACTCTTTAGTTGCTGCCCCAATATTAATACATAAAACACATTGGGGGTGTTTACAAGGTTCCATTTTTATTGGTACTTTAAAGATGCATACTGCTAAAGAAATTCATCATAAAATATTATTAGACCGCTTCAGTCATTTGGGGACGCTTTAAGGTCTCCTGTGATTAACTGGGTAGGCGAGGGAGTATTTATTGGCAGGAAGAAGCATCCTGTTTCCAATAAAAGACTGGACATCATTTGAAGGGGCTCAAACTCGTCCCAAACTACACACTGTGTTTGTGCACTTGTGGGTCAATCTTTATGAAGACCAATTTGAGTTGTAGACCTGAAGTAGGGACAGGGTTTTTTGATTTTTATTTATTTATTGTTGAAAGTTAAAACCAGTTTGTCTTATTAGAATTAGGCTAAACTATTCAGTTTAGGCGTAAGAGGCAAGAAAATGATGACGGTTCGTGCAGGTGTAGAAAGATAAATTAGAGTTTGAGCGTCTTCAACTTTCACTGTAGCTTCTACAGTGCACACATTGAAATGCCACCCGTGTTCACCTTTATAGCAACTAGACTGCAGGAAGGGAGTGTTTACAAGTGTGTGCGTGTTTGTGTTTGTGTTTGTGTTTGTATGGCTATCATTGTGAGGACCAGCATGAATTTTTAACCATAGGAGTGAGGACGTTTTAGCGGGTGCTCGCAATGAGAAGACTGTTTAACGAGCAATTAGTTAGGGTTAGGCAGTACATGTGATAAATTAAAAATTGAAACAGAGTAGATTAGCATGGAATAGTAGGGGGCTAGGGAATGCATCATGTCAATGAGTGTCCTCACACTGACTGTCATACAAAAATGTGTGTGTGTGTGTGTGTGTACATCGTACTGAAGCACCATGTGTGCTGACTGTTGATGTCCAGTTGACTGTGTTTACAGCAATCGTGTATGGCGCCAGAGTTGCACAACTCCCACATTTATCACACCTTTGAAGGGCACACATGGTGCTTTAGTTCGATGCGCGCACACACACACACACACACACACACACACACACACACACACACACACACACACACACACACACTGACCAGATGTGTATCAGAGCTCATTCGCATCCTAACAGCCAAGTCCAATCAGATTAGAGGATTGGTTCGGATCAGGTTTCTCTGATAGGATTTATAGTTTCTAATCTAGTTTAGATTGTTCAGTAATCCCTAAATACTGTATGTGTGGGTGTGTCGGCCTGAATGCATGTGGATGTGTGTGTGGTATGAGATTAGACATAGACATATTTTTTAAGGCTTTTGAAAGCACAAAAAAACTTTTATCTTCTCATCCCAGAAATATTGTCCAGGTCACTCTGCTAAAATCTGCATACCTTATTATCAAAATTTGATCCACTCTGAATAAAAATGGCTCTGGGGATGGCAGTGTTGGTCTGCCAGGCCGCAACTTTGGTTTAGACGGAAATATCTCAACAATTAAAGAAGCGAGTTTATGACCAGAAGGTTGCTGGTTCAGTCCCCAGACCAGCAGGATAAATCTCTGTGAGCTAAGTGAAAAAGCACTTGTCTACTGAGCAAGGTCCTTAACCCTTTGCTCCATTGGAGCTGCTCAGTGTTAGCGGGTCAAACTAGGCAGCTTCCAGGTATGAATGTGTGCAAAGTGGAGACTTCTCAGCAAATCATCCATGAATAAATAAATGTTTTTATAAAATACAGAATTCTGTATTATGTACTTCAGTAATGCAGTCAGTATGTGGTTTGATGGGTTTGGTACAAAACTAACCTACACAAGCGCTTTACTGAAGCGGGATAGACAAGCAGCCACCAGTCCACGTCTTTGAGCTTCTATTGCAAATGAAACTACAAATGATCTGTTCTAGATGATTCTTTGTGCACAGCACACACTGTTCTCTATTAGCAGTTTAGCACGACACAGTGATGTTAAGCTGCTTTATGTTTTTTATTTTCTATTTTGTTTGAGATAATTCTCCCTAAATCTGACATAGATAGATGTACATTCCAGCTGTAATCCCTGGTTGTCCTGCCGGTGCTGGGACTACTGCAGCCAGGTTTCACAGCTTCATCCCACCTCTTATAACAGTCCATTTAGCTTACTTTCTGTCCATCTGGCTCTTTCTTTCTCCAGCTCTATTTTCAGCTATTTGTATTTATTTCCCCAGGGATATAGTATTTTATTCTTGAATTCTTAATAATTGTTCTTCTGATTAGATTTTCTGATATTCTTTTTTACCTTATTTTTAGATGCAATGAGACAGAAAGAAGACAGTGATCATCACATACATTTATAGGAGATTTCCTCTTTACAGTTCAAAAGAAATTCCCTTGTGATTTCACAGTGTTAAGTGGTAAATCATATCAGCAGGATTCATATTGTTGTTAACCTGTTGACAGTAAAAGTGTTTGTATGTCTGTATTTTTGGTTTTACTAGGTAAAACCTGGTTTATTGATAAAGATTCTGTGGTGTGCGCTTGCCCCGGTACAATTACTGAAGTAATTTTGCTGTTGTCATTCACAGCCTAGTTGCTGCATTTCACAGTGGTAAACTAGTATCACAGTAAAGTCAAATAAAACTAGACTGGATACGATAATTCTGATTTAGCTGTTCTGAATATCATGTGGTGCTGCTGCAATAACACCTACTGGCTGACAAATCTCTTCCTCGATATGTAGTGACTATGGGCGGATAGACTCTATAATATTCTACTGACATCATATGAGAAAAATATAAATGCACCGCTGTAACAACAAAAAAATATCTATATGTTGTGTATGCAGTTGCAAAGTAGTCCCGTCCCGGCAATCAGTAAGTTGCAACTCTAGGTTTTAGGTTACATGGCATTCATGAAAACACTAAAGGGATTTATGAATACTGGTAAAACGGTGCTGTTTTTCATCAAAACCTGACATTTGTGGCATATAAGGATTTCTCTGCAACAGGAATAAATTCTAGGATATATGTTCCTGCAGGTACTCTAGTACAAACATCCAGTACATACACAGACATAGAAGTGTTTAATTAATGCATAACTAGGGTACCTTGACGCTGTGTACAGCTTGGTGAATAAGCTCTTTATTGCTTTATATGAAGGTGTTTTCTCATCTGTCTCTCATATACACAACACTTATATTCAATATGAAAATTTGTGAAAAGAGAAAACTAAATGTCACTGCAAAGGAAATACTCTATATGACAAAACAGGAATGTAGAAATAGGTATGTAATGGTGATTAAACAACTGAAGGAAGTTGTTTAAGAGGGGCCTCGATGATGGAGGTGACCAAGAACCAGCTTCAATCCTCTGCAGAGAAGGGAGGACCTGGCAGAAGGAACATCATCTCAGTAACTCCCCATTAATTGGACCTTTATGGTAGAGCGCCTACTTTCAGTAAAAGACAGCTGACAGGCATTTAAAGGATTCTGAAAGCATGAATAGAGAGGGGAGTTTTTCTCATCCAATTTGAATTCATTGAATTGAGATAACTATTTTCTGATCCCTCCCTAAGTATTTATCTGGATACAAGCTTAAAGATGCAGCATGTCAGACACTAGACAGCCCTAATCCCCCATTGGTTCCTAATGACAACTGGTTGTTTTGTTGTTTTTGGACAAGAACAGAGCTCTATGGCACAGATGAATAAGATACAGTATATCAAGCTTTGGAAGCACACACATTGCTTATTAGTAGGAGAGATTCACTGTTGGGTATTTCATCCTGTAATGTGTTGAGATCAATAAAGAATTTGCCCCCACTTTATCAATATCGCCCATCATACCTCTCCTTCAGATGGTCAAGAGACTTTAATGACTATCTGAAATACTAGAAGTTTTAGACTTATCATTTTCAGTGTGAACTCAGGCCATATTCAACAGCTGTCATAGCAACAGTTCTTCTTTCTTCTACCCTTCCCCTCTTTCTGTCTCTCCCTCTCTCTCTCACCTCTTTTAATGTCTCTCGCCTCAGACGCCTAAGGGAACAGGCTCTCTTGTCTCTTTCTGTCGCCTTTATCATCGAGCAGCGGGAGGTCTGAAGGTAGTGTAGACAACTTCAATAAGAACCTGCTGTGGAGAGAGTCTGAGAGCAAACTGACTCACAAGAACACAGCAAGAAAGCAGTGACTCAGTGCATGTGTGTGCATGAGCATAAAGAATGATGTCTTTGTAGGTAAGTGATGGTATTTTAGCTGTGGCCAGTCTCTACAGAATGCACAGGCTTCTGGGAAAAAGTGTACCGGTTCTTACAAAGATCTGTGAAGGAACTTCAGTTTGTATTATACTAGTAAGCAGCCGAGCCAATTACAGCCAGACTCAAGGACATTTTCGAGTTTGAGTATTCTGAGCATTGAACTTCTAAAGAATTACATGCCAATAGAGGAGGGATGGTATTTTTAGAGACTTAGAGACAACATTAGGCCTTCGGCTAATTATTATTTCCATTCCATTCCCCATATTATATTAAGCTGTGAAAACTTTTTTTTTTTATTAAACTGTATCTGATCTGTGACTTGTACAGTTGCACCTTTTCTTTTCTGATTACTTATTTAATCAGCGGCTGATTAGTGTAGTGGTAACCTTGTAAGTCGCTTTGGATAAAAGCGTCTGCTAAATGTAAAATGTAAAAATGTAATCAGAAAAACTGAATCCAAGACCTTGAAATTAAGTATTGTTTTATCCAACGAACACTTTAAGAACGACAGATTGTTGTTGATGGTAAAATAAAATCTTTTACTTCCTGTTAGCAATTAAACTGCAGATTATTTTTGAGATTAATCACTTGAAACATATACACTCCTCTCCAAAGCCAGGTCCTTTATTTTTGCTGTAGACTGAAAAAATTTGGGTTCTGACATCAAAAGATGAATATGAAATCAAAATTTCAGCTTTTTCAAAAATCCTTTCCCTTAGCCTTTTGTAGGGAGTGTAGATATGTACATCATCCCAAATCCACGATAAAGTCTGAAGATCCAGTAACTCCTATAAAAAGAGACAGATTTGGGACTGTGATTAGCTTTTCCTCAATTCTGAACTCTGATCCTCTCTAACTTAAATCTAATTCTACATTAAACCCTTGACAAGTCTTAACTCCTAAAGTTAAGAGCAGCCAAAATGTTCTCACTTTCCCAAAATTTAGGTCTAAACCTCAATCTGGTCCTTGCAAAAATAGCTATTTAAGTATACACACACATTCCTTGAAGCTGATATTACAGATGAGATAATAAAAGGTTGTCTGCAGAGCAGGTGGCAAGAGCTGATATTACTGCCTTCCCACAGGCAGTGTGTAGTGTGTGTGTGTGTGTGTGTGTGTGTGTGTGCGTGTGTGTGTGTGTGTGAGAGAGAGAGAGAGAGTGATGCTCATGTACAAACACACACTTCATCCCTGGAAAATACAGATATAGGGCGATCTGTGGGATTAAAATACCCAACGAGGTCATGTGGCTATACTACGGAAACACACACACTCATATCACCACCTGAAGGTGGCAGGTGAAGGCCACAGCAGGTTTTGTGTCACTTTACTTTTTTAAGTAATAGGGAAAATTGTTGAATTCTGTCTGGCACCAATAACCATGCCACATTCAAAGTCACTTAAATCACCTTCTTTCCCATTCTGATGCACAGTCTGGACTTCAGCAGATTTGCTTGACCATGTCTGTGCCTAATGTATTGAGTGTAATACTGTGAGTGTAAATGTGAGCATTTTCCTATTTAAAGTAATGTACTCAATACATGTGTGCAAACATTAGTTTCAGTATTGGTTTTAATAATATTATTATTTTTTCCCTTGTAGGACATCTACCACTCTCACCGCCCTGAAGAGAAATTTCGCCTCGACAGCAACAATAATGAGAACTCAGTCCCCAAAGACTTTGACACCATTGACAGCAACAGCAACTTGGGTGCACGATCTGCCAATGATCAGCGCCAACAAGAGCCTGTTGGAAAGGCCCGACACAAGCTAGATAAGGCCCAAGCACAGAGCATTCTGGAAAAATCTGCTAATGAGGTCCTTAAGTATCCTCCCATCCAACCCAGGGCAATCAACCACAGTCACAACCACACCCATATCCATAAACCTCACCCCCAGGTGCCCACTGTTCCTGCACCAGTTCAGGGATTTAGTCAGCATCCACTGTTCAACCAGTCGAAGAAGTCAGCCAGAAGTCTGCCGTCTGATTTGGAGACGAGAAAAGAGCCATTGCAGTGTGATATCAGTGGGAAAGAAGCCATTTCTGCTCTGTCTAGAGCCAAGAGTCGAGAGTGTCGGCAGCAGATAGTGGAGGTTTACTGCAAACACAAGGAGAGGCTGCTGATGCCTGAGAAAGTGCCTCGGTACTGCCCCATAGAAGGTGAGATCAGCAGACTGAGGCTGCATTACAGGCTAAATGAATAAGAAAATAATAATAATAATAAACAATGCTAAGTTATTGATTTGCTTTTGGGTGTATTTTGAGATTCAGATGTAATGTGTGTAAAATGTATCTCCAAAGATAGATGCAATAAATAAGTTGAATGCTAGAACCACAGTGTATATATATATATGCACAGTTAGTCTAATTGTACCAGCCTTTTAGTATAAGGAAATTAATTTTTATTTATCTTATCTGTTAGCTGTGTTGCTATGATTCATTAGTGTTGGCATACAGGGTGCATTGTTCTTTGTTAAACAATGATGCAAATATTTCTGTGAAAAACAATTGAGAGGACACTATCAGAGAGGTGTCTAGAGAAAATGTTATATTCTGGAGCTTGATGTTAATAATGTGCATGCATGGGTTTGACTGGTATAGTATATTTCCAACATATAGCAGCTCACATTTTTGAAAAAATCTAGAGTATGAGCATAACAGAGAATTATACATAGTTTAAATCTATTAACCTATGATTTTAGTGCTGAATTAGCCCTTTATGTTAACACAGTGATTGAGTCAGCCAACAAATGAGAGGGTGACAGACTGAAAGACAGAAGGCGAAGGGGCAAAGGGGCGAACAGGCAACGACTTTGAAGTGGCAGATTGCAAAAAGTCAGACATTTCCAAATGTACCCTTTGAAAAACATTTTTAAACTGGCATGTGCCCATGCCATAAAGAGGCCATCCTATTTGTTGCCAGTTCTATTTTCAGGGTCTTTGAGCATGAATGGGCACAGTGAGGCTGCTCACCACGAGGATGACACTCATCCAGTGTAATTACAGCCTAATTAAACAATCAGTTTGTAGTCTTATTTCTGGAATGGCTGACTAATGATTTACTTGTAGTTATGCCCTTGGAACCACTCTGAGCTGTTTGAGGCTTAATTTATATGATCATAGGATGTGTTGATGATACGCTAGTCATTATATCCACAGACTGAAACTGGGCTGGGGCAGCAGTAACAGATGATTTGGTTTGTTCTGATGTTTGGGTTTGACTGATGTGCACCCAAGAGAAGAACAGGGTTATTCAAACTATGTCTGGTGTTCCTGTGCTCATGCATCTATAAGAGCACATTGTTGGCTGTACACAACATCAGTCCCTTTACACTCTTTACCCTGCCTCCCACTGTCTGCACAGCAATGCTCGACTGAGCAGTCTGATTACAGTGATTTCTAGTCAAAGTCACATCCCAGCTTGTCGAACAGTGCGTGAAGGTCACTAATTAGTCCAAGCAGGCCTCAACCCGTGCCATCTTTAGAGTGAGCGTGATGATGGAGAAGCATTGGGCTGTCAGTTGGTTTGTTTATACAAGAGACAGATTTAGCTCAGCCAGCCACAGATGCAGAATATTTCCAGAAAAGACACAAGTGAAGACTGTTTAGGACCGGAGTGGAGAACAAAGTTGATTCTGACATTGTGTTACATCTCACCTTGGAGGCCAAGAAATAAAAATCCAGCAAATAGCATTTTTGTTGTAAAATGCTAATCAGCTTATGCCAATCAATTTCTGTCGATCCACTAGTTGAATTGTTTTTACGCTCTGGACTGCAGAGTTGTTTTTGTTGCAGATGTCAGGAAAGAAATAATTTAGTTCATATGTACCCACCTGACATGAGGGCCGACATTAACTCTATTTTGAAAACGTCATTAAAGCATTGTTACATTCAAATCATGTGATCTGCCTTTTGAACAATGCTTCGTGTTTATGCAGGTAAGGCTAACGTGAATGTACAGTGGGATGAGGGCCCCTCAGATTCTGCCCCACCTGTGTCTGTACGGATTGCCTTTGTCCTGGTCGTACATGGCCGAGCCTCACGTCAGTTCCAGCGTTTCTTCAAAGCCATCTACCACACTTCACACTACTACTACATCCATGTAGACCAGGTGAAACAACTAGCTGCAATTCAGATATTGTTTTTGCTTAGAAAATATTTTTCCAATATTTTGTCCACTTCCCTCCTCTCTCAGAGGTCCAACTACCTCCACAGAGAAGTTCTGTCTATGGCTAACCTGTATCCAAATGTACGGGTTACTTCTTGGCGAATGGCCACAATCTGGGGTGGAGCCAGCCTGTTGACTATGTACTTACACAGCATGGAGGACCTTCTCAAAATGACTGACTGGTCCTGGGACTTCTTCATCAACCTCAGTGCTGCAGACTACCCCATCAGGTAAGAGCATGTGAACACAAAGCAGTTTAGAAGTGATGAGACAAATTTTTTATTGGAAATGTTCATTGTTCACATTTGCATTTGTGTATGTTGAGATACCAGTGGTAAAATGTTACGATATACAAGTTACTACTTGTAGTCATGCTAATTTGCTTAAACCTAATGACAAAAGGCCAAAAGACAGAAATGGTCACACTAAAAATAATCTTGATACATAAAAATTCTGTTAAAACTGAGTTTATTTCTTCCAGAATATACAACTGCAGAAGACTGTAGGAGATTTACAGGTCATGTCAGATTCCTGTGCCAAACACAGCATATTGATTTGTTAAAACACTATGTCAACTAATGGCCACTACCCATTGGCCTCACAGCATTGTTACTGTTGGTTTGTTTAAGGTCTTGTAGATCAGGTTACATGAACACAAGTACATCAGCTCTGAATGGACTGGGAGTCTGTAGCTTTGAAGAGGAGTCCTTAAATAGCTCTCTCACTGCTTGGAGATTTTGGAGATCTGTAGTGTTGGGCAAAGAACTTCGCTGTGATCAGTGGAGATATTGACTGATTTTACTCACTGTAGCAGCAGCTATAAAAAAGGGGGTTTGTGGAGGATAGAAGGATATGGGTTGTGTTGTTCCCAGGAAAACAGCTAATTCAGATGACGTGGGTCCATAAATACAATGTTAGTGCTCTTTTCTTCTCCAAATCATAAAAACTGTATATCACATTTGTGGAACTCAAAATATTTTATGCAAGGTGACATGGGGCCAGGTATATTCATGTGATATTCATCATGCTGATAATGGTTACATTTTGTTATATATGGATAGTTTAGTGGGTAAAGGTAAAGTTACTATCAATCCAAATCTCTTGTTTGTCCCAACACCATATGAAATGCACAGACTAATTTCACTGTCTTCGTCTTGGGGCCTTTTCAACAGTGACTCTCACTCCTCACAGTAGTAACAAATTCCGTTCAACAACACACTCACTCTGCTGTCTGTCCTCCAATGTGACCGTCTGAACACCCTTCAAGCTAAAATCCATAGCACAGCCATAGCATTAGCACTGCACCATCAATAGCTGTGACGTCATTAAGTGTGAGCCAAAGGAACACTATGTGTGTGTTTGTCTGTTGGTAGATGTGTTCCTCTCCAACTGTTAACAGAAGATTGCATCAACATTTTAAATGTCACACAAAATATTAACCATGTTACAATCTAGGGTTTGTGTGCATCGAACCGTGCAGTGTGGAAAATTTAGACTTCAGTACATGATAAAAGTTTAAATAAAATTAAAGCTATGCATACTTCAGAAATTAAACTTGTTACGATGTGACACCATCTATTTTTAACAATGAGAAGGCTGGAATTATTCTTTAAATCAGTAGATGCAGGTTAAATCCTTGTCTCTGATTGACTTTTTTTGCTCAGAGCCCACATGAGATTTATTGTGTGAAAAATGTCATCTGTCACTTGGGAGTTGTTCTCAAAGGTTAGGCCTATGTCTATATATATATATATAAGACTAAATAGCTTGATAAATAAGTCTTTTTGTTCACACTCAGTGAAAAACATTTTTTCTCCAGGCTGGCCCTAATTACAGACAGAAAATGTACAATATTTCTACAATATCCTAGATGACAAACATCTTACGTGATATCTGACCAATTCATCTTAACAACTGTAATCAAGTGCAATCAGAGCGATCTGTCTGTTGTCCTGTCTACCCAACAACAACAGGCTCGAGCACACAGCTCGCACTACATCAGGGAGTGGCTGTTTGAATGAGCTGCTTCCGTTTCAGGTCACACGCTCGATCTTGGCTGTTTTCTCTCAGTTGTAAGAGGAAGCTAAATAAACTGGTCCAGCTGTCCCAAACAGAATCACTTTAATTCCCATAAATGGAAGATTGTTTTGCATTGTTTAAAAAAAAGAGAGACTAATTGTTCAAATATTTAACTGCATCCTGTTTAGACATGTGTCCATTAAAGTAGAATCCTCCAAACACTGCTGAACACATAAAAGAGGGAGTTATTGACAACGTGCATTACGTGAGTCCTTTTTTTTGTGTTTGGTGTGTTGTTCTTCTCCCTGTGGCCAAACACTGATGAAAACACTAGTCTGGTCACGTCAGACAAGTGTTTTCAAAGGAATCTACAAACCATGACATTTTTTCAGAAATGGAGATTACAACTAAATTTCAGATGTGCATAAATTAGAGCATGAAGGAGAGTTAAGACTTACAGTGTTATTACCTCTACTGTTTTTAGTCATGCTAAGAAAATGGATGGATGTATGTTCCATTGTACAAATTAAACCTGCAGTTGTTTTCTTTGTCTGTCTGAGCCGGGTTGTCTATATTACAGTGTCAGTATCATGCAGGAATTATATGCAAATTATAAAGGCACCAGATCACCAGTAATTGCAGTTCATCCTGAGGGGAACATGAATATGTTAACTCAATTTAATGAGAAGCAATTCAATAGTTAAAGAAATATTCAGTTGAAAACTATAAATGTCATGGTGGAGTTGTAGAAGAAAAGTCATGGAAGGTCACAAACATCTGAAGCAAATTTCCGCATAATCTATCTAACTGCTGAAGCCACCAATACAGATAACAATGCATCAGTGCAGCATGAAGCTTGAGGTTTATTTCTGTGACCCACATCACAGAACAGCTGACTGACCAGGTTCAGTTTTTTGCTATGTGATTATTGTCTGAATTGATGATTGACGGTCACTGTCTCTCTCCAGGACCAATGAGCAGCTCGTGACTTTCCTGTCTAAATACCGTAACATGAACTTCATCAAATCTCATGGCAGAGACAATGCACGGTAAGAGAGAGAGTCAATAGCTGTATATTTTATATATTTTTTTTTTTACCTGATGACGAATTCATTGTCATTTGGCCACAAACTAAAAAAAGACTAGGAGCTGGAAGATGGAAAAACTATAATACCTGTCTCTATTTTCTCATTAGCTTTTTTTTTTAGATTCAGTGTATACACTAACGGGACCCCATACTATTAAAGATGCTGCTTTTTAACTGTGTTCTGAGAGCAAACTGGACAGTCTCTTTCTACACTATGGCAGTAAAATGTGTCTCCAGGTGGAAGCATGATGACTTATCTGTCAGTTTGAGAGTTGAGCTGAACACTGAAATCTCTATGTCCCCTCAGTTTTATCCGTAAGCAGGGTCTAGATCGTCTCTTCTATGAGTGTGACACCCACATGTGGCGGCTTGGGGACCGTAAGATCCCAGAGGGCATTGCTGTGGACGGAGGATCAGATTGGTTCTTGCTTAACCGCGCCTTTGTGGATTATGTGGTCAACTCCAGAGACGAGCTGGTCACCAGAATGAAGCGATTCTACGCCTACACACTGCTGCCTGCTGAGGTAACACACACACGCACCCAAGGAACCCCCTAGAGGAGAACATAAATATCAGCAGTCTCTGTGCTGACTGACAAAGCAGCGCTGCTGCTAGATGGCCAAAAATTAGTTTCTGTATTCACCTTCAGAAATAGACTGCTAACACAAAATTGCTCCCTGTTTACACTTCTCATTTCTAGTGTCTCATATTCACATAAATGGACCTAATACAGTTTAATTTACACTCAGTCACATACTGTATACAATATGTGTCTCCATTGCCAAAGTCACAGATCTAATTTCGTCCATCTTGGTTTCTCTGGGCTACATTTATCTTTCTCCAACCCAGTTAATTAACTGACAAAATCCATCAACAAAGAATAATTTCTGCTACATATTGTTATCAACAGTTATCTGTTTATACTTTTAAATACAACAACAACAGATAGATATAGATAATTTTATTGTAATTTGAAGAAAAATGTAAATAAACATCTGCGTCTTTCTGTATGTTCTCACACATTCAGTCATTTTTCCACACCGTGCTGGAGAACAGCGCTCACTGTGAGACCATGGTGGACAACAACCTGCGGCTCACCAACTGGAACCGCAAACTGGGATGTAAATGCCAGTATAAGCACATTGTGGACTGGTGTGGCTGCTCGCCAAATGACTTCAAGCCCTCAGATATGCCGCGCTTTCAGGTGAGACCCAACAGACTTATCCTTGTACCCCCTCCTCCGAAATGTAGTTTTCCTCACCTTAACAGTGATGATAGAGCTACATGATGTATGAGCAGACTTTTGAGCAGTATGAGCAGTAATGTGCTACTTTAGAGACCTTTGTGCAATATATAATCACTTAATCCTTCCAAAAATAAATACAGTTTCTATGTGGAGAATTATTAATTTTCAAAGAGAGGCATGCCAGAAGACATTTGATAACAGGTGAACTAACTTAACAAAAACCTGTTTTAGATTAAATATTACATGAGTCTTTTGTGGATGAGAGTGAATGAAGATTTCTAAGAAAGTATAGGGTTAAACTTTTCATTGACTGGCCACATTAATCTTGCCATATTTCGCTCGGGTGTGACTGTGAAATATTTTTGGGGACTTGTAGGCTGGTTCAGTACAACTACAAAGATAATGGTCATCCTGTCAGTCTGTACTGTCCGCCCTTTCTTGTCTGGGCCTCAGAGACTAGGGACCAGAATAGCTTCGTATTCGCAAATTAGCACCGTTGCTTTTACTTAGAGCAAGCAGACTTTGGCTCCCTGGTACGACAGACCCGAGGACAGCATCTGTGGTCGAGCTACTGATGGTTTCTGTAAGAAGAGCTGATCCTGGAAACAGCTGTACACTTAAAGCAGTTAGTATTTTTAGAGCTTTGTAGCTAGTTGCTGCTGAGGTTTCTAAGGTTGTCATTATCATAATGCCGGGGTACGTCATCTAGGAAAGCAGCTTCGAGCCCTGAATGTAAAGGTCAGGAACACACATGTACAGTAGATTTAGTATGATGTACTTCATTTCTATTGCTTAAACAGCAGAGACACTTTGAGAACAGTCTCTTATCATTTTTACAATTATTTAAGTTTGATTTTGTTTACTGTAGATCATTTACAAAGCAAAAATGACAAAGATTTCTTAAAAGATGAAGAAGTCTTATTGGGAAATTAAAATATCTATTCCTTAGTTTCTGATTAAATTAATGTCTAATTTGTGAAAAAGTTTGAAAATACAACTTTTATAAGTGATATTAATATAGTTTTAGACTTAAAACTATTCCGTTAGCTGACTGACAGAAAATGCATTTTCAAGAATTTAGATAACAAAAAGAATGTTGAGCTGATGCACCAGTTGTTTTATATAAAAGTAATTTGAATATTTTTGAGTTTTGGACTTCTGGTTATGCGAGACAAGTAATTTGAATATGTCCATTTGTAGTTAGACTTTTCATTGACTACAATTAATCCAGAAATAACAATAATAATTGAACAATAAAAATAAGAACATTGAGGGCGTTTGGGCTTTGACTAAATTATGCTGAAACAACTTCAACATGAGGGCCGCTGCTTAAAACGTATTTGGCTGGCCTCCTTTAAGCAGACATACAGTAAAGGTCTTTTTTTTTATAATTTTCCTCTGATCTTCTGATGAAGGAAACAAAAATCCTTGTAACCATATCCCTGTAATAAGCGGGTTCTTCTGTAGTCTTTAGCTGTATAAGAACACATAATGTTAGGTAACATACCCAGAATAACTCCTGAGATAAAACTGTTCAGCTGAGTAAAGAGCTCCGCTGCAGTCTGGGCGGTGCTCAAGGTTCTCATTAGGTTGGGGTTTCCTGGCTCGTTGGTGCCGACGGAGCCCAACCAAGGGTTGGTTTGGTGAGGTCACAGCCTTCTGATGACATCACAAACCACGCCCTTCATTTATTGAGCTCGGGCCACATGACACACGTGTGTGTGTGTGTGTGTGTGTGTGTATGTTTCTTCACAAATCCTTAATGATTTTCCATATGATGTAGGTTGGAGAGTTCTTGGATATACAAATTTCTTCAGGTGTGAATTGTTAATGATTATTTAGAAACTCACACCAAGTGATTAAACGAGTAAGTAGATCCTGCACTAATTTAGATAATAATTGTTGTGATGTGTTTTTTAAATAAAAATAAACATTTTTCCTAAAGGTAAATATTGGCTGGTTTTACTATCCTGTGGACAATAATCTAAGATCTGCTTATTAATTGATAATGAATTATCCTCACCACTTTTCCTTTTAGTACAACGTATCACAGGGCTGACAAATAGAGACAACCATTCACTCTCACATTTAAACCTATGGGCAATTTAAAGTCACTAATTAACATGCAAACTCAAGTCCTCCTCGCTGTGAGGTGATGGTGCTAACACACCATGCCACCCCAGACAAACCTTTTAACCTGAATACTGTACTTAAAACCAATAACTGTTGAATTAAGCATAACGTCTAAGGTTTTACTCAAATATTGGGACAGAATCTTTGTGTCAGGAACCTTTTGTTTAGTATGTTGGGAGTTTCTTGGGATTAATTTTTTATGTGTTTCTGTAATAGTGAGTACATTCAACATTTTAGAAGTGAAAACGAAGTGAAACATCGTGCAGAAGTTGCTGTGGTTCAAACAAGAACCCCAGGCTATAATGAACTTGTAGAAAGAATCAGCTCTTGGCAGCTGGTCATTCTTTCATATCCTTACTCCTACGGTTGTCTCCCACCACAACACAGATGGCAAGAAGCCAAGGAGCAAAGCAGTAAATCCAAACCCACTGTAGAACTAAGGCTCAGTGGCCAATACTATTCTGCTGTACCAACAAGCTCTGAATATTGTTTCTGGGCTGTTTTACTGCACCATCTCTAGCACCAGTGTCACTTCATGCTCTCAGACCACTTTATTTAATGTTTTCTTTGATACAGATCAGATTAGCAGGAATAGTCATGCAGATTTGTTGGATGTAAACACAAGATTGTGAGTAAGTTTGTGGCAGCACGATTCAAATAGTTACTGAGGCAAATGATTTACCCACCACACAAGGACACTCACACCACCACCACTCACCCATATTTATCAAGGGACAGCCATTTATCATTTGTTTCCTTCAAGTGATTTTAACTTGTTAATCTTCAGTTGTTTCTTGATCTTATACATTTATCTTTGTGGGTTATACCCTGATATCCCTTCGATTGTTTTATTGTCCACATTGCCTTTTTATTATTTCTATTAAAGCTGTGGTCTTACTGTTATCTTTGTTGTTTCCTTCTCTTTTCTGGCCACAGCAAGCATCCAGACCCACCTTCTTTGCCAGGAAGTTTGAGGCTAGTGTCAGTCAAGAAGTTATCAGTCAGTTGGATTCCTACTTATTTGGAGAATATGCCTCAGATACCCCTGGTCTCCATGCCTACTGGGAAAACATCTATGAGGAAGAAACGGATGGCCTTGCCAGCCTATCGGACTCCTTGCTCAGCCACTACCACGCCTTCGCTCGAATGGGACTGTCCCGCGCTACCAGCTCACTGCAGGGGCATCCCAACGACAACAGCTGCAGGTATAAACATAGACAGAGGCATCAGCGTATTAAGGAAGCTGGATGCATTGTGATTGTCTTGTTGTCAGTTTGTCCTGGTGGACAGCCAGTACTAAAACAACCCATTAATCAGTTTCCCCCATACACCACTTTTACATTGTAAAATACTGTAAAACCAGAGTCAGCACCTCTCAAACAGCACAAAGAGGCAATTATGAAGCTCTGGAGTATGACCCTTTAAACTATGAAAGTTGATGGTTGTAAAATGAACCCCCCCTCTGGGATACTCTATCACGCTCATCACGCTCACTCTAAGCAGGAATGACCCAAGCCCATTCCATCTTCCCATAAAATGTATTAGTACATATATGTTCATATATGCAAAATGTGATTTTTAACATATTAGCTACACTACTACTAAAACCATGTCCTCATCATCAACAGTGGAAAGGAATTACTTAATTTACCCCATGTTTAAGAAAGAACATTTGCTAACAATGGTAATACATAGAGTACATACATTTTTCCTGATTAATCAAAAAGTGAAGAGAAGTGTGTTTAGCTTGTGCCCTACCCTGTATTTCATTCAAAGATTTGTGAAATGTAGCGACCACATTATTTCTTTGGATCCCTGTTTTGTTAAGGTATCAATTATCAATTATCATAGTTGAGACATCAGAGGAGATACATGTCTAAGGCCTAGTAACATGCAGCATCACTTACTCCAATATACTAGAAAGTAGATTTTCCCCACAGTAGACGATGATTTTTTGTTTGTTTGTTTGTTTGTTTTTTGCTATGATAATGAACAAATTAACCAAAGTACAGGCTTGAGAGCAAAAGTCTGTGCTGGGATTGTTTTTGCTTTTGTTGAAAGACAGTTCTGGCCTCTCATACTGGCATTAGCTACTCAGTATGAAGTAATTTAGTTGTTCGGTCAGTACATTTGGGCGTTGTTTCTTTGCAGGGAAAATGTACGGCCACTTTCTGATGGGAGTGAGAAGCACTGGCAGACGAAATGTGCCTTTCCACTAAACTCACCACCACTGGTGTTTATGTGTGTTTGCCAGTCCAAATTAAATATGAAGATAACGGTAGCTTGTCCTGAGGTACAATCAGGCTTCAGTTGCTTTACTTTTCCACCAGTGTGTGTGTGGGGTGGAGACCCACAGTAGGTACAAGGACATACTTGTTGGAGTTTGGTTGGGGATTGGTGGCTAGAATGGGTGGGGGCAACATTATGGGAAGTGTGTGTGTGCGGGTCTGTGTGTGAGAGAGAGAGAGGGCGACAGAGAAGGAGGGAGGAGAGGGGGAGTTAAAACAGGACAAGTCTGTTCCTTTTGACCTGTGATTTTAGTCAGGCTAACTCTTCTACCCTAATGTGGATACACTTGAAACCAACATCTTCACGTCAAACATGGTTCCATCTATGTTAAGAAATTTTCCACATTGCAGGTTTCAGCCTACATTTAACAGTTAAAGTTAAATCTCTTCTTCACTTTATTGTTTGGTGATAACTAAAACTGTGCATCACCAACTACAGTGTGTATAGGCTTAACAAACAGGGTCTAATCCTGCTCCTGCTCCATTCTGTCATTTCTGACCCTGCGGTTGTTTATTTTATATCTAATGTTTCAGTACAGCTGATCAAACGGGCCAGGTTTGCTATTCACATATAGTTGTGTTGCTCTTACGTCAAACTCATGTACTAGTTTAAAAAGTGGGTTACCTTATTGCTCAGCATAATTACTGGACTGCTGCATTCAGTTTTATACTGATTAGAGAAAGAGTCTACACCATCCCAGCAGCTCAGTGAGGCTATAGCTTGCTACAGCAGAGTTTTGACTTAAACGCTAATGTCATCATGCCAGCATTTATACAGGGACAAGCTGAACTTTAGCTGGCATAATGTTAACCATGTTTATTATAGCACTTTAGTGTTGTTCCCTAGTATCATTTACTGATTAATAGTGTAGATTGAGTACTGAAAGACTGACCCAACAGCAGTTAGAGTGGGTAAAATGGCACTTGTTCTTTAAGATTACTAATATTGACTTACACAGTAAGTGATTACAGTGAGCCACATTTATGTGGATTGATGTACAAGACAGAGAGAAGGGATGTATTTTTATATTTCTCCACTTTAATGCAGACATGATCTAAGTACTGTGTGTGTGTGTGTGTGTGTGTATTTGTTTTTTCTCAGGTATGTGGCTATGAGTCACCCGGTGTCAGTCCACCTCTACTTCCTTGCAGACCAGTTCCAGGGCTACCTGGTGCGACATGTGGCCACTAACCGAGCCTCTGCACAGCTGGAGAGCTTGGAGACCTGGGTGACACCCAGAGACCACTTCGCTCTGGCCAACCCACCTCACCCCAACAACAGGCTGACACATATCCAGGTAATGTGTTGATGTGACTGAACAATATCAGTTCTACATTAAGCAGCTGTTACCAGACACCTCTAAGCTAATTGTGGATTCAGTCAGTCACAGGTCAACTCTGAGCCACTTCTGTTCCTTAGGTTGGTGCAGATTGGGATCCAAAGGAGCGTCTATTCAGGAACTGGGGCGGTCTGCTGGGGCCTGAGGATGAGCCAGTGGCCGTTCAGCGCTGGAGCCGAGGCCAGAGCAACCTGACCGCCACAATCGTGTGGATTGACCCCACCAATGTTATCGCAGCCACTTACGATATCCTGGTGGATGCCTCCGCTGAAGTCACACACTACCGGCCTCCCCTCACTCCTCCGCTGAGGCCCGGCCTGTGGACGCTGCGGGTCCTGCACCACTGGAACCCACTGGGTCAGACCAGGTTTATTGTGGCTCCACTGGAGTTCCACAAACAACAGCCTATAGAACAAGGTGAGCAATTTAAACTCTTACACTGTCTTTACATGCACATAAGAAACCAGATTACTTGTCAGGTTCAGGTGGGACACACAACTGGAACCAGTATGTAGTTACAGTATGTATCACAACATATTTCAACCTGTATAGAAAAACTGAAATGTGAATACTGACTATCATAACCTGTCTCACAGTGAAACATGACGTGATGAAGTGCCACATCAACCAAAAAATGTGTTTTTCATAATATCAACATTCAGTTAAACTCATGAGAACCTGTTGAAATCATACTCAGCAGCTTTAGAGGGGTCACTGTAGTCCACATTTTAATGGCAGATCTAATACTTAAATTACACAGATACAGACGGAGCACAGGCCCTGCTGTCACAGCTGTCAGCACCATGCATACATGTATTTATAGTGTCAGTATCCAGTCACTCAGACACGCACACACAGGGTCACCTCCAGCCAAATTAGCCTCCCCTGGGATTAATGTTTGATTTGTTTGACCTCCCCAGACATGCTGGTGTGTATGTGTACAGGGGATAACCGAATCTAAGTAAAGCCCAGAGCACGAATAGACAGAGAGATTTTTATGACTTGGTCTTCTAAAGTGAAGGTGGCATGTGACATCTTCTGATATTAGTCTGTGTGTAGAATTGTGATTTTACACTAGTACATGTAGCTCAATAACTGGTGTGTGTGTGTTGAAAATCAGCATTTTTGCATTGTTTTTGAACAAATATTATATCACCCAGGCAGAGTTCAGAATCGCAACTTAGAAGACTGGCTAAAATTTGTATCTAGTCAGATAAGAGTATTTGAAGATGTGGGAAATACCCTCAGAACAACTGTAAGTTTGTAACCCGCTGGGTTGACTGACAATAGGTTAATTGTTTAGAAAATCTGTAGCACTACTTGTCACCTTGGCATCTTGTACATGACTTCACTCCACAGACTTCTCCGTGTAAACTTCAGGGCAGAAATACATCCTCTTTGTTTTTTTGTTATCCTCCAGTGGTTCAAAACTATGTTTTTGTGATCTCACAAGTTTCGGTGCCTGGAATGAAACATATTATTACTACTACCACTGAGAACACGGCTCTGATGTTCTCCACTCTACGAGCTTTACACGGCACTGTTGGTTTAATGGCAGGCAAAGAAAAGTTGTTCCCATCCCATGTGTGTGTGTTTAGTCCAAAACTTATCAAAAGACAACACAGCTTTTTGGTGAATGGATAACATGGTTCTCTAGTGTGGTGGAGGGGAACGCCTGTCCACATAAATGTTCTTAGACCTTTAAATGTGATCTTAACATCCTCCTGTCTTTTTTTTTTTTACCCCCTTTCTTCTTCCCCTTGCCTCTTCTAACCCCTCCTAACCAGTGGATGCTCTGCGATTGCATGGTGGCCCAGCCAGAAACTCCTACATGGAACAGAGCTTTCACGGCCTGAACCCAGTGCTGCAGCTGCCGGTGAGTCTGGGCGCTGTGGAGGAGGCAGAGGCCAATGCGGGTCTGACGGGGGCGCCGCTGCATCGCTGGCTGGACCGACTGCTGGAAGGCCACTGGTCCGCCTCAGATGTCTGCTCAATGGGCCCCAGTGCCTGTCCTGTCATGCAGCGATGCCACCTCACTGTTTGGAGCGCCGCCAGCCCTGACCCAAAATCTAAACTGAGCCCACCCAGAGAGGACGGACGAATCAGGTAGCAGATGGACAAGCTGAGGGAGGACTATTGGACAGAGAAGAGGAACAAATGAAGGAAAGCGCAGAGCTAGTTTTTTTAGTGTTTGATATATATTTATTAAAAGTTTGTGAACAGTGGTGAGGAGGTGGGAGTGAAGGAAAAGCAAGGAACTTCAGAGACAGCAACAAGCAGAAGAGGAAGTGACTCCGAATTCTGCTTCAGCCGTCTTTCAGTCTGCTGCTCTCACCGCTGTTTGGGACTACAAACCTCTGTGTGTGTGTGTGTGTGTGTGTGTGTGTTTGTGTGTGTGTGTGTGTGTGTGTGTGTGTTTGTGTTTGTATGGCTGTTATTGGGAGGACCAGCATCAATGTTTAACCTTTGGGGTGAGGATATTTTCACAAAGTAAGGACATTTTAGCCGGTCCTCACTATGAGAAGGGTATTTAAAGAGAGATTTCGGGGTTAAGCCTACGTTTTAGGGGTAGGGTTAGGGTTAAATTAAGTTTAGATTAAACATGGTTAGAGTAAAGTTTAGGGTGAGGCAGTTGTGATGGTTAGGGTAAGGTAGTACATGTGATAAATAAAAAAATCAATACAGAGTAGATTAGCATGGCCTACTTGACAGTAAGGGGGCTAGGGTTAGGGATTAGGGTTAGGGTCTTCACACTGACTGCCATACAAAAATGTGTCTGTGTGTGTGTGTGTGTGTGTGTGTGTGTGTCTGTCAGAAAAACTTCTATACCTCTTGTTGTTTGAGTACATTGAACATGTTGAGAAGCTAAAAACGGACTCATTTTTAAGCCCATTAAATTAAGGTGACGCTTATGATTAAGCTTAGTTTCATTAGATAAATTATGTTTTATAGTCTC
Organism: Anabas testudineus; assembly: GCF_900324465.2. Lineage (NCBI taxonomy): Eukaryota > Metazoa > Chordata > Actinopteri > Anabantiformes > Anabantidae > Anabas > Anabas testudineus. The sequence continues at coordinate 5,346,921 of NC_046617.1, read as the reverse complement.
ATATTTATTTTATTTAAGACTGTTATGCTGTAGGTTCCCAGACATCCTGGAAGCCCTTGTTGAATGCAGTCTTCCAGTGATAGAACGCCTTGAAAATGGAAAATGATCAAAATGTCCTGGAAAATAAGTTAAGGATAACAAATTGTCCTGGACGTTTGTAAACCAAGTGCAACAAAAAAGAAGCAGAGGTTTCTTTAACCAAAGTGTGTTGTGTTTAATTCAGACACTATGGACCTAAAATGTAATTTACAAGATGTGCTGTGCTGTGATAAATTATTCTCTGAAATAAACATGTTTTATTTAGTTATTTGTAGCCCTAAATTAAATAACTGGCAACTTTCAGAGTAAAAAGTACAATATTTGACTCTATACCTGAGATTTATAGTCAAACTAAACCAAACTACGGAAGAACTCGTCCAAGCGTTTTCCATTAATTCTGTTCAACTGTGTTTGCGTTTTGTTTCTGTGCCATGTGTGGGTCCCTCAGAACACCTGAGACTTGAAGTGTGAGATGTTGTTGCTATCCTGGAAGTAAGAAGAGGTTCACCTCCTCTTTCTTTCTTTATCCCTTCACACCTTTTACTTCGTCTTTGCTCGAGGAGCTGATGTGAACGTGTCAGACTGTACAACTGCTGTGTGAGTCATTTATTCACAAGGTTTTGTAAAACAAAGTTTTTCTTCTCAGCCATTGACTAATACTGATATGCTGATTTCTGGTGCAGCGAGTGAGCCTTTGAGTTGTTTGTTTTGTTTGTTTCCTTTGTTTCTGAAGGCCTTAAAGTGTTTGTCAGCACTGACGTTAAATGTCTGTTTGGGTAGATTTTAACAGTGTTAAATGGCTCTTATCTTAAGTGTGTTTCAGCTACGCTGCATTTCTACAACAAAGTTTAGTCACTATTTTTTTTAGATATTTCTGGGGCTGTGAGTTGTTTTTGTATTATAATTTGTATCATAAATTATTTAATGCAATATGAGCAAATGCCCATCAACAGTTAGCAGAGCACAAACCTTGAAAATGTACAGTATATACAGTAATGTGCAGTATATTGTGTATATGTAAACAACACTCTAAAATGCCAGTTAGTCAGTTTCTATTATGAAAAACTGAAAAAAGCAGCAAATATTGTCTAAGAAGCGCTTAATAGCAAATTAATTATGGTTAAGTACCAAAACGGCAGCATTCAACATCATTGTTACATAAATATTTAACATCTCTACAGTAATTTCATGTGTAAATAACCAGAACATGTTGATGGGGGGAGTAATGATGGCTATTCTAGGTTTTTGTATTTAAATATCAATTTGTATGTATTTGTTTATGAGTGTGAGTTTAGGTTTGGGTTTAGGAGCGGGTGAGGAGAGGCAGCAGATGGTCACTCGAGACCTTTTTAATGCACCTTTAAATTTGAATGCTGCTCAGTGGTGACAATTGTGCCAAGACAGCTGGCTCAGCAAATATTTATACCAAGTCTGGGTCGCTTTTACCATTAATTCATGGGAAACAGTCAGCTCTTAATACTACAAATAAAGGAGGAACAGATGTACACAGAGCTGTTTTTAAAAGGCTTTGCCAATATAAGGACAATAATTCAATGTCAGGTGTTAGTGAGTTTAACCCTGTCACAGCCATTCTCTGTTGAGCTGTGCAGACGGTGCAGCAGTGTGCAGGACCAAAACACGCTGAGAGCATAAACATCAGTAACTCACTGCCACTGTCACACTGAACACAGTGTTTGGTAAGTTTAGTAAATGTTTTTAATTCCAGTTTAATCCAACTGAAGTTTGATTTCCATCACGTTTCTGACAGAGATTCTGTTTACAAAGCTTAAACATTGTTAATAACAGCTTGCACACTTTGATCTATTTGAAAGGAGAGATATTTTAAAAATGACAACAAATGTATTTTTCTGTTCCTGTTCGAGGTAAATGCGTTTAAAGAGTCATTCTGCTGTATGCCTAGTACAACATTCTTCATAAGATGAGTGAATCAGTGTAAATCAGTATTCTGTAAAATATTTCCTTGGTGTACAGTTTATAAATTAATGGTACAAAAAGGTCCAGCTCATTTCACACAGTGCTGTGGTGGTGGCACAGAAGAAGAGGGGGTTTTACAACATTTAAGTGATGTGAAAATGTTCTCATGTTGATGAAGTCTTCAGATTGTAGAGGAAAATCCCTGCTGAGAGGTTTTGTTCTTTTTAGATTTGTCATTTTCGCCCCACACGTTGAAGCTGCTTCTAAAAAGTACTTTTCTCCACATCATGTTTTGTCTTATTGACTATTATTTTTTTGCTTGCTAATATTTTTTTTCCTCTCCCTGGGGGTAGTGTTGTGCCTTAGCTGTGCTCCTGTTTTAAGAAAGTCTCTGAAAGTTTTAAAACGGTTTCAAATGTCCAAAAACCAAAAAAAGAAAGAAATGTTGTGAATGCCTTATTAATGACCATAGTGGTTCTAAAGTACACTTTTGGGAATAAAACTGAAATCTCCCTTTAAAATGCGCCAGAGCAGTCTATTTCACACATTTATACACTCGTGTATTAATGTACAGGCGTCGAACTATCGGTGCCATTGATGGTCCTTCAGAAAGTGAAATTAGTTTTTTGGTTTGTTTTTTGTTTCAACTGTTTAGTTTTTCTGTTTCTTATAATAATTCAAAAAACAAATTCAAACATGTTAGATATTTAGATCATGGGACATTTAATAATGCTGCTGTTTTCTTGAACATATTGTAGTTTGGACCGCTGCTATCATTAAGCAAAACACAAACAGCCTTCTTCAGACATATTATACAGTAATTTATATTTACACCGACCAGCCACAACATTAAAACCTCTAGGTAGTGAACAGCGGCTCAGCTTTCACACTAACAGTTCTGCAGCTACAGCAAACCATGATGCACTGTGTGTTCTGATCATGCATTACAGTTTCCCCACGCTGAGCCATGTCGATCACAGCATTTAAACCTACAGGTAGTTTTAATGTAGTGGCTGAGTGGCGTATTTAGGGAACTTTAACTTCAGTTTTCTTGCACCAACTTCATCCTGCTGCCCTTAAATTCATTAAACTCATTCATAGAGCACAGTAATGAGAGGTGGATCAACACACGATTATCTTTTTCCAGGCTAGGATTAGTTGACAGTAACAAAAATGCAGGTCATAGCTAAACTTACACATTTTTATATATATATTTATATATATTTCTAGTGTCAGGTCTCTCTTGCCTTATTTTTATTTAAAGGACTTTGAGAATGTCCTTCAACTTTCACAAATGATTCATTTCTGCAGTGAGGAGCACCCACAGCCACAGATGTAATCATCAGTCCAGTACAACTGATCGATGACGTGCAGCTGGAGAGACAGAGCTAATTATCGTTCTAGTCGAAGCAGAGTCAGCATGTGACACTGACAATAGGTCCCAGCGTGTGGGGACTTCCTGTTAAAAGACGCATGTAAAAGGAACAAAGACAAGTGTGTTTCTTTGTTTTAATGGAGGTAGACCAGCAGGTTTTCCCCCACTTTCCTGTGTCTGGGCTAAGCTCGTCTAAACATGTCCTGGGTGCAGAGGTGAATCTGATATATGACAGAGCCCAGGGCTTTACAAGAGAATTCGGCATTTACCTAAATTTTGTGCTTTTTAATGAATTTTCACCGGACAGTCTAAACCTGAACCACTACACAAACCTCTGTTTACAGTACTGAACTAATCCAGATGTTCCTGGGCAGAGAAACACTGCATGTGCCTGTGATCTGTGTTTAGATCTGTTTACTGAAGACACCAATGTTTCTGACAGCTGCAGCTGGGAAACAGTCATTCAAGTATTTCCAGCCTTTTAATACAGCTCTTGTCAGTTTGGCCTATTAGCGTATTAATTAATTAAGGCTGACAGCTTATTTCAGATTAAAGCAGCATGTACTAGTCTTTTACTTTAGATGACGACTGTGGCTTTATGACGTGCCACAGATTCCGTGGGGGGGTCACACATGAATAGAATAACACTGAAGTTCATTCGAATGAAGGAAAAATGCCTAAACAGTTTGTCAGTATCTCATAATGACATTTGAATATGTTTATTTTAAAATCTGATCTCTCAGTTTCATTTAATCAATTATCTCCAACATATCAGTGTTGGACTTTAAGACAAAGCACTGCTGCCCCCTTGTGTTTATTCTGCTGATTACATTACATCCTGGGTGGGAAATTATTGTTTGTATTTAGAAATGTGTTTAGAATCAGACTTTAGCACTACATGAGAAGTTGTATACAGTTTTAAACAATATATCAATCATGTTTTTACTGATGGTGTCACATGTTGTGCATAGAAACAGCTACTTAATAGTAGTAATAAGTATCCAACAGGTTTCCACTACAATTAGTAATAATGCAATTGTACTTGAGTGGTGCAAAAACCTTAACACATCTATAAATAATGCAACTGTTGTCTGCACAGCTATTTTAAAAATCCAAAGAGAGTTTATTGCATAGCATGTAACACTGCCTGATGATCCGTAGTCCCTAATATATTTACTGGGATCTTGATATGTATATATGTATATATATTATCAATATACGTACATACAACAATTTTTATTAGTGTTTTATATTATAATTTTATGTGGTGTCTTCCTGCTATCTTTAAGAATTGCATTTCTTGATGATGTTTCAATGAGCTGATGGATAAGACCACCACTGTAAGCCACTTTGTTTAGGTTTCTTTTAAACACATGTATGGTGAATTGTGCAGACAGGTGAACCTAGCTGAAAGAAGCAGTCAGGAGACGTGTCTCTTTTTAAAACATATTTTAAGAAAATACTGACAGATGCTACCAATAACTATATACAGTGAGTTTTCCTAACAGCAGAAGGGGAAATTAACAGATGATATGCGCAAGTTGACTGACGGACAGCTGTGGGATCATTGGCTCACTTCTTGGACAACTTGGCTTGTTTATTTTTGGGGGGCGCCCACTTTAAACATGTTGTGTCCACTGTAAAAAGACACGAGAAACAACATGAGTAAGAAATATAATACATTAAAAAATTACAGACACACTTCACCTCATTAACAGCACTAGGGATTGAGAAATGAAAAGAGGAAGCAGACTTTGATCAGACATGATTTTTAGAGGTCTTGTCGTGCTCACTGCTATGACATGAGCTTTACGAGATGAGAAACAATGTGAATATTTGCTGGTCTTCAATGATAAACTAAAAAACATTTGTACTATCGGTTACACAAAATAAACCCTCACATTGGAGCCTGAAAGATGTGAATCTCTGGCTTTTGGCTTGATAAATTCAATTTAAAAAATAAATGTTAACATGTTCTGTTGTAAACTACACACATTTACACCTATACCTGGACACAAAAGTGAACATCCAGCTCTGCTTAAGACAGTGAACATCTGAGAATGATCACTCAAGTCTCATTTATGGTCAGATTCAGTGTTTTGTGGTTTTGTTTTAGAAATAAAGGAGGAAAATAAAACAAAATGTCTGGACTTACCAGTAATTGGTGGTTTCTTGTACTGGGCGCTTTTCAGATGCTCCTCCACCAGTTTGGGTGTCACACAGATAACGTGTTGACCTTTCCAGTATTTCACCATGTTGAGTGACTGCAGCGTACTGATGATGTCACTCTGCGTGATGCTAGTCATCTGGCTGACGATTAAACAGAAGAAATCTGGACTTTCAGTGGCAATAGTATAAACTGATGGAATTGTCCCGTGTTAAACGTGAGATGACGATAATGATGATGATGATGATGATGATAATGTTGATGATAACATTTTATTACAAAATGTTTACCTGAGATCTTTGATTGACAGTGTTCCTCTGAAGTCCCTCAGGATCTCCAAGAGAACCCAGGACCAGTAACTTCTGTAGCTCAGCTTCCCAAGATCAGACAGAGGCTTCTCTGGAGAACCAACTGTACTCTCCAGCTTAGACAGCTCATAACCTACAGACACACAGCAGAAAAAATAGAAATGAAAATACAGTCATGGAGAATTGGCTATGTTAGCGGAGGTTCTTGAATGTCACACAGGATTTGACGGTAAGTTTGAACTGTATTCCACTGAGCTGTGACATCACTGTGAATGAAGAGAGACACGCTCCTGCTTGGATTAGTTCATCTTTTCAGATTTATTTCTAAACTCACTGATTATAATTCTGATTAACAATGAACTGATTACATAGCCTTACTTTGTTCCTTTTTTTCACTAAATGATGATAAATAATAATATAAGCCAATATTGTAACAATACACTTAGTGAAACTAGATAATAGATAATTAGGTAAAAGGAACCATTAGCTGTAGCAACGATAAACACATTACACACATTACTCTTACTTACTGAAAGCTATGAGGAACTTTCCATAGCCTCTGCGTTGATAAGGTGGGAGTGTGAGGATACATGCCACATTATTCCCATCTGGAGACTCTTTCTCCTGAGAAACAAAGCCAAGGGCAACAGATGTTAGACCTTATGTTCATTTCACGCATTTCTACCTGTTTGAAAGTAAAAGATCAGAATAAATATTACATCATGAGAGACTTGTTTGTAAAACAGGTCATGCAAAAAAGTAAAATGCGACATCGATGAATCCAAGATTGGATTAGGGTAAATATGCTTAAACCAGGTTTACTCCCAAAACACTAGAAACCGTACCAAGACCCGCACATTACAGCCCTCGATGTTCACTTACTTTGGAAAAGTAACCAACAATGTGTGCTCCCTGTTTGTTGACTTCAGTGAGAATGTAGAAGATAAACGGCTCCACGTCAAAATATAATGTCTTGTGGTCAAGAAATAGTTTTGCTAGTAGACAAAGATTCTGACAATAGATCTGCAAACAGACACCAAAAATAAATCACAACACCACCAGCGGAAAAACATCTCTCCCCAGAATTAACTAATGTGCTTTTCTTTATCACAAACAGCCGTGCAGTTTAAAATTTAGCATTTAATAGCTACATCTCCACATCTGGCACAGACTTTTCCAGATCTACTCACTTTGTGGTCCCGACCATCCACCTCATACACTGATATGTTGCTCCTTCTGTATATTTCTTTTCCTGGTGGCTGCCTCCACTGACAGTGGGACTGAGGAGACAAAAAGTGAAACGTCTTGTATTCAGTCTGCAAGAGGTACATCAACATCAATTAATCATATTAATGGTTTGCGTTTTAACTCATCAAAAAATGAGCTTTAGATGTGGGTAAGTGCACTAACAATTGCATAAGTTATGGAAGAGAGTTTTCTTCTAAAATAAATTTACAATAAAATTTCAACTTTTATTGGAACTCTTCTCACCTCACCTAGGTGACAACTTTGTCTGCAAAAAATACATTTACCAAATTTATGACAATGACTCCACACTTTCCTATACCCGAAAATGAAATGAAAGCTAGACTGACCAGGTGATGTCTGAAGGTCTTCTCATACTTCATGTATTTAAGGCAGTACTCGCAGATCCACAGTTTGGGCTGCTTGCCATAGTCTTCAGGAAACGGTGAGAAGTACCAGGCATCAATTTCAAAGTTTCCAATCTGGATCTTATCCACATATTTTACTTTAGTGATCTGTTGGAAAGACAGGCAAGACGGTATTTTATTACATCAATATAGATAACTAAACCAGATAGTGCAGAGGACACAGAATGGGGTAATTTACCACAATAAGACAAAGAACAATGGAATTACAATTGAACTTTGAGAAACAAATGTCCACACACAAGCTTCTTACCGCCTCATGCTCCTTCTCCAGTGCAGCAGTTGTTGGGTCCATCTCTGCATATGTCTGAAAAGATAAGTACCAAACATTTAACATATGACAGTGTCAACACAAACAGCACAAAATAACTACGCAACAGAAAATGTCCCCACCTTCTGCACATGGTTGATCTCATCGTGTTTTCGCTTCTGGTTGCGAGTGATCTTTCTTTCAGGCTGGTCACCCAAATCACCAACACCTCCAATCTCTGTGCTCTTTCTCACTGCGTCCTTCACTGTCTTGGTAAGTGCTAGACGGGACTTACCCACCCACTCATCTAGGCGCCTATTGACTGCATGTCAAAGAACAGGAGATGAGGATCATTGTGAAGCAGTAGAGCAGGGGCGTAAAGAAGGTACCAGAATATTTAGAAAGGTTTGAAATGTTTCAAAATGCAAGACATAGATGTAGCATCGAGAGGAGCAAAGAAAACCTTAGATATCAACATTGATTACAAGTGTAACTATAACAAGTCATGTACTCACATCCTACATAGTGAACATAGAACTCCTCTCTGCCCTCCTGCTCATTCAGCCGGGATTGAATAACCTCAGCTGTATCTGAAAAGCAAACAAGATTCATCAGTTTAAATATTTATTTTTATTATTTATTAGATTATCCCTGAAAACACTGGAAGGGTTATGTGTATCATTGTTAAAATAAAGATCCCCTTGCCAGTTGCAGCCTCTGTGTGATTTTACATGCATGGTTTGTTTACATCATAGGATTTCAAGGCTTCACATGTTAGGTTCAATATTCATCAGTCTACTATGAAATATTTACATCCTGCACTTCAATCCAAAGGTTGGTTAAACCTGGGTTATTCTCTGAAGTGTTGCAGCATCAGAATCACACAGGTTTCATGGAGCAGTAGCAGGATGATGATGAAGTACTCAACACAATGGTTTGCACCACTGGTCCAAAGATGGACTTGGCTATTTACCAATGTGAAATATAAACTTTGACAAGGACTCGTTTGTTGATTGCACAAGAGTCGCGATCACCATTCACAACAAAAGACTTTAATTACGCATAACTGCACTTTAATTCACAGATCTGAACTAACGTGGAGTGAGCTCAGTGAAGTTTACGCCAGGTGAAAGTTTCTTCTTCTTATTAAAAAGTCCAGCTAACGTTTCCCGCTGGTTGAACAACAACACAGTCAACACTCACGCCATGTCTTGTCGGCTCTTTGACATAAATACGTCTCTCCAATTTCGACCGACACCTCCTGCTCCCTGCCCCCCGGCACCCCTCCTCCTCCTCCCGGGTTGTGCTGACTACTGGAGCCCCCGGCTTCCCTCGCACGACCGACGGCCTCCGCCTCGTCCTCTTCCCCGCCGCTGCCGTTAGAAGAGCACGCAGCCGGGATGCTCCTGTCCAGCTCCCCCCGCTCGTTTTCGAGATGACTTGAATCCATGTCTACATCCATTCGAGGGTCCGGGTCCTTGTTATCGTAGCCCTTGTGAAACTCGGTCCCGCCGGTCATAAGCTCGGTGGTTTTAAAAACAACCACACGCCTCCGCCACCCTGCGCAGTGGATCAGATGGGCTGGTCCTCAACGCGCAAAACCTTCCAAGATGGCGGCAGAGTCCCGCCTTCACCTGTTAAAAACTACAACTACCGTGAGTCTTAGCGTCACGACGTTTGACTGGTCAGCACAACAGATTTTTTTTTAATTCAGTTGCTAAATTAAAATTTACAGATAAAGATCAATAAATGAGCTGTGACGCTCCCTCTGTGCATGATGTAGCCTATGTTGTAGTTTGTGTGCACTTGATTTAACACAAATTTAAGAATGCACAAATAATAAACTGATGTTTTGTCTCCCCATCATTTTTGTAAGATGTGACATTAGTAATGTGTAAGTTCCCCGTTGTACATGTAGTGTCTACAGTATAAAACAATTAGTAATTAATCAAATCAACACAACCCCCATATAATATTAAGAGAAGCTGGATGCAGACAAGATAATAAACGTGCAGCCTTTAGGCCCCTTGAATATCTGGGGCTCTGCCTGGTTCAGTATAGTTCTAGTGCTGAAATATTTATTCATATCATAATGATCTTGTGTATTCTTATAATTTTCTGTAACTTTAAATTCCACTACATACAGAAATTAAGAAGTGACATTCTCATATAAATATAAACTCTGGAATAGTCATAATGGCTGGAACAACAATAAACTTGAGTGAACCTTAGTATGAAATTAGATTCAAAACAGACACGCAGTAACACGGCGACTTCCAGAGAAAATTTAATCTGTTCTTTCAAGTCATAGTGCATTACAACTGGAAACAACAACCATCGGTTTCTGATATTCGTGTGCAGAAACCAGGATAACAGCGATGTACAGGAGGATAGGATACTACAATGAATGTCATTTCGGGTGCAGGGCTTTAATCTATGCAGACTCGTAATGGAGGCACACGTACACACGTTCACTGGCCCTCCTTTTGCCCTTTGTCATAGCACCTCCTCCCTTCCCCTTTCTCTCTCCACCACCTTGTGTTGGACACCCCTGCCATGACCCCGGAGGGGCCCTCCACCTCTGCTGTACAGGTTATTGGCCCCTCCCCTGCTTCTCGAAGCTCGTCCGTCCCAGTGGTATCGTGCTGACCCAGGGCCCCCACTGTGTGGGACAGATCGGTGAGGGCCCCTTCTCCTTCCACGATGACCGTGGTTGCCTGCAGAGTCTGCCGCATCTTTTGGGCATTCTGCTTCCAAAGCCGACTTGAACACTGGCTGATCACCTGGAGGCAACTGCATCTCTTGTTGCTCTGAGTAAACCTCCCCGCTCATCTTCGTCTGACATAATTCTGCACTTACTTGCATCATTTGGCCGTGATTAACCTGAGCTTTGGCTTTTATTGGTCTTTCAGCACAGTCTGATGACAGAGAGATTTTGTCCAGCTGCTCTGTGATGGGGGCAGCTCTCCCGTTGTGTGGTCTAGATCTGCCTCCTCTCCTTGGGCCCCTCACCTGGTTCTGATGCCTCTGGCCCTGACCACCTCTACAGTGGGGGAGGTCAGGAACAAACTGGTCTGCTCTGACACCAGTTTCATCACTGGGGGTATTAGAAGTGGAGGGTAGTGTGGGACCAGGAGGGGCATCTACATCCAGGTTTTCATTTTCAGCAATAGGTGGAACCTGTTGGAGTTGACACGCACTGTCATGATTTTATATGATATTACAGCACGTTCTCAGTTTTGAAAGCTGATAAGGTACCTTTCTGTGTGGAGTTTGCACACTCTCCCCATGCATGTGTGGGCTTTCACCGACAGCCCAGAGTTAGCAGTTAGGCTAATTAGTGACTTGACATTGCCCATAAGTGTAAACGTGAATGTGTGTCTCTGTATCTCTCTGTACCCCGCCTCTCAGCCAATCAGTGTGTTTACATGCACTTAAGTAACCAGGTTACAGTCGGCTTTTGCGAGAAAGCTGATTTCTTAAGTGTCGTGTAAACGGGAAACCTGGTTACCATAATGAGGGTAGGGGATTAGAGAAACCCTATTTCCCGGGGGGAATTCTCCCAGAGAACTCTGATCTCTGCCATATAAATGTGTAAACTGGTTTCTAATCGGCTTTTTACAGAACAAAAGCTGCAAGCCGAGAGATCATTACATGGAGTGACGTGATATCATTTTTAAATCAACCCCACAAATATGTGGACCACGCTTCCTAAATCAGCGGTGTGGTTGGTTTCTTCAGTAAACTTTTTCCCTGATTACCTGAGAAACCTGGTTGCTCTCAGTAACCCTGGGTCTCACTGGTTAAGTTAACATTAAATTATACATAAACAATCATATACAATCAGCCACAACATTAAAAGCACCTGCCTAATATTGTATAGGTGTGCACCTGTGCATCATGACCAGCATGACCAGCATTACATGTTCCCACCAGTGGTGTTAATGTCATGGCTGATCAGTGTTTAACAGCTGTAAGAGTCAGTCAGGTGATGTTTATGATTTCTGAGTCATTCTTACCTCATTGATATGGATCAGGAAACGGTTTGACTCCACCTCTGGGTCGATGATTCCACCTTTACTCCTCTGTCTTTCTAAAAGCTTTTGCAGTTCACACCACGTCTGCTGAAAGTCTGAGCTGATTGCTTCCTCGTCCAGCTGAGTCACAAAAAACACAAAGACTGCTCATGCTTTGATTGACAGCAGTCACACTAATACGGACTAATGGACCTTATGGTGAGACTGTTACGTGAAGTAAAACTGTCCATTAGAAGCTGGTTTTACCTCAGGCAGCTGCGGCGCCGGGCATGACAAAAGCTGATCCATATCATAGGCCAGAGGTTCTCTACATACTGGACACACCACAGTCAGCTCCTGTTACGGGTCAAAGTGAGTATTCAGGATCTCCTTCATCAGAAGCCATTTATTGTCAACACACCTGCTGATATCTGACCTGATAGTCTGCTCTGTCTCTGGTCTTGTCCTCCTCCAACTCCTTCTCCCTCTGCCGGAGCTCCCTTTCAGAGTGGCTGATGTAGCGACCAAGGCAGTGAGAGTGAAAGTAGTGGTAGCAGCTCGTCTTGGTGAACGACTCTCCCTCCTGGGGACGCACAGTAAAAACAGAAGCATGAACGGGTTTGCTTACTTTCTAGAAGATTCAGATTTTCAGAACATTTAGAAGAGCGCTGTCCAACACTAAACCAATATCATAGTATAAAAAAGCCAAAATAATGACTTTTCAATAAATAAATCTAACGACTACTTTCCCAATGAATCTGATTTACCTGATTAATAAAATGAAAGAAAATGTGACGTGAAAATATCGGTCAGTTTCCTGAAGCCTGATATGTCATCAGATTTATTTATTGTCTTTAACCAATACTTTAAAATCTCCACATTGATTGACACAGTTGACTGTCACAAGTTAAGACAAAGTAAACATTAAATTAAATAAAAAGGCCTACCTTAAATCCATAGAGGCAAATAACACAATTCCCATGAGGAATATTGCTTTCAGTCAGGATTTCTTTTGCTTTCTGCACAAAAAACAGGTTAACAGTTACAAACATTACATGAGGAGACTTCAAAAACAGTGTCACTGATCATCACCTTAGCAAATGTATTCAATAAGCACTATATATGGTGACCTCAATGAGCTGATACAAGACTGGTGAACCCAGACAGGACTGAGCCTCCAACTGAAGACACTTTCGGACACTAAGAGAAAGTGGTTGGAGATGATTATAAGATTTTAGATTCAATATTGAGCAGAAAACAGTGCAGTCTCTACACTCAGAGTATAGAGTCTAATCAGTTCACTGCTTCAGTTCAGTACCTGATGAGCTTGTCATCAGAAAGTCCCCGTGGGTTATGAATGGAGATAGCTGGAGAAGACGACGGGTACTGAGGATCAAAAACGTGGGAAAGAGACTCAGACACTGATTGTTGTTTGTCACAATAAAACAATTCTCTGATCTCAGACTCCTATCCTCTAAAGTAAAATAAGATAACAGAGAGTGTACCTGCTGGTCCAGCGTCAATGTCAAAGTGAGTCGGACAAACTGGGACACAGAGTCCTCTGCAGTGGACGGGTACAGGACTAGGCTCACCTCCCAGCCCCTGGAGGAGAGAGAATAACAGCTACGTTGATGACAGTCTTTCCAAACCGAGATAAAACACAGGAGCCAGGAGAGATTAAAAAATACTGTGAAGCATCATCAGACACCAACAAAGCTACTGACATAAAACTGCATCAAACAACCTACACAAACAATCTGCTCTGTGCCAAACTCTCTTAAAAAGGTGTGAATTTCACTATAGTTAGCAAAGGGTGCAAAACCCTGAATTACAGCCCCTTGTTCAGATGTGGTTCACTTTGTACTGCTTCATGCTTGAGGATGGGCTCAATGTTTTCTGATGTGTTTTCACGTTTGGTGATGTCACAAACATCTGGGTCGGCCTGTACGGATCTGAGCACTGGCTCATGTCTTTTTTAAGGAGATCACCCCTCTTTGTTTGGGTCCTCGCACCATCCCGTTCAGTTAAAGCACTGAGTAATCATAACTCAAACCAGGGCTAATATAGAAAAGTGCTGACTTTACAGCTGACTGCTGTCTCACCCGTCTTCTCTCTTGTTGACCAGCAGTTCATCCAGGTATATGGACTGCAGCACCTCGATTTCTGACAGCACACTGCGGAGAAAAACACGAAGTAGTTAACTCGCACTGCTGCCTCTCTGAGCTATTTTATAACTGCTTAACATCCACACAAACCAAGCTAACGTTAGCCTGTTAGCTCCCGGGCTGTGTTGCTAACTTCACCAGAGCGGCGACATTTCTGAGGATTTTAATAAGAGGACAGAAGCCGTTTCTGAATGTCCGCAAACCTAAACACGGAGTGACGTGACATTAATGAAGATTACAGAAAGAAATCATGTTGTCAACAAACTCACTCGCTCTCCGCTGCCATGATGGTGTTTCAGTGGGAGCCGCTGCTAAACTGACGTAACTACAGCGACTCTACAGCCGAAGTGTCCCGGAAGCTGTGCTGCACTTAATGTGTCCGGCTTGACACCGGCGGAGTGCAGTAGAAGTTCCACACCGTGGACACCAGAGGGCGGAAATACTCACTAACATGACACATTTCTGCTTTGTTGTTTGTCTGTAGAGTGCAATTTGTATAATTATCATATATATTAATAGTGCCGTTTTTGTATGCAACAGTGCTGTGTACTGGTCTATTCTGTGTGTGTCCCACGAATTTAGGCCAAATTGAATTTAGCACATCCTCCATGTGACCACCGGGACCAGTGAATCACTCTATCACACAGTGTGCACTATTAAATCAGACGATAAAAAATATAAACAGCCAATGTAATCTATATGTTTGTGGATTTTTTAAATATATTTAATGTGTAGATACCGAGATATATAATTATGAGTAAATACTGCATTCGGGTGGTCACATAACCAATACTGCTGTTCAAAACTTATTTTGAATGTTATTACCGGAAGTAGCTCCACACTAAATGCAGCTAACTTCATAGTAGCTGAGCTGTAGTTGCTGACAGTGGCCACTAGAGGGCAGAAAATCACGCTTCTGTTTACGGCAGTCACTATTTGTCGTGTCTGCCTGGGAACATGTGATATATTATAGAAATGCTAAAACAGTCACTGGCATAATATATTCCAGCTACTGTTTACCATAGTTTATGACTAAAACAAAAAAAATAAATAGTTTATTTAATCTTTGAATACAAAGTCATTTGTATGAAGCACACAATGCAGTGTAGACGTAACATGTTAATTAAATGTGAAAACTCATAATAATTTCTTTTTTTACAAATGCTTACACTACCATCGTTTTTGTAAAAACAAAAGAACACACCAATATTAATTTGTACACGTTGATAATAACGCTGCTGTGTGTGTTGTGGCCTGAAAATTACAATCTCATTCTCATCATAGCACTTCCGGTGACCTTTCAAAATAAAAGTGAACAGCAGCGAGGCACTAACTACAAGTGCGTGTTGTTACCACCGGGGGCAGCATAACGCTTTTTAGCGCGCAATTTACCGGAAACGAAAGAAGAAGAAGACGAAGACGTAAACCCGCGACACCAACAGGGATCATTTAAAGCTAATGTTACTTTATCAAATAAATGAAAAAGACTTTAACAAATACGAGCCCAGCGATTCATTGCAAACCTTAATTCAACATATCCAAGACAAAATGCTCACTTGTACACAGACGCGTGCGACGTTATAACGCTGAAAAAGCACTCCGACTCTTAAATGTTACACTGACACTAGCTGGTTTGTTGTGACTGAAAAGTGTCTTAGACGATGGAGGAAATGGTGATAGAAACGCACCCGACGGACGTTTCAGGATCCGCAACACAGCCCGGGGTTGCTGATGCTTGGGAAACTGTCAGTGCTGCTTTGGTGAGTAGACTTCATCACCGAACTCATGTTACCAAATGACAGACGACAACAGGGACTGAGCAGATGTAGCAGAACTCCATTCAAATATCGAATGATTTAATGTTTTCTTGCTTGTGACAATGGTTCATACATATTAGGATACGATTTAGTGTAGTTTACTAATTATCAGGGCAATTCGGTTTAACTATTTTGGCTGATAGAGATGTTTTTCTATCTCTAGTTGGGTCTCTGTTGTCCAGCAGTGTCTTCATTTTCAAAGGTTTCACAGCATCATTTTGTACAGTGCAGCTCTCACATCCTATGACGTATGATTCATGGTGTTTGAAGAAACATTAAATGTAACAAATACATTTGTAGGTGTCTGCTGAATGTGTGGTGTCCGAGCAGAGCCTCTCTGACTCCCTGGCCCTGCTCTGTAGTCAGGGTCTGAGCCAGCTGCTGGGCAGCTGGTTGCTGGAGACTCTGCAGATGCGTCTGTCCTCCTCTGTGGTTCCTGAGTTTTGGGCTGGACTGAATCAGCCAGAGAACGAGCTGGAGGAGAAAGGCAGGGCCTGGGTTCTTCTCACAGCGTTTCGAACACTGTTGCACCGACTGGAACCTTTCCTAGGCAAGTAGAAGCTGGTCCTGTTCACCCTCACTACCCAGCCTTGGTTTTCTGTATTCAAACGTCCTCCTCCTTCTCCCTATAGGTGGTTTGGACAGACTGGGGCTGTGGCAGAACGAGGGCAGAGGTGATCTCTGTGGCCCTGGGCCCAAGGGCCTACAGGATCGAGCCTTCACCATCATAAGGGCCCTCCTCCTCTTCTCCCCCTCCCCTGTTCTCCAGGAGCGAGTGCTGGAGTTTTACAGCAGGACTTTCTCTGTCTATATGAACCAGGAGGGGGAGGCTGAGGACGGAGCTGAAGTTCCTGATGGTCCAGAGGGAGGGGTCTGCCCAGGCTGTGGGGTCTTGACACAGCAGTGCTGGTGTCAGGAGGCCCTGGAACAACTACAGGAACTCAGCCACATACTGTGAGTGAACCCAGAAAGAGCAACACTAAAGATAATAAATCATATACTGCTGACAAATGACAATCTTTACGCTGTTTTATCAACTTTAAATCAACAGAGGAATAAGTGACTTTGTAATGTGAAGGATGTCACATGTTTTTAAGCCTCTGTTAGTTTCTAGTTTTGGTTTCATGGCACACCTTTTGAAGGTTTCAGTCTCATTCAGCACCATTTTGTTCCAGTCAGTTTGAAATAATTCTAGAATAATAAGTCAGGATTTGTAGTAAATGAGTGGAGCCAGGACACACTATATAGTAAATTGGTAAGGTAATCATATCTTTTAGTTTTAAGTATTGAGAAGTAACATATCATCTATGTGTTTACCAATAAATGCTGATTTTACGTGGTTGTAGTTCCAAACTACAGCTGTTGGAGTGGGTCAGCTCTGAGGCCGTCACCTCCATCCTCCATAAGCTCATCGAGCAGCGAATGGAGCAGCACTGCCGTGGCGAGTATGAACGCTCCTTCCTGCTGGAGTTTCAGAAGGTTAAACATCTGCCTGTTCAAACTGATGATCAGTGAATAGTTTCACAGCATCAGCTGTTAGTTACTATGTGTCTTTCTCTTCATTTTGTCTGTTTGTGCGTGAGCAGTGGCTGGAGATGGTGCTGGGCTGGCTGAGCAAAGTGTTCGCAAGCGAGGTCCACACAGACAGTTTGGCACCTGCTCCCAGTGCTCCCAGTCCTTCTGGTGTCCAAGCCGGCCAGTCTGCCAGCTCCGTCCTGAAGCAGTGGAGATGCCACATGCACCAGTTTTTCTGCAGGATCTATGTCAACATGAGGATCGAAGAGCTCTTCAGCATCATTAGAGGTGCAGAGAGAGAGAGAGTTTCTTTTCTAGCATGTTTTTAAAGTTACTTTGTAAGAAGAGTTGAATGGGAATGGTAGGTACCTTTAAAAACAACTGCTTAATCTTCATTGAGCCTGAAGCACAGTCACCAGTAGATTCTGCACCTGGGATGGTTTCTTCTGTGTATTTTGTAAGTTTGACGACAGTCAGCTGAAGGATCCAGCTCAAAATAAATAATACATCTTTTAATATAATTGACCAAAAGTGAGCTCTGGTCAATCTTAAATGAAGGAACCGTAGTCAAGTAAAGAGCGGAAATGTTTGCACATTTGCATCCACTGATTCACAGGCATGTTGTTTATGTTCATGTTTCAGATTTCCCTGAATCTAAAGCTGCCATTGAAGATCTCAAGTTTTGTCTGGAAAGGACCAACCAGAGACAGCAGCTCCTCACATCCTTAAAATCTGCTTTCGAAAGCCGCCTGCTGCACCCGGGTAAGTTCACTATGAGCCATGCTCCCGCTCTACTGTTTATATATATTCAGTGCTTATAAAAAGTATTAATCCCCATTTTGTTGTTATCATGGTTGATTAAATTTGGCAATTTGTGCCTGAAAAACCTATTTATCCCTCACCTCTATATTCCTCCCATTTCATTACATGATGGATTTAACTGTACTCCAGATAACATTCAATGGCGAAGACATTTTCTTGTATCCATCCCCTAACTTGTGTTTTTCAAAAACATTTTCACAGAGTTGTTTTGTGTTTGTAGTGTGAACTGTGGTCATGACACTGATCACATCATGACACCAGTATTTTAACCTTCCACATACAGGAAGTTATTGTATTATACAGTTGGTTACTTTAATCAACAATTATTCGATATGTTTAATATATAATTCGATATTTAACAAAATATAGACAAAAACAAAGGGGGGTGAATAACTGTTTTATGAGTGTTATATGGACCTGTGCATTAACTAGACGTGTATGTTTTTAGTTCACTTTTGATGATAAATTAGAATAAGTATTTGTGCTGTGGTATTTTTCTAGACAGTAGCACCAGAAGCTACTTTAAACTTAGTCTCTGCTCATCTGTCCTCAGGTGTTCACACATCTGACATCCTCACGGTTTACATCTCGGCCATCAAGGCCCTCAGAGAGTTGGACCCATCCATGGTCATCCTGCAGGTCGCCTGCCAACCGATCCGCAAGTACCTCAGGTGAGTTCATTTGTACTCTGTCAACGTTTCTCTTTTACATTTAAACATGAGATAAGAAAATACAGTGACATGTGGTACTGTGTCAGATACACAACAAACAAACACAGATAAGATAAGAAAGCTGGGGTGTGTTTAAGGACTCGAGAGGACACTGTGAGGCAGATTGTAGCCGGGCTGACTGGAGATGCAGAGGGCTGCACTGACTTGGCCTCCGAGCTGTCCAGAGGAGATCCGGTGACTCTGGAGATGCAGGACAGTGATGAAGAAGGGAATGACCCGGAGGACTGGACTCCAGACCCAACTGACGCTGTGCCAGGTCAGTAAACGCATCATGTGTTATTTTTTGTGTTTGCTTTCATAGGAAGTTGTCTAGAGTTGCTAAAATAGCTGAACATTACTCAGAGTCGAGTGTGTTTCTTCCTAATACTCAGATAAAATGGGCTCCAAACATCGCTCGTCGGACATCATCAGCCTGCTGGTCAGTATCTACGGCAGTAAGGACATCTTCATAGACGAGTACAGAGCCGTGCTGGCTGACAGACTGCTGCACCAACTCAACTACAACACTGCCAGGTAAATCTGCACAAAGAGGCTTTGGATGAGGTTTTATTAGACAGAGTTGTGTTAGGCTAATGTTTGGTGCACTTTCAACACTTGAGCATCATCTTCACTGCCTCTAATAGTTTTAGAAGAAGAACCCAGTTTCAGTTTCTGTTATGGACAAAGTAACGCCTCATTCATCCGGTCCTTTTCTGTAATGTTTTTTTTTTTTCTTGTGTAAAGGGAGATTCGGAACGTGGAGCTGCTGAAGCTCCGGTTCGGGGAGTCTCACATGCATTACTGTGAAGTCATGCTGAAGGTAAAGATATTCAGTGACATAGTTTCCAATTTATCTTTGAATAAAAGTGGAAATATGCGATCACAGATTCCCCTTGCCCATCTCCCCCCCAGGACATGGCGGACTCTCGGAGGATCAACAGTAACATCAGAGAGGAGGAATCGAGGTTGAGCGAGGAGGAGCAGCCTCCGCTCTCTCTGTCGGCCATCATTCTGTCATCTGAATTTTGGCCTCCGCTTAAGGAGGAGAAACTGGAGCTCCCTCCACTCGTCTGCCAGGCCATGGAGGCGTACACTCACCGCTACGAGAAACTCAAGGTGGAAATCACCTACTGCTAATTCATTTGATGTCATTTTACGAGGGAACTTGCTAATAATTGTACCAGTGGAGGTTGTGCATGTTGTAATGTATATATTTTTGTTTATTTATTTTTTAATCAGTCCACATCATTATGTAAGTTTTTTGTCACTGGTATTTTATTTTTGTTACAGAGAAATACAGTTTTAAATAGGAGCTCTTCAAAAAACATTCACTGATGGTGCATTTAATGACACTACGACAGCTGAGACTTGGCTGCTTATCAGGACCGTTTCCTTACTGACGGGCAAAAGTGTAACATGCAGCTGCTCCTTTATGTTTTTGTTGCCAAAGAATTTGACTGCGACAAGCGAAACTTTCTGTTAACAGACAGTAACAGCAGTTTGCCTTGTGTTTCAGGCCATGAGGACTCTGAGCTGGAAGCTTCATCTGGGTTCAGTCACTCTGGATGTGGAGCTGGAGGATCGAACCCTCACTAATCTCACTGTGTCCCCCATCCATGCTGCCATTATCCTACACTTCCAGGAAAAAAGTATGGTCTTTCATTTCAGTCTGAGGAATTCCTTGTTTGCCATGAGCACTCACTAATGTCAGACAGCCTGATTTGAGGCATTGTATCATATATCAGATAAGAGACATTTTTATAGTGGCACAATCCAGTTTAAGCTGCTGCTGTTTTTCGTGCATCAGGTTCGTGGACGCTGGAGGAGCTGAGCATGAAGCTGGGTGCTCCGAAGGAGCTGGTGCACAGGAAGTTAGCCCTGTGGCAGCAGCACGGAGTGCTGAGGGAGGAGGCGGGAGGCCGCTACTATGTGGTGGAGACAGGCTCGTCTAAAGAGAAGATGGAGAGAGGGGCGATGCTGATCGACAGTGACGAGGAGAGAGACTCCAACACCACTACACAGTCCGAGCAGAGGGAGGAGAAGCTTCAGGTGCCCACAACACACAAACATACAACAGTTAACAGAATCAAAGATGGCTGTGCATCAAGAAGCAACTTAAAACACTGTGGTCTCTGTTTCTGCAGCTGTTCTGGGCCTACATCCAGGCAATGCTGACAAACCTGGACAGCATGACGCTGGAACGAATCCACTCAATGCTCCGGATGTTCGTTGCCACGGGACCTGTTGTCACGGAGATGGATGTCAATGAGCTGGAGGCCTTCCTGCAGAGGAAGGTCAGGGAACATCAGCTGTTGGTCTCCGCAGGCGTCTACAGACTCCCCAAATCTAACTGATAGAGGAGTATGAAGGGGAATAAACTGCTGAAGTGAGATGCTGCCTTCATTTAATGTGAAAGAAGTTCAAAAATACACTATAAAATAATTCTGACGTCCCTCACGTGTCTTTAGGTAGTGGACAAGTTCTTCACTTTCAGGGTAAACCAACAGAACTTTCACCAGCCTGTTGAAACCAAAGTGTGATTTGAATGCAGCACTGTTTTATCAAGAAAGCTTTGGTTTTCACAATAAAACTGTTTCCATCCTCTTTAGCATCAGTGCAGACATTTTTGTTTGCTGCCTTTGGAAATAAGGTTGTTGTGCAGTGTACTGGTGTTGATCGCTGATGAAGACTGATTTCTTATTATATATTTTGTATAAACGCTCTCTGTGTGCCTGAACTATTTCGACTGTGGCCATGACTTTTTTGTTGTTGTTGTTGTTGTTAAACTACACAAGCACCATGCAGTTTAAAACTCACAACTCTCACAGGCAAAGGTTTTTGCAGTTTCATTTCCCCAACACTGGTTAATCTTTCTGTAGCAATTGGAAAAAATGTGAATGACGAGTAACAGCAACTTCCTGGTTGCAAATTGTGAAATCTTGTTAGCTCACCACACTTGGTTCGGGTTTCTGTTGTTTCAGGGCTGAACTGGTGCTCATCTTGGATCTGTTATAGATCGCCTTTGTGGTAGTGGTCAGGGTTCATCGCAGCAAGAACCAGCCAATAGTAGATGGACAGTGAAACTTAAATGATCTCAGTAAGAGGCCATGTGCCAGGAAGCATCAAATTCTCTTAGTGATTTAATTTCTTTACACAAAAAAAGTTAAACAAATTTGAAACAAGGCAAAAACAAGTTAATAGAACGATTTGTTGTTGATGTCCAGGCCAATATGCAGTTCTGTACAGCTGAACTGGCTTCCAGTGCTTCAGAAGTATTCACATTATCCCCACACAGCTCTGTCTGCTTTGATTTGTGAAATCACAAACTGGAACCAAATACACTCACTGGTCAATTTAGTAGCTTCATCTGTACAATCTAAAGCAGTCCAGTAGAGAAGTTCTGTTTTACTAGGTTATAATTTCTCAATAATTGAATTGAAACTGTCAGAAAGGTGACAGCGGGTGGTGGAGTCGTACTAGAGTGCATTATATCAAAAGGTGTTTCTAAAGCTTTGGTTTCCATATTTATCTATGTAGATTGGCCACCCACTTTAAATTCAATAATAAACAATATTGAAAGAGAATCATCACCAACAAAAAATGAGAAAACATAACCTTGTAAATGTAGAATTCATTCAGAGCTGCTGTATGAGCTGTACATGTGTACCTAATAAAGTGGCCACTCAGTATACATTAACTGCAATAACATACTTGAACACAAATTTAAGGTATGTCGCTTGTATTTCTATTTTACACTTGTTTACACAATTGAATTGTACATTCATTATCTTTTAATCTGAAGCACTTGTCAAGCATTTATTTTTTCACAATAGATTTATTGCTTTATTTGGATTTGGACACATTTGCTAGGCAAGATTTACATTAAAAACAACATCTGACATACTAATGGACGTATTGGGCTCGTTTTGTCTCAGGGTACACATACTGTAGTCAAGGATTACTTGCCTTCTTCCAACTGAAGAAAGGCATAGAGACGCTGGACGTCACTCATCACACCCGTTTAGTTTGTCAAGGTTAAATTATTAACTATAACCAGTTCCCTTTCAGTGGTAAAATAGTGGTAAAATATGTATGCAAAAATAACATCAGCACCTTAGCAGGTCACTACTGCAAAGTTAAAGGACCACACTTGTGTTATGTTTCAGCTCATTTACAACATCACACATCTCAGTGGTATTTCAAAGCAGTATGTATATAGCAGCTGTTTTCTATAAGTTTCATTACAATATGAAAATACTCTAACTTGTAGTTAGACTTAATTTCAGTTACATTGTTCCTGCTCTGACTTTTTCCAGGTATGTCTCTTTGAACTTTTGCATGAAGGAGTTTCCTAATTTGCCTTCTGTAGTAGACTGAATGTACTTAGGGTTGTGGCTGGTCAAAACAGGCGGTCTGATGGCATCACCCTGGACTTTAGGAAATTGTTAGGGGCCCTTTTATAAGCAAAACATTTGATATATTAACCAAGACAACTGTAAGCAGGTCAGTCAATAATGTAATTATAATAGGTGGAGACAAAGTTGTATTATAGAGTCAAACAGACCGACTAACTCCTCCATCTTCTTAAGTTGATGAAAATCTAAAACACAAAATCATGCATTCAAATTTGATTTAAATGCATGGACTTAAAAAAAAACAAACAAACAAAAAGCACTAGAATGGTCCTTTAACTCATGGAACCTCCAGGCTGCTACATCCAGTCAGTGCTGACAGACTGTAAATCCCGAAACAACTTGGCATAGTAAATAGTGAACGGCACAGTTTCTAACATTCACATCTGCAGTTCGAACAGAACACTTATTTCCTAAGGCACGGTTTTCCCAATCGTGTTTGAATGCTTGGTGTATAAGCGATGAGTGAGAAGTGGCTTTGGTGTTTGTGTCTCAGCAGCATTTCTTCCCTTTCTTCCTGCGGTCTCGGTCTCTCTGGGCGTTGATGTTGACGGTGTCTCTCTCTCGATCTCGTTCCCTCTCGGCTCGATTCTGACTTTGCTTCTTGGCCCGGAGCACCATGTGGGTGAAGGCCATGAACATCTGAACAAAAGCACCAAAACAAAGAGACCAGCTCATCAGAAATATTCTAAAGTGTCTTTCAATAACTAATGGATCCTTATTATCCTAAAAAAAAAAACAAAAAAACAAACAACTACACTTGCACATATACATCTGAACTTTGACTACATGAAAACATACAAATGTGTAAATCAGAGGTGTAAAATAGAACTTAGGGAACATCTAAATAAACAAGGCAATAAATAATTACAAACATATTATATGTAAAGCTACTTTAAACTTCAATTCCAATTTCCTGAAGTTACCTCTTCTACATTTACATTCTCTTTAGCACTGGTCTCAAAGACCCGAACACCGACTGACTCCCCAAAACGCACAGCATCCTGAGTATCCACCTGTTTCCTGGCAGGATCGTCATTCTTGTTTCCCACTGTCAAAGTTAAAAAGAATAACAGTTTTTCCTGCACTTTACAGAGTGATGTCAAAGACTTTTAATATTATAAACAATAAATAATACTCTCTACTGTGGATATACTGTTCATTTTCAAGGCAGGTCCAATGTGAACAGGAATTATTTTCATCAAACTGCATGAAAAAACGAAAAAATTAATCTGTTCTAATCAGTATTTACAGTGTAGCCAAAGCCTGATTCAGTTTATCCTTTGATGTCTATTCTAGAAAGTGTTAGAAAGGCATTAAGAACAAGAATAAACACAGTTGACTCACCCAGGATCTTGCAGACGCTGTCACAGTTCTGGGAGATTTCATTTAACCACCTCTTAACGTTTACAAATGACTCTGGGTTTGTCACATCATAAACAATAATGACACCGTGGGTGTTCCTGTAATACCTGGAAAGAGAAGGATGACGCCCAGTTAAGTGGGTAATATGAAAGTCCAGCACAGAAAACCAGTTTGTCTGGAAATCATTACGTTGATGTGATGGTTCTGAACCGCTCCTGTCCTGCAGTGTCCCATATCTGCAGCTTCACCCGCTCTCCATCAATGTCTACCGTTCGGATTTTAAAGTCAACACCGATGGTGGTGATGTAACTGCCTGCAAGACACCATTGAACCATCAGTAAACAGCGGAGAGCAGACAAAACAGGCACATTACAGACAAATCACAACTAGTTTAAAAAATGTGGTCTATATTTTACAGTGGTTTCGTGCATTTTTTCTATACATTTAGTCTAGCTTTGATTTAAACAGATTAGATTAGATTACTGAGTTAAGTGGGGGTTTTGTGGAAAAGAATGTTTTAGCATCATCACTGAATCTGCAGATCTTTACTGAGTAAAATGCTACTGCAACTAGCAAACTCACATGTATATTATAAAACTAAATATTCACATCTTTAATATCTCATTAAGTCTCTTCAGAACATGTGTAGTTTTACTTATATAAGCACAGTACCACTCCCTGCTAGTGTGTAACACTACTGCAGTGTGTGAAGCTCTGGCCTGTTTGGAAGTGACTCTCGTACTGCTGGGTGGCAAAATGTGGTGTTTGGCAATAGAATCTACACAACGCGTATTACTCTCGATGATTTGTATCCACTGTTGCTGTGCAGTTTTTCCTTTTATTAGTCAGATCTGATTGCCCCCATTTCTATTTGAGTGCACACCATTTATATTTGGTTTCGTCTATCATTTTGTTTCTGCACCAACTCAACAATCACTTGTTTCCAGTAATTACTCCATTGTAAATCATCAGGTTTGCACATTACTATTGGTTTGTAATGTAACATAATGTTAGTTGGTGGTATTTTGAGATTGATAAGGATTGATTGTAAAGTTCCATAGCAACAGTGAATAAAATTATTGTGGAAGCAAAAAAACTTAATTTAGACATTCTGTTTTTAGATTTGTGTACTTTCTTCCTCCAAAAATCATCAAAAATAAAATTAAATACTCCACTAAACATAGTGAAGTTTGATTAAGGGATGCCGAGGTGAAAAAATTGTGAGACTCTGAAACTTGCCTTGCAACTGCATGGTTCTGTTTCCCCATTATGTAAAATGTCCCCTTCACACTCAAGATCAATCTACACAGAGGGTTTCGTTTCTTTTAGGTGAGAAGCCTCCTTTTCACAGCTGTTCGAGTGTATGTAGACTGACACATACTCGACTCTCCTTTTAGTTTTTGCACCTGACAAAAAACTAGTGAGGCTTCACTGACCTTTAGCTATATCAGAGGTTTGATAAGTGAAGTGTGCACAGCTTTAGGATAAAATGATCACATGACAGATACTTAGGCAGTTGCCATTCTTAAAAAAAAAATATATATATATATATATATATATTTCTGTGATCCCTTCAACCAAAATGTGTGTTATTTAAAAACGTGCCTCCCTCTAACAAGTTAGGACAGTTTTGAAAAACAGAGATAGGCTTTCTGTTATCGAGTCATCCTAACATGTACCAGTATGAACTTTTTTCATAACATAGGGGGGGGCTTGAAAAATAAGATAACTTTGATGTGACGGACACAAAGCTGTGGTAACTCACCAGAGAAGGAGTTGTCTGCAAAGCGGAGCAAAAGACTGCTTTTCCCCACATCTGAGAGAGACACAGAGAACAGAGAGAAAAGATCAGCATGTAACTACCTTAGAGGAAATAATTATTACCAGTCCAGAACAGACAAGGTAGTTTTGTCTGAGGCTTATTCTCAGAAAGACAAGACCATTCCCTCCAGAGTCACACCCTACTTCAAGCTATGTTGTAACTTATAAACGTCTGGATAACAAAAGTGAAACTAAGCAAGAAAAAAGGGCAAAGGCAGAACTCACACGTCAATACATGTTTATCAAGGCGTGATTACAAAGAGGCTAAAATCGTGAAAAGAATTTGACGATCACATCCCCAAATAATATGATGAACACTGTGCAGGAAGAACCAGTAGCAACTTGTTAGAAGGAGACTCAACAAACCAGAATGAAACAGGAAATCCCAAATAAACTATTACAATATACATGTATTAACCCTACAACAAGTGTTGTCCTGACAAATGTGTTGTAGTACCTGAACAGAAATTATGCGATATAGAAACTAGCCATAATTAAGTAAGTTGGCCATAAACTGACAAAAGGCTGAATGCCTGCAGACAAAAATGCTTCTGATTAAATCAAGAAAAGTATAAAAATGCTGCTGCCTCAGCATCCCGTCATATTTCAGTAGAAATAGGAAAATCTTTCCACAACATAGATCCAGTCAAATACAGAGTCCCCAAAGTTAAATAACTGAGAGCTTACACTAAACACACTAATAGAACAATCGGGTAAATTATTCATAGGGTTTGTCAAAACACAAATGGGCAAGCCCAGTCAAGCCAACTCTCACATGGACTTTTTGGAAACCATTCTCAGAATCATAAATCTATAACCCTTCACCTGTTCACAAATGACAATAGACAATAGACATATTAATGCAAATAAATTAATTAATAAAAAATACAAATAAAAAACTACAAACCAACTGCTAACTAAATCTCAAATAGAATAAAAAACTGCATCAATAAAATAGAAATTATTAAGAAATATTTCAGGAAATGTTTTTAAGAAAACTATTCAAAACAAAATGTTTCTAGTGATAATGTCACCACCCAATACATCCTCAAATCGCTGCCACAGCAGTGTTGAGTAATCCCAATCTCTTGCCAAATGTATGTAACAGTGTTACAATCAAGAGGAAAAAAAACTCTTCCTGCAATAACCGTCTCTCTGGGCCTACTCATGCATGCAAACCTCTGCTTAGTGGGTGCTACAACCCACATGTATAGCATTTCCAAAATGATGGACAGGAGCAAGTGGCTTCACAGTAGCTTACAGTAGCATTGATATAATGATATCTAATCGCTGCATAAAAATAATTTGCTCCACAGATGAAGGTCACCTTAAAATGACTCAGCACTATCTGCAGCAGGTCTAAATATACACATTTTCTGTCTCACAGAATTTTAACTTATGGAAGACTGAGGAGAAAACAGCAAACGCTCCTATCCAAATGGCTGTTCTGTGACTTGTCATACGTGTCAGACCCAGAATCCGATAGGAATTTGTGCCAGTCAGTCAATCACAATAGAAAAAATCTAAAAAATTCTCAGACTTAGACATAAACAAAGCACTTCTTACCCAACAGTAGTGATTACGTCAAATATTAAAGCTGAAAGGGTGGTTCCGATTTTCCAAAGCAGTGATGTTTTAACCACTGTTGAGCAGGTTTGAAGCATGCTTAAAACAAACCGTGACTCTTTTCACATTTGAAGCAGTTTACTGCTTTTTTTAAACAAGTGAAGTAGCTGATGATTCGAAACTGGTTTGAACCACTGTGTGGTGCTTCTTCCTTAAAAAGTTCACTCTGCTGAGTTGTAGTAGTGGTGAAGCTTTCACTAGCAACAGCATGGGTACTGAAATAAGCTGGCTATTTAAATATCTGTCTAACACTGATTGTTCATAAGCACCTTAACTGCACTACAAATTCATAAAAAAAATAAATACATAAAGCTGGAACTGAGTTTCAACTTTCAACAAACCTTGAGCAAACATGGACAAGTGGCTCACACCAGACATCCTCTGTCTAAAGCTTCCACGTTATGTTTTTTGAACAACACTACACTGAAGTTACACCATAACCTATGATCATCATAAAATGTGACTGTGGGGCAGTACTGTAGCATGGATGTCACCTTCCCCAAGTTGCTGATGACAACATTGTTCAGCCTTTGAAATGGGCGAAAACAAGAAATAAACAAAAAAGGTAATATTAGACTCCGAAGCTCTGGAGTTGGCTGGGCAAAGTAACAAAGCAATCACTGATGTTACTCAGGAAAAAAAACTTTTAATGCTATTTACCACCTCCAGGACTTTATACAGAATGGCTTAAACTTCAGGTAAATGTAAAATGTAGAAAGATATACTAACTGGAGTCTCCAATGATAAGCAGCTTGAAGAGATGATTGTAGTCTTTCCCTGCCATTTGGATGGCCTCTTACTGAATTTTGAAGTAAAATCTGTTTCATAGGAGAAAGTGATATTCCTTCTCTCACCAGTGTTTTGGTTTGTTCTAGCTCCGAGTGCTACCAGCTCAAAGCAGCACAACAATTCTTCCAGAAATCACAGGCATTCCCATGTCAATAAGAGCACATTTCCTGTTAAATTTCTGCACGTTTTAGTTTTGGCTTATCCTCGAGTTTCAGTTCAGACATTCAGATCATGCTCTCAAAGTTTTAAAAGTGAAACCACAGCAGCCTGCACAATATGGAGCATTTGTGAAGAGCTCTGCATTCATGATTCATGCTTGACAGCTACTAATAGCCATGTGGATCCACCTTAGTTCCAGTCCCACCCAATGAAACTCCAGCTGGGGATTTCCAGCTCGTGACAACTCATTGATTTTTGCAGTCACAATTCTGTCAGTGCAGTGTGGGCATTCCCTCCTTTCTTCTTCACTTAGGTCCATGCATTTAAACATTGAAAGTCACACATCTGAGACTCCATAAGAAGAGGTATTTTGCATGTATTGCTATGATGCCAAACAGACAAATGACTTCGATCATACATCCAGTTATTGCCGATCATCACCCTGACTCCTCCACTGCTCGCTCGTTTTTTAAAAAGAAATCAGTAACTAAGATGTTCCTCTTTGTCATAGCAGTTTAGTTGTGGTTTTCTTTGAGTTGATCCCTTAATTTCACTTCAGTTCAACTGTTTCCTGTTTCACCTCGTAAAGAGGGTCATGCTTCTTGCTTCTTTAGCCCGGGCTTTAAAAAGTGCTAAACAAAGAAACAGAAAAGAGCAATGAGGTTAGACCAAATATGATATATAGACATAAATGAAGCAGCACACCACAGTTCATTCTGATGTAGGCTGTATGCAAAGTGTGGCCCTCCTTACCTTCCTCCCTGTTTTTCAAACAGCTGAGTCACTAAACATAACTTCCTCATCCTGCTCGATCCACCCCCATCCTTATAACTTAAAGCTGTTAGCAAGGTAGCAACTGGTAGTCTCTGGTAGTCTCTGGTAGTCTCTGGTAGTCTCTGGTAGTCCCACTGTCAACCTGCTACTGTCTATTACTGGCTGAGAGAGGCAGATCAGTAGAGGTGGGCTAGCTATTGTAAAGTCGGGACAATTTTCCATAAAAACAGGAAAGACTGACGCTGTTTGTGAAAGTAATTGAGACCTCTCTGCTAATCTCTAATGGAAAACCCACTGGGAAACTCTGCATTATTGATGCAGGCTTGTATCGTTCAATCACACGACTGAACTAAACTAAGATGTGTTTTGATTACTAACACTGTTGCTCGTCCCAGTCTTCGGCGGTGCGTTCACTGGAGAACCAATGGATGAGCCAACTTATTATTTGACGTTAATTAACATCACTTTCATTCATCATTGTGTATGTCTGTAGATGACGACTTCTAGTATAATCCACATTGTTTCAGAACAAGTATGAAGTCGTTAAAATTGCGCTAAAAGCATTAGCCGATAGATGTTACACGGATTGTTTTGAGATTTTGAACGGAATCTGGTTTAAGAACCAAAGCGCGTCAGTGTCTGCGGGTCACTTATTCAACTGATAGTCGACAATAAACCAGTGTCTACCTGTTTAAATTAACACCTGCCATGAAATTAACATGTGATAGAGTGGCACCAGTTCGTCGTCGATCGAGGAAAACAAATCGCCGATACAAAGTGTGTCCCACCGCGACCACAGTATCTGCAACTCGATCCCACCGACTCTCCAGCTTAGAAGGAACGTCACGCCAAACTTCCCATTAAAATAACGCAATATCGGTTGTTATATTTAATAATGTCCCTCACAACCCCTTGTCTACAGGAGTGTACATGTAAGCAAAGGCATAAAAGAGGTCGATGTCCTTCAATTCGCACACTTTAACACGAAACAACATTGTGTCTTGACGTTAAACAAACCGTTTACTTTAACGGCTACGCGTTAAGCTAGTTAGCTAGCAAAGCCTTAAGTCATGGAGTAATGCCCGAGTGTGAAACAGCAAGTTAAATAGTTTTCTCTTTGCGTTTAGCGCTGGCTACTTCAACCGGAATAACAACGAAACCCCAACAATTCCTAAAAATGTTAATTTGTATTTTCCAACGTGTGGGATACTGGTGATAAGAAAGAAAACGTGATCATTTCCAGCTTTTTTATATCCAGTCTGGAATGACTCAATCTGGGCCTGACCCTGGCCTGTCAAGAATTAACTCAGAACACCCAAAACGTCAGGAAACGTCTTCGAAGAAACTCTGAACCATACATATATATATATAAGAAAAACTTACTTATGTCATCTGGTACACACGATGCTCGGTCGGTGGGTCATCTAAACATATGAGCGGTCGACGTCGTTCTTGGCTGAGCGCTCCAGTCGCAGCGTCTCCCTGCGACCACACCTGACTGCAGCTGATGACCCACTCTCATCATCTGATGCAGCGTTCAAGTCATGTGGGAAAAGACAAAACCTTACACCGTGAAGCAGCTGTGTGTCCACTCTGCTGATGCTGGTGAATCTTTTTCACAGCTCATGTGTGAGTGTGGATGCTTGTCTGAGTCTGTGTCTGTGTGTGTGTATGTTTGCCCTGCGATGGACTGGCGATCAGCCCGGAGTGTACCCTGCCTCTTCACCAATGCCAGCTGGGAGAGGCTCCAGCATTCATGTGACCCTTCAGAGGACAAGTGGTTGAGATCATGGCTGGATGGAAATGGCTCAAATAAAGGAATACAAATATAAAGGATAAAACAAAACCAGAGGGAACAGGACAGTAGTCGAATGAAAAATGAATGACAATGTTTGCATTGTCCCAGTTTTCTGCGTTTTGGTCATGGAATGTGACCAAAAATCAACAAACACAATATTTCTAAGTTAATAAAACACAAAAGTTGTGAGTTTGTTGAACAAATTAATTAACATACAGTGATGGTGGAAAAAGTAATGCAAATTAATGATAAACGTGATTGTAATTAGCAATGTAATTGTAATTGCCTTACTACATTTACTTGAGTACTGCACCTAATTACAATTTTGACGTACGAGTGTTTCAATTTTCTGTTACTTGTACTTAACTACAATTCACATTCACATTCATTGGACAGCTTTAGTTGTTACATTTACAGATGTAGATTGTTAATTCTATGCTAATATATCAAGACGTTATTATTGATTAACCAATTGTCAATTCATAAATCGGTTAAAATAAGCTCCACCTTTACCAGTTTGTTTATTGTGTTCCAAACCAACTCTCTGTAGTTACAGAGATCTCTGAATTAATTTTTTTAATGACTACAGTTGTGCCACACAAGAAATGTAGTCTGCTCTTAATGATTAATTTGATCAAAAACATCAGATTCAATACCGTGTTAAATTACAGAGAGGGTGCACACAAAAACGTTTATGAACAAGATCCAGGCGTTTATAGTTAAATTACATGAAAGCTACAAATAAGTTCAGTTTACTTACAGTGACTTTAATCAACACCACTTAACTTTGACCATTCTGGTGATGTGAAAAAAAAAATGCCAGTGAAGACACACCAAACAGTGATGTCGCCATCCAAGTTTCATTATTGCAACAACAGTAAAATACAGTGTTTAGTCACAGTAAGCACTGAGTAATCTTTCCGTCCATTGCTCGTTTTTGCACTCCTTTGCGATCTCGGCTGCGTGCTTAGAGTCGTTGTCCCACCCGTTCCAGAGCTCTCCGGAACAGGTTTTCTTAAAGGATTTCTCTATACATTTATCTGTCCCTCGATCCTGACTAGTCTCCCAGTTCCTGCCACTAAAAAACATCTCCACAGCATGATACAAACTTTTACCAAGGAGTGGTTTCTGTCGGGCCACTCTATCAGACAGGACTGCTGCAGAGATGGTGGTTTTTCTGGAAGGTTCTCACCAGAGAAACACTGGCACTCTTTCAAAGTGATCATTGAGTTTTTGAGAACTCTAATTTCCCAGAGGTGGGATCAAGTTGTCGAAACATCTGAAGGATGATCAGTGGAAACAGGATATACCAGAGCTCAATTTTGAGTGTCATAGCAAATACTAAATGCTTATAAAGATACTCTGTTATTTTTAATACATTTGCAAACATTTCAAACAAACCTCTTTAATTTTGACATTATGGGGTATTTTGTATAAGGCTGTAAAATAAAATGTGGCAAAAGTTAAGAACTGCTCCAACATTAAATAGCATTTCCATACTGTGCTTTTTCGCTATTTTAGTTTAGAGTGTAAATACTGTTTGTCTACCCTACTTGAGTTTGCAATGCACACACCAAGGGGGTCTTGTAAAAGCACAATGTGCATCAATTTGTTGCTCTGGGGAGCATCTGATGCAGGGCAGTGCATGCGAGACTGAGTTAAAGCAAACGTATAATCATGGTAATTAAAGAACATGTCCCCCAGTGCAACAGTGTGGCTGATGATTTTTACTAGTTGTTGGACAACTACTCAGCTCTCTGGCATGGGGGAATAAGAATAAGGCTTGTTAGCAAGAAAGACTCAATTTTGTGTTTTTATATAACATGATGACAGAAAAAATAAAATGTCACACTTATTCTTTAACTTTGATGTCCCAGAGCAAGGAAAAAGAGAAATTCCACACAAATAAAATGTACAATTGTCTTTTATTATTATTAACCATTTCCAGCAAAGAAATTAACCACATTTCAGTTTCTGATCACATTAAATGGAAATAACATGTCTGTTACATAATAACCAAAATATGGACAGATCATATCTACAGGTAGAACGCAGCAAACAATACAAGTACAGAGGAACATTGTTAGAGTTTTGTTGGACTTAATTGTTTGTGAAAGTGAAGGGTATGTTTCTAATTCAGCTCATAAAAAGAAATGTACAAGCCAGCCTTAGGTCATCACGGCTTAAGAAAACACAAGCATACTGGTGGTTACTGTGTGGTGGTTCAGACCCAGAATGAGTCCTCTAACAGTCACATGTGTATTTACTGACCGCTGGCTGTTGAGTTCATGTTGTTGTCCAGTTCAAACCACAGGTGAACAGAGAACTGACAGAAGAAGTCACCATCAACTCACTGTCTCCGTCTGCTGCTCGATGAGCGGCTTGGTGAGTGCCTGCTGCCACTCCTACCAGAAGAGGTAAAAGATGCACAAATAAATCACTTATAATGCCTTGAGTTGTTGCACTTTAAACTCATGCTCAACTACTATGTTAAATCAAATAAGCCTGTATTTGTATATATCTTTTCACAACCAGTCCAGATTTGATGTCAAACAGGGAGGAACAAAAATGAAGATGTTCTTATGTGTGTGTGTGTGTGTGTGTGTGTGTGTGTGTGTGTGTGTGTGTGTGTGTGTGTGTGAGAGAGAGAGAGGTAAACTTAATAGCATTACCAATGCAGAAGAAAGTAAAGATAAAGAGCAAGTCACATATTAACACATATTTATGTGTAAATCACGTGGGATGGATCATTTAAGTTTAAAAAAAGACTTGATCAAGAAAGGCATTTACACGTTTTTGCTTTCAACAAAATTTCTTTGGGTTTACTTAAAGTATGGAGTCTGACATCTGACTGTGCATCATAAATTAGAATTATGTCTAGTCTTGTTGTGGACATTATTAAGATAGATGTGTGCATACAATCCCACAAGAAGCAGCAAACTTCAATTTACCAACCTTATAAACCTTTCGGTGTTTTGGGATTGTATGCACACATCTGAATTAATTAAGAAATTGAGAAAATATATGTATAAATTATAGCCTTCGACTACCCTACTCACTGAAGAAGCATAAAGACAGTTTAGGAACTAAGATTGGAAAGATATTCAGGTCTGTCCATGTTACTGGAGAACAGTGAGATCTACCCGTGTACTGTTATGATTAGAAACCTTTCAGTTATACAATGTTGAAGCTTGTTTAGTGTATAAAGACAACAAGGTCCTTCCCTTCCAAACTGTGCATATAAACCGACTGTATGATAATTTGTTTAGCCTGGCATATCTATCTGCCCCCTCCTCCATTTGCACTGTTAGGTTTAAAGTTCCTTTACATTGTCTGCAGTTTAAATGCATCTATAGGTACAGACCTGTGGCTGGGTGATGACGCTGCTCTCATGTATCTTGGAGGAGAATAACTGAGTGAGCGAGAATCTCTAAGTGAATCAGCTGGCACCCGCTGTGGCCTGGCAGGGCTGCAAGGAAAACACAATCAGATTCAAAACTACCACATTTCAGTTAGATTCTAGTTGGGTGCAGTCAGGGATGTTGTCAATACAACAAAAATGCCCGAATAAAGCTAACAGTAAAACTATGTATATTCTAAGGGTCAAGTGAAAAAGCCCAAAAACACAGTTCACAGCTCAGAATGTAAAAATTAATATTACTGGTATATTTTGCAATGCAGTGTTTTTTCTTCTCTCATTACCTCTTTACTTTTGTTTCCTTTTCAGTGTCAGAAGACGAGGAGGACGGAGAGCTTTGAGCTTGGCCTGTCTTCCTGTTAAAATGAAAAAATAGCAACAAGGGCAATTATTGAAACCTAGTGTGAGGCTAATGACCAATCTGTAAAACACCAGATTTATTAAGCAGCTAGCTATTGTGTGGTTCTTGATCATTCCCCATCTCTTGCTTACCCTTTTACTTGCTCCACCTCAGAGTCAGAACTGTCTGAAGAGGATGAAGAAGAAGAGCCAGAAGAGGAAGATGAAGAGGAGGAAGAGGAACTGGAGCTGCTGCTGCTCCTGTTGCTTTTCTTGTTCGCATTTGCCTCCTTCCCGTTTACTGTGCTCTCCTTTCTGACCGTTTGGTCTGATGGTTGAGGGGTGGCTAGTGGTGACTGCTTCCTGCTTGGACCTTGTGATGACTGTTTGGCGTCTGGTTGGCTGCCAGCCGGAGACCTTTGGGAGGATACATCAGAACGCCTGGAGTCTGACTGGGACACTTTCCTACCTGATGGTGGTGCATGGGATGAGTCTCTGGAAGGACCCTGTAAAGTAGAGGAACGTTTCTGCTCTCTGTCCTCTCTCTTCTCGTCCTCTCTATCTTTTCTCTTGTCTCTCTCTGCAGGTGCTTTTATGTCTTTCCTCTGCAACGATGGCGAAGGGGAGGAGGAAGTGGAGCTTGAGGATGATGATGATGAGGACCTGCCAGTTTGGGGAACATTTTTTGGGTACACGTGCTCCTTATCTCTTTCTCTCTCTTGATGCACCTCCCTACGTCTTGTCCTGTCACGTTGTCTTTCTCTGGAGAAGGAGCGGCTGTTTCTTCTTTGCTGCTGTGGAGAGGGAGAGCGACGGGATCTGAGGAAGAAGATATACAAATTCAAATTTGCTCTCTCGTGACATTACTGTCAACTATGTAAGATAAATCTCAGTTCTGAATTTGTATTTTTAATAACGAGTCGGTGATTTTTTTCACCAAAATTCCTGCTGCACATAAAAACCTTATTTTGGACAAATTTAGCAGTTTTTGCCTGTTTAAAATTAAAAGCTTATTTCAGCCATATCTATTGGTCTGTCCCTAACTGTGAGGACATAGAGTACATTACATTACATTATGCATATAAAGATGACTAAAATCACATAATCATGTGATTGGAGAAGCACATTTTGGCAGTTGAAAGTTAGTGTAAAATTACTCTTTTAAAAGAGTGACAGCTTTAATCTGAGTTACTGTTGTGTAGTACACTTGAACTGCATATAAAATCCAGTCAGGTCAAATCTTCATTTCACAAATTAACAACATGTTATAAGGCATAAAGGCATAAGACTGTGATCCAGAACGTGTACATGCAGGTTTTGTCTTACCTGCTGGGGGGACTTCGTCTCCCTGGGCTCCTAGACCTGCACCTGTTGCGCAATCTTGGGCTTCTGGACCTGGACCTGTTGCGTGTTCTTGGGCTTCTGGACCTGGACCTGTTGCGTGTTTTTGGGCTTCTGGACCTGGACCTGTTGCGCGTTCTTGGGCTTCTGGACCTAGACCTGTTGCGAGTTCTTGGGCTTCTGGACCTGGACCTGTTGCGCGTTCCTAGGCTCCGAGATCTGGACCTGTTGCGCGTTCTTGGGCTCCTAGATCTGGACCGACTCCTCCTGACAGCTCGCTCACATTCCCTTTCTTTCTCTCTCTCTCGGTCTCTCTGCCTCTCTCTGTCCCTGTCTGACCAGGCTGGAGGAGGAGAAGCTCTCCTAGATCGGCGTGGAGGTTCTTGATACTGCCTTGGTGGAGTGCGACGCGCTGGGGAGGCAGTGGAAGTTTTCTGGGATGGGGAGATCGACCTCCTGGCTGATGGGCTAGACCTTGCAGGCCTTCTTACTACATCCCTCTCTCTTCGTCTCTCCTTTTCCCCAATTTTAACCTCCACCCGTGTTTCCTCTGTGTTGGGCTCAGAGGGAAAATATTTGTTGCTGCTTGTGTTGCTATCCACTCTGTTGGGTGGGGAAGGAGGTGGGCTGGGGCTATCCATTTGTGTTGGGCTGTATCGTTCTTGACCTTTTCTTTGGGGCAGGTAATTGTCCGCAGGAGCTCTGTAAGAAGGTCTTTCCCTGTCATGTCCATCTCCTCCCCCTTCTCTATTCTTCGGGGGTTGCCTGGATGCATCAGTCTCAGAAGCAGAGGCAGAGCTTTCCTTTCGACCATTGGCTAAATACCTTTTGAACAGCAGCCCCAATGGCAGATGGGGCACTTTTCATGGGGCTATTTTTTTCCCTTCCTGCTGAACCACCCTTTTTCAAATTGCCTTCATCTTCAGATGATGAGGACGAAGAAGAAGAGGAAGATGAAGATGAGGATGAAGAGCTATCACTGTCACTATCACTGCTGCTGCTACTGCTGCTACTACTACCACTGCTGCTGCTACTGCTGCTGGTGCTTTCTTTTCTCTTCTCCGCCTGTTTTACCTTTTCAGCACTTTTCTCCTTTGTTGTTGGGGTACTTTTCCTCACCTGTCTGTCATTCATGTCTGATCTTTCACTCTTGCCCTTGCCTCTTTCTGCTGGTTTTGATCCATCTCCTCTTTCTGCAGATTGGACCACTTCATCTCTCTTTCGTCCACCTTCTTGTCGCTCGCGGTCTTGTTCGCTTTGCTTGTTTAAATGCCTCTCCCTCTCCTTGGTACTTTCTCTGTCTTTTTCTCTTCTCCTCTCATCCTCTCTTTCTCTTTGGCACCCATTGGTGACTGGTGAATGTGACACAGGTGAGACAGAATCGTGAGAGGGGGATCTATTCCTTCTCCTTTCACTTTTCTGTTGAGGGAGAGACACCTCTCTCTTCCCACTGTCTTTCCTATTGTCCCTATCACTTGGCACTTTTGAGTATAGGTCCTTCTCAGCCCTGCGGTCTCTCTCTCCACTTCTCTCCTTCCTTGCCCTCTCTTTTTCAGGAAGAGGTGAGGGGGATGAGGAGTCATGTCTCTTCTTATCCTGTTTATTTCTGTCTTTTTCTTGCTCTTTGTCTCTGCCCCTTTCCACCCTAGTCTCCCGTTTACATGGAGGAGAGGGGGATGAGGAGTCATGTCTCCGCAGTGGAATGCTCTCCTTCCCTTTTCCCCTATTTTCTCTGCTCCTTGAACGTCTCCCTTTTTCCATATCACTGCTTCTGGACCTCCTTCCTTTCTCCTTGTCCAATTCTCGGCTCCTTGATCGCCTTCCTCTCTCCATCTCTCTGCTTCTGGAGCGCCTAACTCTCTCCCTTTCATTTTGTTTGCTCCTAGATCGCCTTCCTCTCACCATCTCTCTGCTTCGGGAGCGCCTTAATCTCTCTCGCTCATTTTCTCTGCTCCTTGATCGCATTCCTCGATCCATATCTCTGCTTCTGGAGCGTCTTCCTTTTTGTTTGTCCATTTCTCTGCTTCTTGATCGCCGTCCTCTCTCCATCTCTCTGCTTCTGGAGTGACTTGCTCTCTCATCATTTTCTCTGCTCTTTGATCGCATTCCTCGATCCATATCTCCGCTTCTGGAGCGTCTTCCTTTTTGTTTTTCCATTTCTCTGCTCCTTGATCGCCGTCCTCTCTCCATCTCTCTGCTTCTGGAGTGACTTGCTCCCTCTTCATTTTCTCTGCTCTTTGAGCGCCTTCCCCGATCCATCTCTCTGCTTCTGGAGCATCTTGCTTTATCTTTGCCCCCTGAATTCCTTCCTCTATCTCTCTTGTTTTCTGTGCTCCTTGAACGCCTCCTTTTCTCACTCTCCTGTTTGCTTCTAGAGCTCCTCTCTTTCTCTTTGATTTTATCCATTTGTGGAGGTGGAGAAGGGGATGACGAGTCCTGCCTCCTGCTGGTAGAATTTTTCTGCATCTCACTTGGTCGTTCTTTGTCTCTCTCAAGATTGGGCCTCTTCTACATGACATTAAAAAAATTTGTTGGCGATGCTTTATATACAATTTATGCTAGTGACAGAAAAACAGCGAGACTAAAATACATAAAATAATTCAGTTAAATATAAAACATAAGCAAATGAATAGATCAACCAATCTCAACCTTACCCCTTCACCTCCCTGTTGATGTGGGCTGTGATCCTCATAGCCTTTTCTTCTCCTGTCTGGGGATCTCGCCTTTCTTCCTTCATCAGCTTTTCTTACGGTTTGGTCCTGTTGCCGTGACTTAACTGGAGCTGGTGACTGGCTATAAATATCACAGAAAGAAATTGCAGAAAGGGCGAGCATTAGGCAATTTTATTTGCCAGTAAAATGTGTTGAACTATTTTTCACAGCAAAGCCAAAGCAAGTGATGTAAATAAAGAGGGGAGCTACTTTGGAACTTAGCTACAGTTCTTATCTAGACCGTTTCTTACCTAATATTGTATTTTGCTACTCACCTCTAACTTGAGGAATTCTCTGAACCCTTTCTTTCTCTTTTGTTCCTCTCCCTATCTGCACTCCTAGTGGTCATCACTGTGAGCTAAATCTGTGTCCTTACTTTTTCAGGTGGTCCCCTTGTTTCCTCATCATAATGCTCTATTATTTGCCTACACACACACACACACACGCACGTATATGTTTTGTCTTATACCTGTGAGCAGAGCTGGAAGAGATGCTCCTGTGTCGTGCTGCTTTTGTTTTTGGAGGACTTTTACTCTCGCTCTTTTTTCTTTTCTTCTTTGACACCTTCTGGTTTTCATCTGAGGAACTTTGGCTGAGTGAGGGAACAGATGTAAAAGTTTACACAAGCTTTACATTAAACCATGAAAAAAAAAAAAAACAACTACAAAATGCAACCTAATTTCATTAGAAATTACCGTGTGCAAGGACACGTAAAAAGATTAAATGATGCTTTACTGATACTGCTTATGAGACAAAAGAGATATGACAGACACTCACACATACTTATTTAGAAACACCTACCTGTCATCATCTTCTTCTTCTTCTGAAGTCTCGCTGAAAGATAGATTTCAAGTTAACAATTGCAACTAATTTAAAGTTATTAAATAAAAATATTAAAAAAAAGGAATATCAGAGCAGCATACTGTTTCTTTTTCTTCTTCTTGGATTTCTTCTTCTCTCTGCGAGGTGATGGGGAAGGACTCTCTGAACTGCTGGGAGAGGGAATAAAAGTAAAAGTTGTTAATACTAATATTATATATATATATATTATAATACTAATATTACTAATACTAATATTGTACTGTTAGTTAATACCTATTCTGTTCTTATCAAGCTCATTCTTACCTGTCTCTGTTCTTGTTTTTCTTTTTCTTCTTCCGACTACGCTTCTTGGGAGGACAATCTGAATCATCTGAATCTTCCACCAACCTGAAAGAGACAGAGGGCAACATCGTCCAAGTTGGTGACATAATCAATACTGGTTGTCTGTCTGTTTTTACTGCAGTTTTGTGAATCACTTCACAAACTTTACTCCATTAGTTGAGATATAGGAAAACTTCAAGAGTTTGAAGCTTGTTTCAGATTTTCACTGAGGTCCAACAATGAAAAGCATCACTTGAAGTTTGACAAACGAAAGACTATATATAATATGTAAAAACTTACACAGTGGCATCACAATTGCAGCAACACAGCTGAACTGTAAAACTTTCAATATGTGGAAGATGACTATAAAACCAGAAAATGATTGTGGTAGTGACTACACAGTCACTAACAAATAAAAATATCAACACCCATTTGAACATCTGTTTTTAG
The DNA here is from genome assembly GCF_900324465.2 of Anabas testudineus. Classification (NCBI taxonomy): domain Eukaryota; kingdom Metazoa; phylum Chordata; class Actinopteri; order Anabantiformes; family Anabantidae; genus Anabas; species Anabas testudineus. Next base: position 5,305,986 of record NC_046617.1, on the reverse strand, counting down.
TTAAGGCTCTAGCCCCCATCATGTGGATCTGTTCATATAAAATAAATTGTTTTTTCACCACCACAAATTTTTTTTCCTCACTACATTTATATATTAAATGTTAATTTCAATATTTTTAAAACGAAGTCTGGAAAACAATGTAACTTTCACTTAGGGCTGGCCAATAAATGATAATGATATCTATCGCGCAATAGCTTTTTCTCAGAACTTTTAAACATGGTCAATATAACTTTGATAGAAGCCACTCCATGTTTTGAAGCAAAAAGCCAGTGATAATGAGAATAGCACCATGCAAACCAATCTAGTGGCTGGAAAAGTTGCAGCAATGTCAACATGCACAGCACAGATCATAGAATGAGCTGTTACCGACAAAACATGCTAATGTTTTGGCCTCTGCGACCCTTTCCAACAGCAGAAGCGAGACAAATGAAAATGATGACAGAAAATGTTAGAAACATAAGCTGCAGCACTTTCGAAGAAAGCATTGAGGCTTACACAGCCCAAGTCTCAAAAGACAAAGACAATGTTGAAAAGAAAAGTCAGAGATATTCAGTAGTGTGGAGATATTCTTGCTAATTAAAGTCTGATGTCTTGCAAAAGACATATTGCCAGTAAGCACTATCAAAAATGACGGATTTGAGCGTCTCCACACCTTGCTTAAGAAAAAAGGGAAAGCTTTAAGCTTGGCAGAAATAGTGATTTAACTTTTATCGAGATATACATATATAAACTAATATGAAAACATCTTTTTGATTGAAATTTGAAATTTTTCCCATATCACCCCGCCCTACTTTCAGTTTGGGTCAATGAAATCAAAAACGGTAAATTTGTTATGCACAACATTTTGGTATGTTTTGTGCTTGTTCTACTCACGTGTATTTCTGTTGCTGCTGTCTCTCCCTCTCCAAGCGTTCCTGTTCTCTCTTCTCCTTCTCTCTTTCCTTGCGGTCAGCATGGAAGGATGATCCATCCACATAGTCACTGGAGATACCAAATGCAGCACGAAGACGGTCATTCTTCTGCTGGTTGGCTGCAGCCAGGGCATGAGTCTCTGTCACCCTGAGAGACAGAGAGGAAAAAAACAACAAAACAGTTTTCTGTTACCAACAATGTGATATATTTACCTTGAAATTATTAGGGCATTTCATGAAAAGGACAAAGTAATGCAGTGCAGCCAGAGTGATCAATCAGTTAAAATGCTGACAGCTGACTGAAGTAGTACACAGTGCAGCTGCATGGACTTAAGTAACCAGGTTACAGTCGGCTAAGCTGATTTCTTAAGAGCGACTTAAACAGAAAACATGATTTCAGTAATCAGGTAGGTAATCACAGAAAAGGGCACTTTTACTACCATGTATTTTATTTAATTCAAACACTGTACAATGTGAAAAGGAGTAATGTGTCTCTCTCATACCACTATCAATCATCTCCCTCAAAAAACAGTCCGTCTCCTCTGCTTCTATACAGTTAAAATCTGTGAACCATGCTTTGAGTAGAGGTAGAGTAAAATGGATTACTCACCAGGATTCTTAAATGCATTTCTTTATGTCGATTAACCAAGAAACCTGAGTTCTGTGACTAACCTTGTTGATGAACTGCATGTATACACAGTCACTGACATTCACTGTAATTTTAAGATAACCTCCACTTTGCATTTGATTTAAACAAACCTTTAAATTAAGACAGCTTGACTGTGTTGTACTTACGTTGGTCTCTCAGTGGTGGCAGGAGCCGGCTCTTGTTTCTCCTGCAGCATCATGCGGAAACTGTTAACCTTCTCTTCAATCTCCTCAGCAGAATACCTGACCATCCAAAAGAGACGACAATTGAATCATGTGCTAGTGTCAATTTGACATATATCATGGTATACTTATTGCTCTCCCACTATATTGAACAGAGTTCAGTATTTGTTCTTGAAAAATGAAAATAGATCAATTGATAGAGTTACTGACAAATAAGTGATGGATTTATTTAAGTGTTTCAGTTGTAGTTCACCAGATCTAAGAGTGATCACAACTAAACTCAGTTCAAGTTGGTGAAAACTATTGTATTACAAAGGCCTGACAACATTTTTATTTACCCTTGCTCCTCCATCATATCTTGCAGCTCAGCACACTTGACCTCCAGCTGCCTCTTCCGTTGGTGCTCCAGAATTTCAGCATTGGGCTGTCTATTAAGCTGACTCTCGAGCCTCTCTCGATCCTTCTCATCTCGCTCACCACCACGCTCATCCCGTGGCCGTTTGACCCGCAGGCTCGACAGATTGCGCTGCACATAGCCATTGGTGCCGCTACCTCGCGGAGTTGTCAGGCCAATCCCATTGTACATGGCTCTGCAAATATAAAACAGAGGTGCTGTTTGAACAGTAGGAAAACCAAATAGTAGAAACAAAAAATATTTAAACATTTGTAAAATTGTAAATTCTTATTCCTGATAGAAACAATTCAATTTCTTTCATTACTCTTAAATATCTAAGAGCTAACGAGAAAGGTTGACTGCTTCCTTTGAGGGACATTAAACATGTTTGAGCATTTACATGTATTAAGATATTCATGGTGTAGGCATCACTTTAGCACCAAACTTTAAATCAGCAAATCTCCAAAAAGCAGAGAAAAGGGGGACGACAAAAACCTGAGCTCAGTGCCTTTGATTCTGAACATAAATAAGGTATTATTACGACAAACAAGCTCCAATAACACTTTCTCCAGTTTATCATTGTAAGGATTACACAATATTGAGGAAAATGTTATTTTAAAATGGCTGACATCCTGTAAATAACTAGTGGCAAATCCACTTAATCGACCTGGCTTTTTATTTTTGTATATATTCTACAAAGGCTGCCTAAATGCATGCTAGAAACACGTGTAAATCAGTTTTATGAAACCACGGAAACTCCAACACGAAAAACTAAGCTCAGGTAGTGTTTGGTTCAGGCGGCATTTTGTTGACACAGTTTTGTGTGAAGTGCGGGCCGGGTTTCTCTTAATGTACTGTAGTTACTGATGGACTCATTAAACACTACATGTATCTACGCTTCTCTTTCTATGTCCAATACACTTTATTTATCAGAGAAATAAATTCACTATAAATCGTTTTTGTCACGCATTAACACGTGCGCCACAACAGGCCTGTTGCTCGCTAACGTTACGTCTGTGAGGTAGCGGATTTATGATGACTAACGCTAAGTCAAACAACAGAATAAAGCATTCGTCTCATTATTATAAATGATTGGTCAAAAAGTCGCTACTTTAACATTCAAATTAGTTAACTTGGTGGTTATATGGCTTACATTTGTAAAGGCCGAATCACAGTTCAACGTAGAGAACAACTCCTATCGAAGCTAACTAGCTAACGTACGTTTTAGCTACGTACCACTGTCTTCTCCGGGACGGAGATAAACGGTGTTGAAGAAGGTCTGGCAATAAACAATGTCCTGTAGAATCCAACAAGAAAATCGTGTATTTGGAACTGTTAAAAAATGCAGAAATTTGACTGCTAGATTAGCTGTTAGCTTTCTAGTCTCTAACCACTAAAGGAAGGAGCTGAAAACGAAGTGACGTCATACGCACCGGACGCAAGCCTTAAGTGACGCGTTCACTGTCGAGGGCTAAAAATCCATTATACACCGGGAGATATTTATTTTAAGAAAAAAAAAAAGTCCAACATTAATTTTAATTTATGTAAACATGATATAGCTCCGGTTATATGTTTGAAACAGATGAGACATTGTGTAAGCAATGATATTATACTATACATGGTTGGAAGGTCATCCACATGGATCCCAGTCCTTAGACCATTCCAGTGACTCTGGACAACATAGTCTGAGTGCTAGTTGTTTTGTGATGAATTGATTAATCATCATTTCTGTGACCTAATCTATACACCATTCTCCATATTATTTTTGCTACAGCAATGATGTCATATTCAAACAACAGTATCATACGTCAGTTACAGTGGATTACTAACATTATTATGGATAGCCAGGTAGTAAATGGATAAATGTGTACTGATAAAGCATGTTTGATAAACAGCACAGTTGTCATCTTCTCATGAGAAGACAACTGGGTCATTATTGTGAAAGCTAATCACATGAGAATGATTTTTTTTTTTTTTGCAGTTGTGTGCTTGTAGCTGTTTTTGTCCAACAAAACTGGGACTAAATAGTATACACTATATATACTATATAATGTATAAACACTAGTTGGATTTGTGAAATCTGCACTAACATTCGATACATGTAATAATGCGTTTTAGCAACTTTGTAAGGTAACATGCTGTCTTTTGTGATTTATCTGAACAGGCATAAGGTAAGAAAGCAAAGTAAGGTCTGTAAAAGTATAAAATAAGCATTGTAAGCACACAAATGATAAACCAGATTACATTAAATGTTAAAATTTACTTTAGAAATGTGTGTTAAACATTCACAGTTTACAACAGACAAAAAACACAACTAGCATCAAGACTACAGTGGATAAAATATAGAACAGGAAATTAGCCTGTTATATCTTTCAATATACAGAAAGATGACCCGGACTTTAGGTGTTTTCTTATTGTTTTTATTTAGGAAAATGTAGACCACTAAATTGTACGAGACAAGGTCTAAGAACTACATCTCCCAGAATGCCGTTGGCCTTTTTAAGTTAAAAACATCCTGTAGGAGCTCGACCGTTAGTGAGTGACATCGACGTCTGTGCAGGAGGTGTGTGCTGCAGCTCTGCGGTCGTTTATATATTAAACTCCAATAAAATTCATAATAGAAACCTGACTACGATGGCTGAAGGGGACAACAAAAGCGCAAATATGCTAGTGAGTATTGATCAAAAAATTGTAAATGTTGGTCGCGTTAGTGGTTTTAAATTGGTATGTCCTTTCGGGGTGTGTGTATAACAGCGATGTCCTAAACTGCTGTTAATCTGGTTTATTTAGTGAACGCTACCGTGAACTTTGCACCGCCTGGTAGCGAGCAGCCTAGCTAACGCTAGCGTTATTCAGCTTTATTCGCAACCGTCAAAGTGCTGCCGCATTGTAATGGTCGCCCCAGCTAACGGCAGCTAGCTGGCGTGCTAGCATTTTAGCCAAAGCTTGTCAGCTACCATTAGTTTATTACACCCTAACGTTAGCAGATTGGCCTTAATGGCGCTGCTTCCTTTGCTAATCTTTCTAACTGTTAAAGACGATCATACCTGGAATAACGCTTGTATAGAGTCTTACAATTATGTAATCGGGTGACATTTTCTCGACTTGACTTGATACGTGTGACAAGTGCTAACTAACTAATCATTTCCTCTTTCTTGCATTGCGGCATACAGTCAAACCATAGGCTGTGCACAGTCATGTCAGTAATGGAGCGTATTGTAACCCGTGTCGCTGCCTCGCTTATCGTCAGAGGCACACACCCAAGAACAAGACGTTAAAATAAATGCTTAAATTCAACATACAGAAAAGGACATACCACATTCCAACAGTATACTTAAAAGAACACGTATCAGTTAGTTTGGTGTATAATGTATATCTTGTGTTTAGGCTCAGGAAACAGCTCAGCTGGAGGAGCAGCTGCAAGGATGGGGTGAGGTGATCCTGGCTGGGGACCGTGTCCTGCGCTGGGAGAAGCCTTGGTTTCCAGGAGCTCTCGTGGGTGTTACCACCATGCTTTTCTGGTGAGTCTATTCACATGACACAGTGAGATGACAAGAGAAAGACAGAAACTACTCTATACTGTTTCAAAATCGAATTCATTGAATGGAACCGAAGACGGCAACTAAGTACACTTTACTAGATTAGATTTTGCTAAAGGAGCTTAGTTCTTAATATTGTTATATTTGCCATAGTAACCCTTGAGTAACATTGGAGGCAAAGAATTCATACAAGTACATTAAAATTCTTTCTGTTAGGTTAGTAAATGCCTTTTTGCCAGAATATACATATTAACCTATATATATTCTATTCTATTCTATTCTATTCTGAAATCAGAAAGCACATGGAAACACAGAACACATTTCTTAGTTCATCTACAAACAAAATGCTTGTGATCTCTTCAAATGAAGCAGGTTTATACCCTTGACTGTCTGCTTTGTCTCTGTCCTTTTTCAGTTTGATTTACTACTTGGACCCATCAGTGCTGACTGGGCTCTCATGTACCGTCATGTTGCTTTGCCTGGCAGACTACCTGGTGCCAACACTTGCACCCCGTGTCTTTGGCTCTAATAAGTGGTAAGAACCTGAGGATGAAATTCACAATGGTGGGGCGGAAAATGAATAAATTATTTTACTCAAGGGAAATATTTTTTCCCTTGATTTCCCTTTCTGTATGTCATAGAATCTTGTACTCGGATATTACCATGACTCTTCTCTACTCATGATTAGATAAATGCTCCCTTCACTGGGATGTCATTGGTCTTAGTTGCTGAGTTTAAAAACTGACAATTAACACTGTTCTGGAAAAAGTTGTGAGGCTTTTCTTAATTTGTCCATCAAATTTAACAATTAGAGAAGTCTTAGAGGTAAAACTGGATAAACCATGCTTATGCAAGAGGAATGTTGTTATCTGAATAGTTTGTGTTTCTGGATTACAGCAGCTTTATTCAATTAAATCTTAGTTGCTTTTTACAGAAATAAACAAGCTGCAAGATATAGTTGCATTGAAAATTCGATAATGCATAACTCAAGAAATGTATTTAGTTTATATGATGTGATCAGAAAATGTCCCTTCAGTACCCTTTTTGAAGACATGATGCACCATATTTTCAGTATTTCTATTATAACACATCCTGCAAGGAATGCTGACTGAAAATCAACAAGAATATAAAAGTGCAAGTGCATTTTTGCCATGTTCTTAAACCAGAAAGCCAATTCATTAACATATTTTAAAGGATTGTTTTACTTCACTGCAGACGCTTTTTACTTATTGACATCTGATATGAGCCCTGTAGGCTGTCTTACAACTTCATGGAGCTTTGACATTTAGAGTGTACAACCACCCTTTGACTCAGCTGTGCACTTGATGGTGAGGGCCAGACACTAGGTAAAGGATGGAGTAACTGTTTGGAGTGTGTTGACCGTCTGTCTGCCTTCGGCCTTTCAATATGTAATCCTGAATCGACAGAACATGACTTGCACACTTTGGCACTGCTGCACATTCCCTAGGCTGCAGCACAACTGCTGGGTATGATCATCAATAATCAGCAGTGAGTGTTTAAAATAGCTAAATTAATAACAGACATGTTTTTAGGTATTTATACCTGCTGTGCTTTGGATTTAGTGCAAACAGGTGTCCCAGTACACTAAAGCAGCAGCCTTCTGACAGGATTTAGTTCAGGAAGGAAATGACCTGGGGATGGGTGAGATGGTGGTGTGCTAACTTGTTGATATTCATTGATATTATTCTGTGTAGCTCAGGCTGCTGCTTATTCACAGAGACTGCAACAATATCAGCCAGATAGTTGTGGAGGTGTGAGTTGGTTAAATGTAGCTATCAGAGTTTGATCACAGTACCCATTTGGCTTCCTGACAACAAGGACAGAAATAGAGAACGCAGGCTAAGCAGAAAATGAAGTACACTTTTCTTAGCTGCCCCCTTTCCTATGCCAGCCAAACAATTCTCTTACCAATGCCATTTTACAGCACAGCAGTGTGTTTGTGTGTGTCTGTGTGTGTCTGTGTGTGTCTGTGTGTGTCTGTGTGTGTCTGTGTGTGTCTGTGTGTGTGTTTGTGTGTGTCTGTGTGTGTCTGTGTGTGTCTTCAGTGTCAAGTAATGATATACAATATCCCATCAAGTTTCTCAGAGCCCACGTTGATGTTTCCAAATAGTCTCTACATTTTTGTTTTGTCTGGGCAACATCTCAGCTTTAAAATTAAAATTAAAATTCTATTTTAAGATCGATAAACATAATTGCCTATTCATTTTCTAAGATCTCTTAAGCTGTTACTAAGTGCGAATAGCTGTCTTAATATGACAAACCACTTTTAACTTGTCACACTCAGTGGTTTCCTTTTTGGCTGTTGCTGGTCAATATCTATATATACATCAAAACATCATCTTAGCATGTGCTTTAACTGCAGAAAAACTTTTCTGCCAGGATCTTACATATACTTTTGAATCTACTTATCACACACCCCCCTCTCGTCAACCTCTACGTGTTTTCAGGACCACTGAGCAGCAGCAGCGGTTCCATGAGATCTGCGGAAACCTGGTAAAAACCCAGCGTCGCATCGTTGGCTGGTGGAAGCGCCTCTGTGCCCTCAAAGAGGAGAAGCCAAAAATGGTACATTAAACATGTTACATTTATTCATGATTACACAATTCATTCCACATTTCTTTTGTTATATTTCATTTTCTTGTTTTCCCAAGTTGGATTAACAGAACATCACACACTGCAGACATCTCTTAAGCTACATCCAGTGCTGCACTGACTTCAATAAATTAAGCATTTCTGTTGCTTTATTACAACAGTGAGCCTCCTTTGTGCTACAGATAAAAATATCCTCAGCTGATTTGGCTTAGCTGCTCCACTTAGCAGACCTCAAACTGGGTTAAAGGCTGTATTAACCAGGTTGTTTTCATAGCACATCTTAACTCCATTAAACACCCTCTCTGTCAAATCACATTTGTACAATGGTCACTTTGCTGGTGCCTGTATAATAACTACAATCTGCTAAAAAAGCAAATGCGCCTGCGGAGCAGTTTGTTTAAAATCAGTGATTCACTGTATGCTGTCACAGGGTTATACTTTGTGTTGCACTGCTATGGGTTAAATGTAATATGACCTCCCTGCTCTCCACAGTACTTTGCCTCAGTGATCAGCAGCCTTCTGTCAGTGGCCTGGATTGGACAGCAGGTGCACAACCTGTTCCTCACTTATCTTATTGGTGAGTATTTACATCATGACTAAAGTAACTGAACCTTTAAACTTTTTCATTATGCTCATGCATTGGTGAAAGACTCGGGTTTCCATGTCACCATTGTCACCAGCCATGACCAGCATTAAATTTCCTCCAGATGCCGATCCATTTATTTTCTACCTTGTGCCAGCTGTTTAAACATTCAGCGCAAATTACACAAGTCTCTTTATGAAGTATGTTTTTGGTTTGTACTTCCAGTTCATGATAATGTAATTTTATGATATGCCTTATAAGCACCATATAAACAAACTGGAAATTAAAATTCAAATGCATTAATTGGAGAACTTTCTAGAAAATGACCCAAACTTAAAAATGTCCCCATATCTTCTTCTTTAGCTAAATTGCCCAAATTTGTAGGTTCAGCTGCTGTGGTTCACATGACAAAGCAGAAAGAGGAATTAATGTTGTCATCATCACCACTTGTTTGTACTGGTTATCAGTTCTGTTTCTCCTTGCATGATTAATTCATTTGTTCTTTTTTCATGCTGCCTTTAGTGGCAGGTGTTTAGGTCTGTGTTAAGGTCGCAGTAACGTTGAGCTGTTATTTTCATCATTAATAATGATGTAGAGTGGAAGTGAGAGTGAAATCTGTAATGTTCTCTAAGCTCCACTGTAGATCTTGAAAAGAAAATGAACACTTCTGTCAGCCTCAGAGCTGTACTGCAGTGTCTCAGGGAACCTGACAGTTGGTGAATCAGCCAGTAATTGGTAACATAAGCTGAAATGGGAATTCACCTGACAGGAAAAACAGGAATTGGCAGACTTTTCAACATACTGTACTTCTAAAACTCTTGGCCACATGATTAAAATCTTATGTACTCCTAAAGGTGGGGACACATCACTACTAGCTAAAACCTTAAAAGAGTGAATAAACTACATTGGACCTAGTAGTAGTAATGTATTACTTTCAATATGATTTTTGTGATGCAATTTCTTTTACCAAAATATACTGATATTAAAACCAATCTTTGTTTTGGAGGCATGGCAACACAGACTGATACCTTGCAGAGTGAACTGGAGGAGCATGAACTTCAGATAAAGCTGTTTATTTACTGATAAGTTACGGCTCCATTTAATGTAATGGCTTCAGCCACTGGTGTCTATCGCCATAAGAAACCAATATTTTTTTTTACTTTTAAAATTGTTTTGTATTTTGGCATTTTAGCCTTTAATTGATAGTTTGACAATAGACAGGCAAACAGGAAACACACACAGAGTGTGATATGCAACAAAGGTCCCCAGCTGGATTTAAACCAGGGACGCTGGGGTTATGTGGCATGCGAACAAACAATTGGGCTACCTCAAATATGCAACACATTTAAAAACAAATCTTGAATCACTGCCAGTGACGGGATGTAAAGAATAAGGATACTTTTTTTATATATATGTATAAAACACCATTTGATATTTGTCTCTTGACTGACTCTGAAACAGACTGGTTCAACCAAATTGCATTCATAATCAGTTCAACTGTCATTATTTTATATTGCATACAATTTTGACCTAATGCTTGTTTTTCCTTTCTGCCTCCCAGTGAGCTTCCTGCTGTTGCTGCCCGGCCTGAACCAGCATGGCATCATCACCAAGTATGCCGGCATGGCCAAGAGGGAGATCAACAAACTCCTCAAACAGAAGGAGAAGAAGAACGAGTAGATGAAAGTGTGGACAACGAGGAGAATCTCTGAAAACTGAACCATGACACGAGGTAGAAAGTGGAAGGAAGTTGTTTGAAGAAAGGAGAGCAGAGCAAAAAGATTCTTCTGCTTCCTCTGTCACTGCTACAGAGCAAGACAAGTTTGTTTTTTTTCTATTTTCACACATTGCATATATTTTGATTTACCCCTTTCCACCCGTTCAGCACCACCAACTATTTCTTTTGAAGAAACTGCTATCCAAGCAGTCACAAAATGATTGATATTGTTGCAACTTCATACACTTTAAATGTCCAGCAAAACGCACACACCCCTGCCATATACACAAAATGTAAATGTTCCTTTTGTTTCTTTGTTTAAGAGTGCTCTGTTTTGAGATGTCAGTAATGCTTTTAAGCCATTCCCGCCACTTAGAGAACGTGACTACTGAGCAGTTTTTGTAGCGTTACTGCATCATCTTAACCTCTCATAGATCCCTCACATCATTTTTTTTTAAAAGGGCAGTGTTTGTCATAAAAGTTTTACCGTTTTGCTTATTCTGCTTAAGTTAGTATTTAAAAACAATGGTGAAAAAAAAAACTGGATTTAATGAACTCCTCACAAGTGTTTCTAGAAAGCCTACTGCTGTACCGCTGCTAGCTGGACTCTGGCCTATTAGCACTTACATAATAACCCCACCATGTATGATCAGTGTGGGGAGTTTCTATGTATGTCCCTGTATTTTCTCTGTTCTTATTTATTTGTGTTCTTTCCTCTTCAGTCTCCTCATTTCTGGTCTGATCACTGTCTTTCAAACCATTTAATTATTCGTCTTTATTGGCGATGTTTATGACAATGAATAAAGTTGGCTTCAAACAAATTTTTAGCATCTTCCTGGCTTTTATTTAAATGACTGCTTATGGAATTTTCATTTCTTTGAGTGATATCACAGGCCTAAGAATGTTGTGGCCTATGGGATGTTATAAAAAATGCAATGGTTCATACATAATTTAATTATCATTGTGTGTGTGTGTGTGTGTGTGTGTGTGTGTGTAAATATTGACCTAGCCTCACCTTTAAACTGGATGCAGTAAAATGAGTTGTGACTTTGCAAATCTACAAATTCAAGGGATTTCATTTTAATGCCAGCAATATATGAAATCTGTAACAAACAATATAATCTTATAACCATGTAACATTTGTGCAAATTAGACTATAGGGAAAATACAAGATAATTTAATTAATAAACAGGCGACTCCATGTTCTTGCAATCCAGGGCTTCAGATTTCACAACAAGTTCTTTGCCAACATGACATGCCATATTAAAGATTTACTTTAATTTGTTTAAAACCTGACATGCCCTGCATTTAAAATTAGCTTTGAATCACCAGGTCATCTGGGATAATTATGGAGTTGTATTACATATCAATTCTTCTATGAAAGCAGAAAATATATATGAGCCACTTCTGTGGTGCAAATGAGAATGTATGTCTTACATTCACCCAAACCTTTTTGTATAGCAACAACCAAACTTAGAGTCATATAAGGGCCATGTCTTGCACTGTACACATTATACATATATATTTGTTGTAAGTTTCTGTGTCAGTAGAGCCTGAGTGCAGAGCAGTCTGTCTCCCATTGCCTGGTTGCCCAGAGAAGTCTGTCTCTGGACTGTCTGCTGGGCTTCCCTGGACCAGCTGCCTGTCTTTGTTCACCTGTAGGCAGATTAGATTAGTTTAGGTTTGAGCAGTTTTGCATATTCAAACAGAGGCAAACAAAAGGTAAACAAAACTGTAGGCTGCCTTAACATTTCACCATTATTTTTGAATAACAGGATTTATTTTATTCTATTCAAATTAAACCTAAAATTTATCCAGCAAGACCTGCAACTTCTACACCATTATTACTGAACAGGCGATATAGATGGAGATCCCCTATCATAGTATTATTTATTTAGTTATTTTTTATTGTAATATAAGTCTGATTTAAGGTACATTTTCTGGAAAAATATTTCCATAAATAAAAAGTCTTTTTTGATAAAATACATGTGTACAATGTGTCTTTTATTGCTAATCTAGCAAATAAAATACCTTACCCACTTCATCACAAGCCCTAATATTGCTGTAAATCAACTTTGCTCCCATTTCCCATAATGATGTAATGCTGATTTTTTCAAATGATTGTTGCTAATATGTTTTCACAGATATATTTTTTCCAAGGTTGCCAATAAAGACAGCTTCTTCTGTCACATTGACCCTTGTCTTGTACGTTGCAGGTACGTCCCTAAATGATTAAAACGTGTTTTATTTTCTTCCTGCAGGCTGTCATAAGAATGATGAGTGTTTGCTGTCCTCTAGGGGTGAGAGAGGTGAATATGACAGAACATTCATAAAGCTCCATACACTGCAGCGCTGTTTATTATAGTAATCATAAAGAATGTGGGAGTTGTAGTTATTATAAAGCCACTTTAAGACATGCACCATTAAACTGTACTGGCACTTTTACATGTCAGTACATGCCATCTTGTTTACAGTAATTACCACATGTTTATTGTCAGTTCCACTACAACTGACACAAAAAGCACTTTCTAATGCTTCTGTGGCATCACTTTTCAACAGACTACTGTTGCAAACTTAATAATTTAGTTGAAATCTAAACCATTCAGTGTGACCTTTACAGGTGTAACCGGTGTCTTTACTGATCACCGTTAGTCCCTGTGACCAGAAAAATACCGTCAAACTAAGTTTTGCAGTTTGTAATGCAAATAAGTGTAAGTCTAAAATAAGTGCTGTATGATTTTGAACATACTAGTTTAACCAGCGATGATATACAAAATATTATAAATTGATAACAGCCAAAGATGTAGTTTTGGCGTTCAGCAGAATAAATACTACCTGTCAGAATATCGTGCTGATGCCATTGTGTTGGTCTGCCGGCTAGCTGTGATGAGATGTTAGTTACTGGAGATCTGTGGTCAGTTTTGTAAGTGGTCCAGTACTCTGATAGATCCTGTGGGTTGGTGATCTCTCTGACAGTCTGCCCACTGCGATACCGAATCCAGTTTTCCACATTCAGGTTGGCTCTCTGGTGAACAATGGAAGCACGGAAGACTGTGTGAAGGGTATATACCCAAAACTCAAAATACAGCTAAGAGTACATGAAACAAAAGTGCTCTCTATATAAAACTGGTCAACAAAATAGCATTTAGCTCAAATTGTTGAACAAAATATGATTAATCAAACCAAACATTTAAGCTCCAAATGTGTTGACACATGGTAAAAAAATATTGAGAAAAGAAATTTCCTAGAAGAAAACGTTCATGTAATACAACATATAATGTCATGCTTATAAATAAATAAATGCTAAATAAATAATAGAATTTTACCTGGAAGGTGTAATGGGAGAGTGACTTAAAATACATGGGCCTGTTACAATTGTAACAACTAGGAAAGATAACACAACTACCCAACTATGCCACTAAATGACCTTGTGATAATAAAATCATGCACAAAAACTTTATATATTAAGATTATCCTGGAAACAGCCTAAAAATTAAATTATGCTGTCATCCTACCGGAGCAGTGTGTATGGGCCTGTGCACTTCTTGACTGTGTGACAGAGGTGGACACTGCAGTGGGGCGATGTTATTACTGAGATCCAGATGGGTCTGATGCTGTGAGGGGAAGCTGGGAGGTCTCAGAAGAAAGGTGAGAGGACGTCCATCAGCCGACCTGCCAGAGAAACTCTGACAAACATCATCAGAGCAGCCAAGAGAGGAGATGGTAAGAAGTCAATCTACTGCAGGGAAGCTACAACTCAGGATGCAAAGATTATGTCAGCGTTTTTAAAGACAGAAACACAAAAAAACAAAAACAAATAAAACACCACTCTCTACATCTTTATCGAAACAAACAAACTTGATGCTAGCATATGCATATCTTTACAAAATGTCTGACTCTTGCACATGAATACACTAGAAACACTGAGCAAGAAAATGTGACATTAACATACAGGTAACAAATCTGAAGAAACCTTAGAGCTGACCTGGTCATGGGTGGTGATGTAGCAGGGTGCTGTGTCACCCAGGTTCAGGGTGCTCTGGTGCAGATGCCTTGGTCTGGACTTCTTGGTTTTATTTTTGCACCATCGACAACCATGGGCCAAACCGTTCATATTGTCCCTTTCTTGAAAACCAGAAGCTTTTAAATCAACACGAAGAAACAAATTAAAATCAACTTCATAGTGGGCTCTGTTGTTACCTACCTGAGATAATCCAGGCGGCTTCTGTCGAAACGTTGCTGTCATGGTGATAAGAAAACAAGAAAGCTGCTGTGTGAACTTAAGCTACACGCATCATTACACTGCCATTTCAAACATAAACATATAAATAGGTCTACGTATACGTTTATATGTTTTCAACATATGTTTTCTCTTTAGTTTTAATAAAGAATGTACTGCAACTATTTTATAAGTCGACCTCTCTGATTCATGCAGCTTGTATGTTACTATGCTGCATGTGATGTGAAAACGCTGTGAATTTATTTACTCGGACATTTTGGAGATGATGTTGAGATGGGAAAACACAGAGTCAGTGCTTTAAAGATAAAAGGATCATTTCACAGCATGGCCTTTCCTAAAACAACAACAGCATGGCATTATATTAAACCAATTTAGTTAGGCTGGGTGTACTGTACAGTAAGGGGCAACTTAATTGTTGTTTGTGCACACTATGTATATGTATTTGCTTTCTATCTGAAGTGCTCTATTCATAAAACATTGTCTATTATATTATTATTATTATTATTAATCGTGATACCAAAAAAAAAAAAAAAATTTGAGAATGCAGATTACAAAAGACACCAAACTACCTGCTTTTTTGTCTAAACGATGTCAGTAAAGATTTATTTAGGCTATACCCCTTTGAATTAAATACTGAATTAATTCAATTCACTTTCAGTTCAGTTTCATTTATTTGTATAAAACCTAATCACGACAAAATCAGCTCAAGTCTGAAGGTCAAGAGCTTACGGAGGTATGCGGAGAGAAACGACATAAATCCTGCTGAGCACTTTTATTTTACCACATTTAAACTATCTTAAAAATAAACTCTGGCTTTTGTAGTTAGTTTTCCTCTGGTCCACGGAGACAGCGACGGTAAAGCCACGTTAGCGCGCCTTCCTGCGGCCTGTGGAGGAACTGCAGCGGAGGACAGCAGACATCCATCTTCGTTGTCTTTGGTTCAGTCGGCCCGTGAATGATACGCTGTTTAATAGATTTAGGAGAATACCGCAAAAGGCTATTCCTCGTTTGTCGAAATGGCGTCTAACGGTAAGAAACTAAGGCAGGTTAACATCTCTGTGCGTTTGACAGTAAAGGATAGAGCTGGTAAACTAGCGATAGCTAATATTAGCGAGAACATATCTTGACCATGATGTAACGCTGCTTAGCAACCGGTGACTAGCTAACACTGAGTCAGTTCTTAGATACAGTAAACGTTAACTAGCAAGTTGAGGGTTAGCGTCAACGCGAATGGTAGAGATTTTTATTGTCGAAATTTACCAAAGCCCCGTGATATTGTCTGTGCAGCTCAAAGAAAAACACTAATTGTGACCAAACGTAACACTAGCATTTTGTGTTGCTGTCGTAGAAGACGCCTGCTGCTTGCTGCTACCTAGCTAGTTTCTTAATTGCTTTCACCGTCTGTGTTCTCCTTGCTGTAAGCTAGCGAGGTCACGGCGCTAACATTACTGACCCAGTTTCTGGTGGCGGCCTCTCAGTACAGAATGTGCCAACATTACCTAGTCTATCATCGGTTTACATGATGAAGATATGATGGTGTCTGCTTTAGATACGTGTTTCCTTATTTATGAAGTAGCATTATGTTAAACGCCCCACAAACAACGACCCTATATGGCCGGAGGTAGCATTTTAAAATTGATGAGATGCTGCATGTTGTTGTTTTTTTACATGCCACTCACAATGTTTTAGCTTGTCATCTGTTAACGTTGCATCGCAGCAATTTCTCAAATTGATTGCTGTGACTTTCATTTCATTGCATTCATTAGATTTCATTACTGACAGGCTACAATTATACACACTGCCCGTCCAAAAAAAAAAGTCACACACTCTAATATTTCCTTAGATTGTATTAATTGTTTGTCAAGATCATGTATTGATGATGGGAGAGTCGCACCGCTGTGCAAAGTCTTCCCCAGCACATCCCAAAGATGGGGTTAAGGTCTGGACTCTGTTGTAGCCAATCCATGTGTGAAAATGTGTCATGCTCCCTGAACCACTCGTTCACATTTTCAGCCCAATGAATCCTGGCATTCTCATCTTGGAATATGTCCGTGTCCTCAGGGAAGAAAAAATCCATTGATGGAATAACCTGGTCATTCACTATATTTAGGTCAGGCAGCTGACCTCATTCTTTGGGCACATAACGTATCTGAACCTAGATGTGACCAACTGCAGCAACCCCAGATCATAGCACTGCCCCCCACAGTAGGCACTAGGCATGATGGGTGCATCAGGGTAAGCAGAGAGGCGGATAAAGTGATGCACCCATCATGCCTAGTGCCTACTGTGGGGGGCAGTGCTATGATCATCACTCTGAAACAGGGTAAATCTGGACTAATCAGACTACATAACCTTTCATTGCTCCAGAGTCCAATCTTTATGCTCCCTAGCAAATTGATGCACTTTTTCCTGATTAGCCTCACTGGCTAGTGGTTTCCCTAAGGCTAACATTATATATTAATGTGACCTGTGTTTCCACCACAACTGATCTTATTAATTAAAAAAAACTTTTAAAATCTTTTGCAGTCTTCTCACATGATTTTTATCATCATGTTGATCAAAAACAAAGCAATTTAAGCATAGATTCGAGTGCCTACATGTGATTAAATGTGTATTATAAGTATTACTGATAACAATATAAATTTTTTCTATTCCATAGAGTATTCCCAATCGCCAACTCAGGGGTAAGTAATGTAATACTCACACTAACACAAACATTTATCATACCAATTTTCACATGAGAACTTACCAGTTGTCTATTATTGGTGGGCAATGCTTGGTTCAGGATGACACAAGCAAGAACAGTATGACAAACCAATTAATTTTCTATGAAAATTATATATCATATATATTTTTTAACCTTTGCAGCTATGGGTCTTATGGTGGAGTGGGTGGTGGAGGTGGCAGTGCTAACCAAGGTTATGGTCAGTCCTCTGGCCAGAGCTACAGCCAACAGGGTTATGGAGGCTACAACCAGAGCTCTGACAGCAGCAGTTCTAGCTCTTACAACCAAGGAGGATATGGCAGTTATGGCCAGCCCCAGTCAGGTAGAGGCTAACTTCAAGAAGCTATATTTTTGAGGCACATATTGTGATATAATTTTTTTTAACTTGCATGTTTGGTCTTCTTCCTTTCTCCTAGGAGGATATAGTTCTCCACCATCTAACCAGGGTGGTGGGGGTGGTTATAGTCATTCCAGTCAGCCCTATAGCTCTGGAGGCTACAGCAGCAGCAACCAGTCGTCCAACATGACCTACAACCAGCAGTCATCCTTTTCTGGTTACGGCCAACAGCAATCATCTTCTTCATCCTCTGCAGGGTTAGACACCATCAAAACACAAATTATTTAGCAATGGTAGTGGTGTTTTTACTTAAATGCTTTATAGTTTCTGTAATACTTCTCTCCACACCATCAATAGCTATGAAGGTAACTCACAGGCCCCTGGGTACAACCAGCCATCCAGTGGTGTACAGAGTGGAGGTGGTTATGGGAGCAGTGGAGGTCAGACTGGTGGCTATGGGGGAAGTGGGTGCCACCAACAGCCATCTCAACATGGAGGAGGTCACTATAACCAGCCTACAAGCTACAACTCTCCTTCACAGAGCTATAGTCAGCAAAGCCAGTACAGTCAGGGTGGAGGTGAGGAATGTGTTTATTTCAAATATCTATTCAGTATGAACTCAGTAAGAGACAAATTTGTACGTTATAATAATTCCCAAACCTTAACAGAGTTACATTTTGACTGTAGAAGTTCTGGTAATAGTCTGTTTAACTCAATGTTTTCTCAGGATATGGAGATGATAGCCCACCATTGAGTCCAGGAGGAGGGGGATATGGTGGTCCTGATGGAGGTTATGGAGGTCAAGATGGCCGTGGTGGCAGAGGGCGTGGCGGTGGATTTGGAGGTCGTGGTGGCAGTGTATATGATCGTGGTTTTGACCGAGGTGGCCGAGGTGGACCAAGAGGAAGAGGAGGCATGGGGTAAGTGTTATTAAGTGTCTAAGTATTTGTCTTGTCTTAGTATGTCTCCTGGACTGAGGACTTTGTATATAAATATACAAAAAAACTTAAAAACTCAGGCATTCTTAAATTGCAATAAAACTTATTTTCTATTTTATAGCTTCCTATTGAGCATGACATACATTTGAAATAATGCATGAAGAATTATTTAGTAAGGAAAAAAAATCTTACTTAAACGTTTTAAATTTTAGGATAAATTTGAGAGTTACATTTCAAATAAATGAAACTATCAGCATAAAAAAAATGTCACTGAAAAAGATCTCAATCTCAAAAAGTCTGAATATTGTCGAGAAAAAAAACAAACAAGACAATTACAATGTGGTGATTGTTGCCCATAACAGTGACACAGAGAGTGTGCCTACTAAATACTGTGTTGATGTACACATGAGCCCTTTTTATATAGAAACCCTGCCTTATTTTACCTTATGAGTGAGAAAGTGTCCCCTTCTTTAACCTGTTAAACCCGAGCGCCCCTGGTATCAGAGGCAACAAAGGCCTTTTAAAAGCCTATTAAACATGCAGCAACCTAGATATTTTACATACCCACATAAAGCTAAGAACCTCAACTATAAGCCCAAAACAACAATTTCTACGTAAAAAACACAATTCCAACACCAAGCAAGTAAATTAGTAAGCCACAAAAACACACTAATGCGACATGCCCGAAAAATGGGCACTAGCAATTGTGCAAGTCGAAGCTACCGGTACAAATGGCATATGATATGAAAGCTGAGGCTTTAAATGGTCTTTGTTACTGAAAGCTCAGCTGCCCCCGATACTGGGGGCGCTTGGATTTAACAGGTTAATAAACCTTTGCTATTTTACACTGAAGCTAAAGAACCATTGCTTCAGTGTTCATTTTGCAGAGGTCTTGGCACATGCAGCATGACATTTAACCTAATGTCGAACTCGAAATACAACACCCAAGTCAGATATACAGTACATCACTTTTAACATAAATGTAATGTGCTTTTTCTAGTTTTGCACATTTAAGAGATGACTTGGACTTAAACACAACCATAAACCACAACCATAATCCTTTATGCTCATGTTGACTCAAGTGCAACATGAGCATAAAGGATTATTGTGGGTGAAACATGTGGGTGGTTAAAAGTTAGAGAAACAGAGACTCGGACCATTACAATGTGCTGGTCTGGAGTAGGAAGAAGTTACTGGATAAAGTCAGAGTTGGAGTAAGAGTGTAATCCCTAAAGAGCCCATATTATCTGCCTTTTGGGGCTTAAAAAACACTCACTGGAGTCCCCAAAATATGCCTGTAAGTTTTCATGCTGACAAACCATGTAGAGGAAAGAAAGAAAGCCTGAGTGGAAAGTTTGAAAAAGCGTGTGGACAGACTCTCTCAAAAATTACCGCTTTCGAGGTGCCATTTCAGCCTATACGCTTCAAGTTACAAAGACACAGAAGCAGAATCACAGAGACTCTGTGGGAGCAAAAGACACAGCTGAGCTGCAATAAATCCTAAGGATATCAGTAAAAATGCTACTTTATTTTACCACCATGCAATCCAATACAGCCATAAAATTTTTTTGAAAGTTTCAAACGGTGTCCCTGCCACTTTGTAATTAGCCCGATTAAATGTATTCTGCTCTATGGAAAAGGATGATTCGCTGTGGTGACCCCTGATGGGAAAAGCCGAAAGAGAAGAAATGTATTCTGCTCTAGAGTTATGAGAGAAGCTACATTAGAAACATTACCATGCAGCATTACTGCACAGCTAATGTGGCTAGTTTCATCAAGCCACCCTAGTTAACAAACAAGACAAAATACTCTGTACTTTGACTTGTGATTTCGACTTTGAAACTTTGCCTGACACCCAGGTTTGGGTCACATACACTCAGAATCAGTCTATCTTTGAGCTTCAATCTTGAAGTGAATCCAGCAGCCACAAACAGTCGGAACTTTACTCACACATGTGCACACACATATACTGGTTTGTTCACTTCTGTGAGGACCGCTCCGTCTAAACAAATAAATCCATAGTTTAATCAGATCCTGAGAACGGAAGTATGAAGAGAGACATCTGTTTTCATCCATACATCTCACAAGTGAGCACTGTCTTGTGCTTTGTGCTCTGCTGCTACCGTTCTGCAGTTGAGTGAGTCTGCTGTAGCTAGGAAAAACAGTGACAATGACCGAGGTTGTCGTGGGCAGAACTATGTCCCTGAGACTTGATAAGACATCATTTTGAGTTCAAATTTTAAATGGACTATTCAAGGACTAGTTTCCACAAAATAGGAAAATGCAAAAAGAAAAAAAAGGTAGTGAGTGCACTTCCATCTTACTTGGTGTGTCTCTACATACACCGGTGAGTCAAAAATAAGCAAAAAGTGGTTTATGCATAATATGGGCTCTTTAACATACTGAAAATGGTGTATGATAACTCTACTTGAGTTTAAAGCATGTCGTAAATGCTGTTTTCTCTCAAGTGTATGTGTGAGAATCTCTCAGGAGAAACAACTCTGGTAGCTGACCTCTCAATAAAACGTCACCAGCTTTTCACACTCCTCCTCCTCAACACCCAATGCCACCTTGGTTCTACACAGATGGTGGAGTGAACTCGCCTCACCCCTGACAGTACCTCTCAAAGCAGTTTAAAGGAGGGTCAGCATTGACCCTCCACATGGGTTTGGTAACTTTTATACAGAACAGCAAGGCCACAAATTGATACAGTACCCGCCTTGAGTGTGCAATGTAAAAGGGGCTAGAATGTAAAATTCACCACATAAACTCTTGCTTATTGTAGTAATGATACAATTTGCAACAATAAGGTGCAAAATTCTGGGTAATTATGAAACTGATGGTCCACTGTTGTGCATTACAAAACATACACAACATTTTAATTTCAGTACGAAATAATTACACCACAGTAACCTATTCATGTTGTCACGTTATGATATCGCTGAAAGTTGGCTGACAATTTTATTTTAAAATGCCCATGGCTCACAAAAGGACATTATACAGTTGCTTCATGAAGTATTTTGATCCATTCACACAATCACATTGTGATAAAATCCATTATTCTAACAGCATTACATTATAGCTGACAGAGACAGACTACAAGCTTTTTTGGGAAGTGTCTTCACAGATCTTCCATGAGTCTGGCCTTTTGTGGGGCCACTCAAGTCCTGAAGCCATTCCAGTGTCTTGGCTGGCCTTGGTTCCAGGTCTTGTGCACTCTGGAGCAGGTTTTCTTCAAGGACCTTTATGTATTTGGATACGTTCATCCTTCCCTCACTTCCAATGAGTCTCCCAGTTCCCGCTGCTAAGAAGCTCCCCACAGCCTCTACAATGCTTCACTGTAGGCATGGTAATAAATAGGTGATGAGCAGTACGTAGTACTATGCCCAAAGAGCCTCACCAGATCAGAGAATCTTTTCCTGATGCTCTCACAGTCTTTTATTCAGTGTGGCTTCTGCCTGGCTGCTATATATATAATTTCAAAGTCTGACTGTTGGAGTTCAGCTGAGATTTTCATCTTTTGCCAGGTTGTCCCATGTCTGCAGAGGACTTCTGAAGCTTTATTAGAGTGACCAAGACCCCGGTTCTTGTTCAGAATCCTTCCATTTCACAGTTATGGTGGTTAATTTGCTGGACTGTTTAGCAATTTCCATTTCTCCAATGCAGAAAAGTGTGCTGAAAGTTAAGAGGTCTGAATACTTTCTGAAGTCACTGCATATGTTCACAATACATTTACCTATGTTCAAGTGCAATGTGAAAGTAGCAGTGAGCTTTTAAAGCAGGTAAATTTGATTATTTTTCATCATACTTAGGTATTACAAAAAGTGACATCTAAAGAACTCTAAACTGAAATGCACAAATAATCACAGCGTTTTTAATGTTGACACAGGGTACCAAAACTTGGTCTCATTAGTGGCCTTATTTACATGATGTAAACGAGACTCTCCACTGCCAGCTTGATGATCCGAACAAAAATGAGCAAAAATAAATACATAAATAAATAAAAGCTAAGGACAAATTTTCTGTCTCAAACTTTTATTCCTTTATTGCTGCAGAAATTATAATATGATCACATTCAAACTCAGCACTGCCTAAATTCCAAGTTAGAGACATCAACACTACTACTAAAAATTTAAATGTGAGAATGTTCTTAAACTGCATTTATGATATAAATGTAGAGAAATGAATTATAATTAGCGGCAAATCTGTATTAATTGAACAAACATATTGGACAGAATAGAGGGTAATCACAGAACAAAGATTTTACAGCAAGAACATCATCCCTACATGAATGAAACTATGAACCATAAACTGGTATGTTGTGGTAAGTTGATGCTTTTGTTTCCCCATAGAGGCTGCACATTATTTCATTTTCTTTGTTTGTTTTCCCATCCATCATGGACCCATGGATTTCATTCCCCACTATTACAGTTTTGTAGAACCCCAAACCCAATTGGGTCATCACAGTATCTTTAAATTGGCAGGCAGCACTGATTATTAAACAAAAAAGTTTCTGTATTGTTTAACAAAAGCATTCTTAAATGATAAGTTTTTATCATTATGTATTGAAAAGGTAAAATGTTTCATTGATTTCAAAAATAACGTGGTACTGGTGGTTTTGTCTTACCATGCCAATGTTTATTCTTTTTATAACAAACAATATCTTGATATAATTAAGCGTATGTGCTGTTTATAAAAAACACACCACACAACTTTAAATCTTTAAATACAAATTTTTCCCAGACTGAAACCTAACATAACAACACAACAGATTTAAGTCTTATAAGTTTACAAGTTGCCTTATAAGCCTTTTAAATGCTGGAAGTAGGGCTGGGCGTTAAAATGTTTTTACCGTCATTTTTTTTCACGATAGCTGATTTATCATATAGCGCGATATAAATCAAACCATTATTTCTGTCAAGCTTAAAGACTACTTTTTTTACTCTACTACTCCGTGAAATGTAAAGATATCACAAGGTTAACTCAGTTAAAGGCAACATTTTCAACCATGCTTACTGGCATTATGTCTTTTGCAATGATATAACATTTGTAATATCAATGTGCTTTTTATTTTAAAAACATTTTTTTAGTTGGAAGGCATGGCGTGGACAGTGTGGTTTGTTGTTGTTTCGCAGTTATCACAATAGTTGATTGAGGGGAACTTCCACCACCTGCTTAGGTCTGGGACTGTAAAGTTTTGCATTGTACATGCTCTAAAGGATGGCACCATTTTAGATAGGTAAATAAAAATGAGCAGAATTACCCGTCTCTCTGGAAACATGTTTTTGATAGAGTTTGCAGTGTATGCTACTCTGTTCTCAGTTGAACTCTAATTATCTAAAATATCTCCAGTTCTGAATACATCTGACCCTTCTTTTCAACAATCTCCTTATCTTTCAAGCCCGGGCAGTCTCTGTTGGGGTGTGTCCTTTTGTCATGCTGTACCTTAGGTTTTTGTTAACTTTTTCCGTCGTCTTTTTCTTCTTTATCTTGCTCCCATTCCTAATCGCAGCCCTTGTGCTACTGACAGCTGATGCTTGACTCTGTGCAGTGTGTCTATCTAAGTCAATGTAACCTGACATTACAGGCATGTCAAGTTAGATAAACTCTATTCAAGCAATAAGATTGGTTTGGTGTGGTACTATTCTCAATGTCATTGGCTGTTCGCGTTTTATGTCAAAATATGATGAAAGGGAGCGCCTTGGTAGTGGAATGGTTAAAGAGCATGCCACAAAACCACTGTGTCCCCAGTACGAGTTCAACTGGGGACCTTTGCTGCGTGTCTTCTCCCAGGTTTCCTTACTGCCAACTTACTAACACTATTAAATTAAGGCAAAAACCCCCCAAAAAAAACAAAAACATGATGAAATAATTTCTATTAAGAAACAGTTATTTCGCGATTATTATCTTTATCGTTTTATCGCCCAGCCCTAGTTGGAAGTTGTAAAGAAAAAAATTCTGCTTACCTGAATGGTGAGCTGTTACGTATTGTAAAGTCCAATGTCAATATGCTGTTTTTATCTCCTGACCTTTGTCTGCAACAGCTTCACAAAATGTGTTTCCACTGCAAGTAAACTTTGGCCTTGACACTCACACCAATATGTCACAAGATATGACCATCACCTCCCTGTCATACCTGTTACCACCTCCTCCCCAACCAATCCTTACAGATAACTGTCATACTCTGCTTTAATCAATCTTTGAATCTTCTCCTAGGCTTTTTACCTCTCCAGGATGACTTTCTGCTATTAAGTCATAATTTGGGAGATTGCAAAATGGGGGAAATCTACAAACAGTTAACAGTCTCATTAGAGGAGTGATTAAGAATACTAATACATTTTGAGACACTGACTTAAATAACAACTGTTTTGGGATTTACTGCAATTTGTGTGAAGAGTAAAGGTTGTCTGAGACCTAAGAAAACAATATCTGTTCAGTAAACAAAGGTGTTACTGTTTGGGTTTGGGTAATTTACATAAATCCAAAAAGCATGATGAAATAAAATGGGTCCATACAAGTCACTGAAAGAATTGATAGAATGTTTGGGTAAAAATGGCAAATATCAACTGCTTGTAAACAAATGAAGACAAGCTCTTTTAACTGGCATCTTGTCCTCAAGCTAAGCCAACAGATTTAGAACAAGACTAAGTAGGGGCATACTAGGACAAGTGGTACAAGAAGTGGGGTGGGTTAGATGAAGAGACTGTAAAAATGAAAATTACCCATTGAGAGAAATCGCTGTCAGCACCAGCCTTCAATGTGTGCCATTTTTCTCTTCCTCTTCATCAGAATGGGCGATCGAGGAGGATTCAATAAGTTTGGTGGTAAGTCACAAAAAACATTTGAGCAGAAAGGTTTGTTGAGTTTGAAGAATCAAAGCTAATGGGTGGGGAGATCATTATTCATAAAGCATAAAGTAGGGAAATGGCTATGGTGATTCAAGTGTGTGGTGTTTGAAATAACCTGTGTACAAACACATTTACAGTTTACTATTAGGTAGATTTGACTGAAATTGTTGGAGAAAACCAATGAGGGATGATCAAAATGTGAGACTTCAAAGTTATTATAATTTCTTAAGTTTTCTTAATTGTATCTTAAGGTTAGTTAAGTGTTACCTATATGGCTGAAAGCCTGAGGTATTGCAGCCTAATGGCCATAATAGTGTATTTTGTCTCACACCTATGGAATTGAAAATTGAAGGTGTTTGAAACTGATGGATGGGTGGTGAGAGCTTTCGTTTGGTCATTTGTGTTCTAAAACCTACAGTGACTGATGGGTACCTTCAAAATAAAAAGAAATATTGAGATAATAAAATCATAATGTTTATCCTCACAAATCTAACCAGTCAATAAGGTTGCAATATTAAGACTGTTCTAACATGATGCAGGTTGTGCCTCACACTTTTACATGACATCTATTCTTATGGTGAATGAAACTAACAAGACTGCCTAGCCTTGCAAAACCTGTAGAAGGAAGATTCAGTAGTATTTTCAGACTAGAGCTAAATGGTAGTAAGCCAAAACCAAGGGTTGATAATCACACATTTGGTTTACATAAAATGATGGTATAGATTAAGTTTTTACTGTTGAAACGTTTATGTTGGTAATTGAAGTCATAAACTATGTTATGTATTTTTGAGCAATCATGAGGTGCTCATTATGATCGTTTTAGCGATTTGCTAATGAGGTACATGCTTATTAAATGTATTGTTTGACACTAAGTATGCATTTGAAAATTTATAGAATAGAAATGAAGAGTTTGAGGCTGTGTCTTTGTGTATGGTGACTTATTAGAGTAAGAGTAAAAATAAATTTAATGTGAAGAAGAAAATTTCAAATGTGGAAATGTGGAGGACAGAGTGCTAGACAAGTCATATATGAGTTAAGATATAAGAGTTCACCAGAGTATTTTAGCTTTTATCTGAGTGTAGAACCTGGACATGTATATCTCTGGAATGGTGATGATCCCTCATAATTCCACTAGCTCTGGTTCTGTACCTACTGCTATAGCACTGTAAAGTGGGGAGTATCGATTTTGTAAATGCACTCTCTTGGTTCGTTGTGGTCCTGAGCCGGTCAACTCCTAGATTAGTGTATGATGTCCGTTTTAAGAGGTTTTTCCCAACACCAAAGTGGAGGGTCTTTAACACTGCCAGACATACCATTATAACTTCAGTGGAACTGTGCAACATTCTGCAAAGCAAAGAATACAGTTCTGTGTTAACAAAAATGTTTTGTCTTTCATTGTCACACTCTGCACACTCTAGATTTGAGTGGTTCATATGTTTGGGTTGATACAAGGGGATTGTCACTGTCATCTGACAACTATGTAAAAATTAAATTTTAAGTAAGGAACATTTATCTTGTTCCAAAAGCTCTGGTAAATCAAGCTGTCAGTGATGTACCATGCAGTAAAAGGTAACAGGACTAACTACACCAAAGTGTTTTTATTAAAGCCTTGGATGTTTTTATGGAAGGGTGAAGTGTTTGTGTGAATGACTAAATCACAAAACTCTTCGTTTGTCAAGTTCGTCAAATTGACGAACATGGTGTTTTCACTCCCAAGACATATGTTGGGGACAATTTGTAAGAAGTTTGTTAATGAATGACGTGGATTCCCATGTCAGATGAAGGTGTACATTCTGCAAAACGGCAATGTGATTAACGTGGTAGACTTGGTTCAGAGTTGGTCCTGTTTATGTGAAAGGTAATGATTTATAGCATTTGAAGGAATACCTCAACACAAATGCATGAACTTGTGGATTGTGTGAAGCACCAAATTCAGGAATCGATGTGGCTCTGTGTAATTCAGTTATTATTGGAGAAAAAGAAGTCAATCAAACTGTATGCTGTTTGGCAAAATGGTGGTTGTCCCAGGGCACAACATCAACCTGAAGACATTCTCAATAATGTATACAATTGTTTTGTTTGCTTGCTTGTAAAATTTGTAACAAGATAATATAAACGTATTATTCACTGGGTAGACATTTAAAATTGATACTGTGTTGTTGGGGAGGTGTACATGAACAGATTTTACAGTTTGTATGATTGGTGTTAATGTGTGATACAGCACATGCTCTTTACCAAAACTGACATCTCTTTTTTTCCTTTCAAGGACCAAGAGACCTAGGACATGGGGGACCTGGCTTCAGTGAGTCTTGGGATTGTTTTATTTTTACCCTAATAGTTATACGATGTTGATGAACCCTTTTTGAGACATCAGTCTAATACAGCAGAAGCTTTTTGATTTTATCAAGTGCAGGTGCTTACACTGGCCAAGGTCAAGATCTTACCAATATTTTGTAGAAAATTGCCAGGTACTACTATTATTGCTTGTCCAAAAGAGATCTTATAAATAGGTTAAAAAAGTATGGGTTTCTTGACCCCCCTCCTCAACATGCATATTTACATTTAGTCATTTAGCAGTCGCTTTTATCCAAAGCGACCTACAAGTGAGGTACAAGGCAAGCAAAATATCTAAACTAAGGAGAAATAAACAAAGTAAAGTGCTATAGGAGGAACCATCTCCATTTTATGAGGTGAAGGTGTAGGATTTTTTTTATTGCATGCAGAGTTGTTCCATTGTGGAACCACTGAGCTGGAAATTGAGCCTAGGATCTTTTGAGGTCAGGTGAGGCGACCACAAGATGACGCTCTCAGGCAGAGCGCAGAGGACGGGAGGGATTGTAGACCCAGATAAAGAAGTTCAGGTAGGCAGGTAACCAGTGAGCTGACCAACTTGTAGCTAAGGGTCAAGGCTTTGAACCAGACATCTACAGAAAGCTAGTGCAGAAAAGTGTGAGAGGTGTAGCATGTTTCCTTTTTGGCTCATTTTATTTAGATTCTGTATTAATGAGTCACCTTGAGCACTTGTATCTACACCTGCATACCACTTCCCATTATTCTTATTAAATATCAAAATCTATTTGGCAGATTGAAATTTAGGAATACCACAGTTATCATCTCCCAATAATGTTTTATCGCTGCATGTTTTTTTTTTTAAATCAATTTGGGTGTTTTGCACCATTATTGTAAAGTCTATTGAATATCATAAAGAAAAATCCAAAGAATGTCTTAGGAATTTTAGTCAGTTTAAAGTTGCTTTAATGATTAATTTTAAATTAACAATGAAGCAAATGACAGTCTCTAATATCAAAGATTGCTTGTAGTGTCCGACCATACAGTAGAATACAGTAGAATCATCAAACTGTGATGCTCCATAGGGCTTTTAGCATGTCTTGGTACATTATTTTGGTTTTCTAGCTACTCATCACAAATCCTCTTTCCATTTTTCTGAACATCTCTCTATTTTATCTCTCAACAGTGCAAGATCAGGATAACTCGGATAATAACACCATCTTTGTGCAGGGCCTGGGAGATGACTATACTGTTGAATCTGTGGCTGACTTTTTTAAGCAGATTGGAATCATTAAGGTAGCTCTTTGGTGCTTGTGTTTAAGGCATTCCCTCATTAATCACTACTTTGGTTCAAATTGCTTACTGTATAAATGCCTATTTTTATTCATATGTGTAATGTATTTATAGTCTAAATAACTTTACCAGAGTTTTTTGTTTTCTGTTGCACGGTTCAGAAGAAAATCAGACTAAATCATTTTAAAGAAATGTTTTTTTAAGTTATGTAATATTCCCACATTTGTTAAAAATCAATCTGCATGCACGCAACTAGGTTTATTTATTAATGGCTTCAAACAGGGTGGTTAACACATCAAATTGTGTTTCATTTGATTTAGATAAAAACTCATTCCTTTACTCTGCAGCTTTACTGTGGATGTTTTTTCAAGCCTTAAACAAATTACATCAGGGTTTCCTTGAAATGATAGCGCCTTGATAAATTATAACTTGATGTTATGTTTGCAAATGTGGTGTGTTGTTTGGTGTTTATGTTATTTGTGTGTCATTACAATGTAAACAAAGCCCTTGGCCTTTTTTTTAATCCTTTTTGAGCATCAAATAAACTTCTTTAAGTTAACTTAATTTGATTAATTTAAACCCTTAGATGGCACATCCAAGGATGTGGGAAAGTGATTTGTCTTTGTTCTTTCTTTGTGTCCATTCTCTCAGGTCAACAAGAAGACTGGCTTGCCCATGATAAACCTGTATACAGACAGGGAGACAGGGAAGTTGAAGGGGGAGGCCACAGTTTCTTTTGATGACCCTCCTTCAGCTAAGGCTGCCATCGACTGGTTTGATGGTAAGTTGACATCAAATTGTACTGGAACTGGGGACGCAGAGGTTACAGGGCATATACTATAACCATTCGGCTATCAAGATGCGCCAACTACACTTTAGCTTTGATTTCTAACTTTCCTTACCAGGTAAGGACTTCAATGGAAATCCTATCAAGGTGTCTTTTGCCACCCGCAGAGCTGACTTTGGAGGCCGAGGTGGCATGAGAGGAGGTCGAGGGCGGGGAGGTGAGCATTCTATTTATTTTATTTATTTATTAAAATTTAAATTTACAGTGACAGTTGCCAGCTGACAGAATTTTGTATAATGACACTTAGAAGTACTACAGTGTCTGTCACTGTACTGTTTGTCTCATTTGAGACAAAATGAGACTGAAAGTTATACTTGACATAGTACATGGCAGAGTAACTACAAGGTTACTTTTGTAGTTGTTAACTAGCACATGACCATATTACATAGTCTTTCTCAGCAGATGAAGTTTGCCCAGTTGTCATGGAATTGTAGATCATTGGCTACATTTTAAGACTAAAACTTCAATTCTAATCTTTTAAACAGCACCTGTCAAAACAGTCACTGTCTCAGTCCATTTTGTATTTTAACTTTCAAGTCAAAACGTTTTTTCCTATTTTTATCTTTATGCCTCCGCCTCAGTGATAGCCGTGGCCAGAGGCATTATGTTTTTGGGTTGTCTTCATTTGTCCATCTGTCCCTCTGCCACATTCTATTGAACACAATATCACCTTCAGTGAATTGTTTAAATTTGGCACAAGCGTCCACTTGGACCCCAAAAAACGAACTTACAGGCTTACTGTGACCTCATGTATGTCCTATTATCATCAGTGGTATATCTCAGAAATGCTCTGATTACATCTGGCACAAACATCCATTTGGACTATTGCATACATTTTATTAGAATATGAGTCTGGACATGCATGCATGTAACCTAGAGCCTGGGAGCATGGGTTGGCGGAGCCATACAACCGCATTCAGTAATTCTACCTATATTTGCAGTATCACCCTAGTTGACGTCACGGGTCTCTCTGTACAATGTTTTTTTTTGTTTTTTTTAGTTCAAAGTATGTGGCACAAAGAAGCAGCTTCAATTACCAAACATTTGATAATTCCAGGGAAGACATTACTGGTCATGTTTAACACTAACAGCATTTGACAGTTTTTTTTTTTTTGCTTCGATAAGGACCTATGGGCCGTGGAGGATTTGGAGGGGGTCGAGGTGGAGGAGGTTTTCCAGGAGGCAATGGTGGTGGTGGAGGAGGTGGAGGAGGAGGACAGCAGAGAGCTGGAGACTGGAAGTGTTCAAACCCGTGAGTCAGGATTTAGTAATTTCATTAATCCCTTCTAGCGGGATAATAACATTTTTTAAATTAAATAGTTGAATCTGCTCATTTAAATACTACAAAGTAATGAATGGGATTATTGTTTTTTATGTTTGTGGATCTTAACAAAACATCACCTTTGTTTAAGGTTTGTATTATGTTCTTTATTCATAATGAAACTTTATATAGAGACTGTATGCTGATATTTTTCTATTGCTTTGGTAAAGTAGAAGATCTACCAATCTGTCTTTAGATCTATCTCCAGACCTCAAACAAAAATGTAATTTTAAGATGATTTATGCAGCATGTCTCTTTTCTCTCAAGTATAAAAAGTTAGTTTATAGCAAGCTTATAAATTATAGGTTCCAACTGTTTAAAAAAAAAATCCAATTTAGGTTTAGGATTTAGGTCTAGGAATACCACAGAGGCAGCCTTATGTTGAGTGGGTTCTGTCTTTTAAGCAGGCATTTTCTTATCCTTAAAACCTCTTTGAAAACCTATATAAATGAATATTTGTGTGTTTAGAGTGTGATTGGAGCCCACCTGTATATAGTAACTTGGCAAGAAAAGTCCTTGTTAAGGAAGTTACAGAAAACACAATGGTCACTTCAGCTTACATACTTAGTAGGCACAACATGATGATTTGATTTTTATGCAGACGATACACAGTTATATTTTCTGTAAATATACCTTTTCTTGGAGTTTTGCTGTACTAAAAGATTGCAGTGAGAACGGAAAGCATTTGATATTATTTGAGAGTATTTGAAACTCTGACAACTTATTCTGGCTTAATGCGAGTAGGACAGAAATAATTAAATTTAACTTAAACTTAATTGTAAGCCTTCTCACAGACTCAAAGTCACCTTCATATACTTTGATTCAAATCTGACCTGAAAAACAAGAGTAACTTGTCTAAGTCATTCTTGTTTTTGTAAGTCTGGGACCATACCTAAAATCAAACCTCTTTTGTCTGCTGCTCACCTGGAAAAGCTTGACCGCTGTTCAATATTTGTCAAATGCTACATAAATAACGTTAATGTGTGTTATTAATTGATTATTGTCGTTTCTCTTTAGCAATTGTGGTAACCTGAATTTCTCATGGCGTAATGAGTGCAACCAGTGCAAGGCTCCTAAACCTGCAGATGCTGGTGGAATGCCCCCAGCGGAAAGAGGTCATAGTCTCTTTTTTAAATGATATGAAACTCATTTTTATTAAAGCTTTAGTTCACTTAAATAACAATAAACACTTTCCTATTTACCCATTAGTGTTGTCTGTATTTTGTTCAGGTATTAAGCTTTTATAGGAACTAACTTTCTACTGTACAATACAGAATCTAAAAATAGTTTTGTGGCTTAATCAGTAGGGTATCAGGACCAGTTTCTACAAAGACATGTTTCTGTTGAATTGAATAAACCTTTCCAAGGTCAAACATACTAACTTTTACACATTACATCAGCACTAAATTGCTTGTTCTGTTTTCAGGAGGTTATGGAGGAGAACGCCGAGGAGGGTTTGATCGGGGTGGCTTCAGGGGCCGAGGTGGTGACCGTGGGGGCTTCAGGGGAGGCCGGGGAGGTGACAGGGGAGGATATGGTCCTGGCAAGATGGACGCAAGGTAAGATTAATTTAGATCAGGGGTGTCAAACGTACGGCCCATGGGGCCCCAAGGGGTTCAGTCCGCGGGATAAATCTGAAAGTGAAAAAATGCAATGAGACATGAAGTAGGATTTCTGAAAAATAAACTACTCCTAAATTGTTCGCTAGGGGCGCTAGGGTGTTTTAGACATGGAGTAGCTGAAAGAAGAAGAAGAAAAAGACTAAACAATTCTGAGATAGACACAGCTAATGTTCAGTGATTACTACGATACACCTACTTACTACATTTACTTACTTTTGTACTCGTCTTCGCACCCTCATTAGCCAAAATGTCTTTCTCAAAAAGGAGAAAACTTCACTACAAAAGAGCTTACTTTCTTCATAACGTGTTTTGTAATAGGATAGTTCATTAAATAAAAATAATATCCTAATGTAATTGTACTTCTTTCCACTAAAACAAAGGGGAAAACATGAATTTATTGTTATTTATAGCTATGATGAGCTTTACCTCGATTTTAATGGTCCGGCCCACTTGACATCAAATTATACTGTATGTGGCCCCTGAACTAAAATGAGTTTGACACCCCTGATTTAGATTATCTGGTGAAAAATGATATTGGTGTCAAACTGGTTTGAAACTTCATTTATTTCAAACCAAACAGTGACTTTCAAAAAGCCTCCTTCACTTATTGCAGAGCTTACTGTGTAATATACTTTCTTTCTTGTTATGATGAATGAATTTGCTGAAGATTCTAAACACATTTGCTCTATTGTTTCTTATTTTTCATTTTAATATTTTCCGAATAATATGAACACAATAAAGTGAGAAAAAGTTTAAACAATCTAAATACCTCTTAAAGTCATTTAACAGTTTTTTCAAGATAATTAAAATATTCAGCATACAACGTATACATATTTGACAGTAATACTAAGCCTGTGGTTCTTATTCCTATGTCAGTCTTCAATTTCACTGCGGTACTGCTGAGCCTGAAGCATACCAGAATGCACTTTTCATTCAAAAACAGCAGCTGTGAGTCATTCTTTAGTCCTATGGGATGTAAGGCTGCAGTTTAAGCTAGAATTGAAATACATGCAGATTTCTTTCGATTTTTTGGTCTGAGAAGGTGGAATTTAAGTGGAGCAAGATGCACTGAGCAATAATGAGCAGCCTGGCTTGGCTTTTGCCAGGGGAACCGGTGAAGGTGACTAGCACTGAAAGTGAAGAGTAGAAATTCTCACTGCTCTACTCCACTCGTGCTCACCTTATGTATTGACACATTGGCCATTAGCTGGATACTAGTGATGTAATTTTATTTATTTACTTTCTAGGGGTGACCGCAGACAGGAGCGACGGGGGCGTCCTTATTAAATCAAGCTGCAAGGAAAAACCAGTGTGTGTAACCCTGTCCATACTGGGCTCACATGTTCACCTTTTTATAAATCTGTGGTACCTTTTGATCTATGATTCAGCCTGTAGAAATATGTGACTATTACTACTACTGCTGCTACTTTTTTGTGTTTGCTTTTGTTCCTGTCACTTATTTCCTTAACATCCATCCACACTGTCTTCTTGTTCTCAGTAGGGCCTCAATCACAAAAAAATCTCAGAATTAATTCCCATCTGTTACTTTTTATGACTTGATACTGTTTTGTTCACTTGGATATGATATGTCACTTACCAGCAACATTAGTGGGAACAGTCGAGACAAATTCCAAACAAGTTAGGATGAATCTGTTTCTGCTAAATTTTGTTAGCCGGCTTGAATGAAGTACATCTTTAACACTTGATTGTTCACATTCAAATGAAACATTTACTCATTAACCACATAAACGCATTGAAATAAATATAGATTATCTCACTCTTGGCAGAATGAGCTGGCCTTCATGTTTTAAGTGAAAACAGTCACTGTCCAAACTGACACCAAACTGTCACTGTATAGCTTGTGTTTTTACTATTTTGAGACTCTTTTGTAAATTTGTGTCTTCAAATGTAAGCAATGAAGTTAGTAAGTTAAGTGTTAAACTACAATAATAACTCAATTTCTACAGAACTTTTCTAAACAGTGTTACAAAGTGCTTAAGAGTCAAATAAAGTCAAATTGCAGTATTAAATTAGAGAATCATTGTACCTCAATAAATGTAATAAGAAAATGATTGACAGCATGAGGTATAAGATTAACCCAGTAATACCAAGTTTAAATGAAAGAACAGTGAGATTTAGAAAGTGATTTATAAGAACTTACAGAGACAATTCCAAAGCTGAATTTGATCTGATTTCCTAAAGTTCGAAACCTCACAGCAACGTTTTGAATATGCTTATGATAAGCAAGAGTGTTAAGAGAGTTCCAGTGACAAGTAAGAGGAAATGAGGAATGACCAAGTTGAGCTGCCACATGTGACCTTCACTGCTGGTAATTCATTTCACAAGATCCATTTATTTACTTTATACTTAAGTCTTAGAATGTCATGGGGAAATAATCTGAAGGTTGTGATCAAGTTAAATCCACTTTTCTAAATGAGGTCTAATATCTCTGCAAAATTTAAAAAATTTGTAAAGACTGACACTGAACTTTAGATGATGTATTATTTATGAGTTGTTTTTGTATTTTGCATGTGCTGGTTTTCAAATGAACGTGTTGTTAAAACAAAAGCCTGCATCTGACTTTCATTTCTTTAATGGATATCAAACATATCACTACTAATGAGCTTTACACCGTACAATGAGACAGCAGAAATTGGCTGAGCTTAGGCACTTTATAAGTATGTTTACTTGGCTGCTACACCTGATCAAACCTGACACACTATACAATCATAGTAATAATAATAATAATAATAATAATAATAAACACCTATGAATAATTGTATAATAGTATGAGAACTGACAAAGAAAAAATTATAGTTGTGTAAAAAGTTCACAAAAGGTGTTGACTTACTGCACAAAACCAATAAAAAAAAATAAAAAAAACTCAACTTTTTAATTCTCTAGCATTTTGAATTTGGTTCAGTCATGAATGAACCAACATCTGTAGTGGCAAAGGAGAAGTGTATTTATTTAATTTTCTATACTGATTTACCAAACCTACAATCAATCCAGTTAAGTACAGGTGCTGGTCATATAATTAGAATATCATCAAAAAATTGATTTATTTCACTAATTCTGTTCAAAAAGTGAATCTTGTATATTATATTCATGCATTACACACACACTCATA
Source organism: Anabas testudineus (assembly GCF_900324465.2). Lineage (NCBI taxonomy): Eukaryota > Metazoa > Chordata > Actinopteri > Anabantiformes > Anabantidae > Anabas > Anabas testudineus. The sequence goes on along the minus strand of NC_046617.1, from coordinate 5,269,808 downwards.
TATTTCAAGCGTTTATTTCTTTTAATTTTGATTATTAGAACTTACAACTAATGAAAAAACCCAAATTCAGTATCTCAGAAAATACAAAGAAAGGATTTTTCCTCACTCATCAGCTAATTAACTCAAAACACCTGCAAAGGCCTTTAAATGGTCTCTCAGTCTAGTTCTGTAGGCTACACAATCACAAGACTGCTGATTTGACAGTTGTCCAAAAGACGACCATTGACACCTTGCACAAGGAGGGCAAGACGTAAAAGGTCATTGCAAAAGAGGCTGGCTGTTCACAGAGCTCTGTGTCCAAGGACATTGATAGAGAGGCGAAGGGAAGGAAAAGATGTGGTAGAAAAAAGTGTACAAGCAATAAGGATAACCGCACCCTGGAGAGAATTGTGAAAAGAAACCCATTCAAAAATGTGGGGGAGATTCAAAAAGAGTGGACTGCAGCTGGAGTCAGTGCTTCAAGAACCACTACACACAGACATATGTAATACATGGGTTTCAGCTGTCGCATTCCTTGTGTCAAGCCACTCTAGAACAATAGACAGCGTCTGAAGCATCTCGCCTGGGTTAAAGACAAAAAGGACTTGACTGCCGCTGAGTTGTCCAAAGTTATGGTCTCTGATGAAAGTAAATTTTGCATTTCCTTTTTGAAATCAGGGACTCAGAGTCTGGAGGAAGAGAGGAGAGGCACAGAATCCACATTGCTTGAGGTCCAGTGTAAAATTTCCACAGTCAGTGATGGTTTGGGGTGTCATGTCATCTGCTGGTGTTGCACCACTGTGTTTTCTGAGGTTCAAGGTCAGCGTAGCCGTATACCAGGAAGTTTTAGAGTACGTCATGCTTCCTGCTGCTGACCAACTTTATGGAGATGTAGATTTCATTTTCCAACAGGACTTGGCACCTGCACACAGTGGCAAATCTACCAGTACCCAGTTTAAGGACCATGGTATTGCTATTCTTAACTGGCCAGCAAACTCGACTGACCTTAACCCCCTAGGAAAGCTATGGGATATTGTAAAGAGGAAGATGTGATATGCCAGACCCAACAATGCAGAAGAGCTGAAGGCCACTATCAGAGCAACCTGGGCTCTCATAACACCTGAGCCGTGCCGCAGACTGATCGACTCCATGCCACGCCAAATTGCTGCAGTAATTCAGGCAAAAGGAGCCCCAACTAAGTATTGAGTGCTGTACATGCTCATACTTTTCATGTACATACTTTTCAGTTGGCCAAGATCCTTTCTTTTTATTGATCTTAAGTAATATTCTAATTTTCTGAGATACTGAATTTGGGTTTTTCATTAGTTGCAGTTCTAATCATCAAAATAAAAAAAACAAAAAAACATTTGAAGTATATAAGTCTGTGTGTAAGGCATGAATATATTATACAAGTTTCACTTTTTGAAGTAGATTAGTGGATTTTGGAATTGAGATGATGAATTACAGCAAAGGAAGAAATGTTAATGTTAGGTTAATGTTTCCAGGTCACTCTGAAGCTAAAGACTTTCCCAACTGTAGAATAAATGTTGGGATATCATATATGTGTAAGATTGAAGTACATATTTAAACCCAGAGGGTTCAGATAAAATATGGATCTGATTATGTTGGTAATTTTAAGTTAATGTCTAGATTTGAAAATAATATAATTTATATAATATATAATATAATAAATCACTCAACTTTTTAATTCTTGAGTCAGTCAGATAGCATTTAGAATTTGGTTCAGTCATGAATAAACTAACGTGTGTGGTAACATCTGTAAGACATCTGAAGTTTTTCTTCTTCTGAAAATTTACAAGGTGATCTGATTTTGATGCAAGTCTAATGACTAACTGTAGTAAACCCAATTAAACAAACACTTCATTATGGATTATGATCTAATCTTACTGTTTGTAAGTGGCATTTATGAACTATAATTTAATTTCATTTGAAGTGGAAATTAGAGTCAGTCTGACCTAGACATCACAGGTTTGTAGAAGTCTGTCATGGTACAAACAAAGGAGATTTCTGTTGTTTGTCAAAGGAGAAGTGTATTTATTTTATTTTCTATACTGATTTACCAAACCTACCATTAATCCAGTTAATAAGTACGGTACATCTAAGGTGTGATTTATAAAGTCAGTACAGGTTTCTTCAGTACCCATTTGGCTATTTAAAGGTTGCACATTCAAGCCAACAGCCTGGGAAGAGCTTTCTGTATGTTTTAGTTTAGGTTTTTAGCCAGGTTGCTATAAAATGACAAGTCTGTCACCAAAATGCCCAGTTGCAATAAAAGTAGTCAAGCTTTTTACGTCCCTTTATTAAGGCGTTTCTAATAAAATAACATACCTACAATCTAGACAGCAGTTCATCTCATTATACTGTATGTATCTCTTTCCTGTTAAGGTAAATGTTTTAGTGGTTCATGTTACAGTCAAAAATTATCTCCATTAGTCTTTTAGATAATGTTACATCGTAAATGAACAGATAATATTTTTTCACAAGGCTAAATACAATATATGACAAATGGAAAGGATTTATTCTTATTGGAAAAATGTCATTCACTAAAGAGGAGTGCAGAAGAACATAAGAACATTTCCCTCACATTCTCCCTCCCTCTCAAAGTTCAGAATTACAGCTTTTATTTGATGGCATTAAAACTAACAAGAACAAAGAACCTTTTGTACTATGTGAGCAAAAGTGCTTTAATGTGACTGACAGGTGTTTGTTTTTATCCATGTGTGTCTTATGAGATGTGTTCTTCATACAATACCTACCTCTAGATGACTACTATTTGTTTTAGCCTTGGGTTTTACCTTTAAAGATTCTAGCTATTGTCAAATAGGACAAATCAACTCTCAGTTTTTCACTAACATGAAAAACCAGAGAGCTGTTTATGGGAAATCTTAAACCATTTGAATCTGAGAAAAAGTGGAGAACCAAAGATACTGTACAAACAGACAATATGGTGCAGCAATTTGAATGTCTTGAAAAAGAAATAAATCACTGGTGTAAAGAACAACATACAAAAAACAGGAGAAAGAAAACATCAACAAACCCTCAATGTAGGTTTGATGTAGTTATTGCAATCAATGAATCTGTTTTATTTACTTTCAAATTACCGTTTCCAGTAATGAATAAATGGCACTATTATTATTATTATTAAATAAATAACTATAAATTGGTGTTAGATCATGCCTTAGGCCACTTCCAAAACACCTTGCTCACAACAACTATGTTCCCTGTTCAAAATATGCATAACGTAACAATAAATCTTTTGACCTTAAACTCAGATATCTTCTGTGTACAGCAAACAGAAGTGAATTAAGCATGCTCACCCAATGCTTTTTGCAGACTGAGCTTAAGTAACTTTTGTTGGCACAGATTATCAGTCATTGCATGTCACAGGGTGTCAGTACATTGGGATATAGTCTAAATATCTATCATGTGATACTGTCCAAAATAAGTTGAAAAAGTTTCCCAATTGTCGAGGCCCAATCAAACAGATTTCAACTTCACTAATTTGCCAACGGCATGACAACCATTAACCTTTTTTAACTGTGATCTGTATGGAAATCTCAGCAGTCGCTTGAAGGCTTCAGGAACACGTGGAGTACTATGCACAATGAAAACATTGTTTGACTGCAGATGACTGTTTTGATTTGAGTGCTGAGCAATGTGTTGTCTGGGGGCATAAATGAGTAATCAATCACTAGTAATAAGTAACTTGTAAAAAAAAAAACTTATTGTAGCTGTGAGTTATTAAGAAATGCACTGAATTGTTAATAATTATCAAGTTTTCTGTTTAATAATACAGTGACGTCTTTGGAAAATCTGCTCTTCTTTTATCTCTGTTGCAGCCTTGTTTTTTAGTAAATCATTTATCATAAACAATCTCACTGGTTTATTTAGCTCCTGTTTTTTTCTTGCCTTTGTGTAATTTCACACTACGTACCTGTGTTTTAAAATGAATGAAACAGTCATCCTTGTCAAGGTTTAAACCGTCAGTTTGCCTTCATAATTCAGAACATGGCTTATAGTCCTGGAGAAAACACATTGTAGACCTACAGTTATCGCTCTCAAAATCCCCTAAGCCATTAAATTTAAATGTACTTTGCCCTTTTTCTGTCACTTGTTTTTGGTCATACTCACACAAAGTGCCAAAGGCTACAATTCATGTGTTAAGTGGACACACAATGCAGTTTGACCAGTTCATTCTTGAGGAGGCAGCAGGCCTACTGCAAAACATTCTTCAGTGACTCCATTCAGCTGTACAAGTCGACATTTTATTCCATCATGATGAATAGTAAAAAGAAATAAAGAAATCAACTGGTTGAGGCAGATGGACGCCCACCCTGAGCCTGGTTCTGCTGGAGGTTTCTTCCATTAAAGGGAGTTTCTCCTCTCCACCGTGCTCGTTCAACGTTTCTTATTGAGCCTTAAAGCCTAAGAGATTTTACGGGTGAAGCAGCCTGGCTTGGCCAGTGAGCACCTATGTCAAACAATTTATCGAGATGAAAAGTATATAAAACTCCAATGTTCAGAGTCCAGTGAGCAGAGTTAGGCACCTGCACACAGTTTGTTAACGTAGAAACCTTGTTTTTTTTACTTTATTTGAGTTGCCAGAGGATGAAAGCCTGTGCTTTAAAGGTGATTGTGAGCACGAATTACATAATGCTTGCACGCAGACTACCTAATCTGTACTCTCAATTTAGTGGTCCGTGCGCTCAATTTACGTTTTATGTGCACAAATAAATTTTTTTATTCCATGACCAGAATTCGGTCTGATAAAAAAACAAAAGACTGCAGGTTTTGAACTGTCTACATTTTTTGTTGCTGTTCTACTGTATTGATTTGATACCTACAGTATTACCAAAATGTATTGTTTTAATCAGTCACTATAGAACAATTTCTAGTTTTCCTCTTTGCAGGGACTCATTGTTTACAGCAGAGTTATAGTCATTTTTATTGGAAAACATTGTTTAATTCATTTCCGATTTAAGATTTTAGATAAAAACAAATAGTGAACAAATTAAATATGACATATATTGTAAATTTAACAATTCAACATGATATACAAACAATATATATAATTATATATATTGTCATTTTCAAATGACTAAATGGAAATGCACTGTAAATGTGAACTGAAACCAAAGACTACTCAGGTGGAAGAAAATCAGTCTAAAAAGTGATTTAATAATGACATACTTTATTTTCCCAAGTCGTGCACCTGTATTAAAGCAGCAAATGAAGGTGAAAAGGCACAGTAATGATAAATTCTATTAAATGGTGGAACTGACAGCTGACTAAGGACAACAGGCCCCAACAAGACAGATTTTTTTGCTAGAGATCATGAGACAACACTATACCAATGCATGTTATTTTGAGTTTGTACTAGGTTACTAGTTAAAGATGTCAAGTGTAAAACATTTCTGAAATGTAGCAGCAGTGGAACTGAACTACAAGAAATGAAATAGAAATTCTGTTAAAAGTATCAAAACTATATGTAACCTGAGCACTTTAAGAAAATATCAGTTCATGGCAGGTTAGAAGAGACACCGACATGTTTGATGGAGTGAAACTGATCATTTGTGGAGAGGTGTTGGGTGGTTTGTTGGACAAATGATTGTCAGAGAGGCAGAAAGAGGTGAAATTGAGAGAGGGATAGAGAGAGAGAGGGGAGGGGAAAAGGTTATTTATGCAGGTAGCTGATCAGGTGTTATGGACTTTCAGTCATGGCTTTCTACAAAGTGATCTGTGCAGCAGCTCTGCTGAATCTCCTGACACAAGGTAAAAACAATTGTCACTGGAAATATCTAAACCAATCATGTCTGTGTTTTAGTGACTGTGGAATGAGGGGAAAACTCTGAAGAAGAAGAAAAATAGTTTAGGTCAGGGTAGTGTGATTCTGTCAAAATGTTAAATTAAAATATACATTAATGCAATTTATGAAGAATATTAAACCTAGGAGAGGTTACAAAAATAAAGTGGAAAAAGTATTGCATAGATTCTGTCAGTATCAACATTCAAGGTGGAAGATTTTAAAGGGCAAACAACTTATGAACGCGTCAGATGAAATCTGAATATGTAAAGAAATCAAAAACTCACAAATGTAAGATAAATGTGGTGGAATAAAAAGAATTTGGCCTCAGACACAACAGAGAAAGGTGAAAGATTCCCACCAATATGGTTCATTTAATATTTGTAATAATAAATGTATACACTGTAAATGTATTCCTTCAGGATACTTTGTCCGGATGACATGATAATGTGTATGTTTCTATTTATATAAAATCTAAGTTGGTGAAGTAACTGCTAATAGTCCTCTCAGTCAAAACTTACAACTTATAATGAGGAGCTTATAACGGGAGGCTGGTGCACAGATGAAACAGATGTGATGAAGGTGAGTGAGCAGAGGGAGAACACAAGGGAGGTAATCAGGATTCAGTGGGGATTAGTGACAGGTGGAAAACAGGTGCAGTTCATGAGGGACGATGAAGTGCAGCTGGAGAAGTGAGGACAGGGCTAGGAGAGGAAATGAAAGTCAAAATTAAAAGCACGGGCCAGGAAGTGAGGAGCAGGATCATGACGCTATAGCCTGTTATTCTCTCAGTCACTATATTAGTTATGTTATATTATATTAATGTATTTAACTTCTCTGGTATTAAGACAGGATTCAAATCAAGAGTTTGACCTGATAATGGCACATTTTACTGTTTTAAAATAACCTCTCTATGTACATTCCTGGACTTCTTTAAACTTCTTTAAAGGTTTGTGCAGTTATGTTTCAATATATAAAAGAGTGATAAAAATGTATATACTATACATTTGTGTATTAGTGTATCTAATGGAACAGATGTGAAATCTTCTACTTGCAGAAAATGCTTGATAACTTTTACAGTGGCAAGAAAAACCTTTCTGCAGTTTTCTGCATTAATTTGTCATAAAATGTGATCTGATCTTCATCTAACTCACAACAATAGAAAAACACAGTCTTCTGAAAATAATAGTACACAAACATTATATGTTTTCATGTTTTTATTGAACATAACATGTAAACATTCACAGTGCAAGGTGGAAAAAGTATGTGAACCCCTAGCCTAATGACTTCTCCAAGAGCTAATTGGAGCCAGGAGTGAGCCAACCTTGAGTCCAATCAGTGTGATGATATTGGATGTGTTGCTGAGTCCTGCCCTTTAAAAACACACATTAGTTTTGGGTTTACTATTGCAGCACTGTTGCTACTCTCTCTAATCGTGGTCGTCCTGGAAAGATGACTGCAAGAGCACAGCGCAGAATGCTGAATGAGGTAAAGAAGCATCCTAGAGTGTCAGCTAAAGACTTACAGAAATCTCTGGCACATGCTAACATTTTTGTTGACTCATCTACAATAAGGAAAACATTAAACAAGAATGGAGTACATGGGAGGACACCACGGAGGAAACCATTGCTGTCCAAAAAAAATATTGCAGCATGTTTGAAGGTTGCAAAAGAGCACCTGGATGTTCCACAGCACTACTGGCAAAATATTCTGTGGACAGATGAAACCAAAATTGAGTTGTTTGGAAAAAACACACAACACTATGTGTGGAGAAAAAAAGGCACAGCACACCAACATCAAAACCTCATCCCCACTGTAAAACACTGCAGAGGGAGCATCATGGTTTGGGGCTGCTTTGCTGCCTTTAGTGCCTGGACGGATTGTTGTCATTGATGGAAAAGTTAATTCCAGAGTTTATCAAGACATTTTGCAGGAAAACGTAAGACCATCTGTCCCCAACTGAAGCTCCACAGAGGATGGGTGATGCAACAGGACAATGACCCAAGCATACAAGTAATTCAACTGAAAGGGTTTTGTGAAGAGGAGTGGTCCAAAATTACTCCAGATTGTTGTGCAGGTCTGAGCTGCAACTACAGAAAACGTTTGGTTGATGTTATTGCTGCCAAAGGAGGGTCAACCAGTTTTTAAGTCCAAGGTTCACATACTTTTTCCACCCTGCACTGTGAATGTTTACATGTTATGTTCAATAAAAACATGAAAACATATATGTGTACTATTATTTTCAGCAGACTGTGTTTTTCAATTGTTGTGAGAAGATCAGATCACATTTTATGACAAATGAATGCAGAAAACCATGAAGTTTAGGAGGTACACATATGGAATTTGATCCTTTGATAGGAGTAAATAAGTTTCAAAACTATTTTTGAAAACTACTAATAATTTTATATATACGTATAAATTGAGTGAATTCATAAAAATATCACTTAAACCATTTAAAAACTCTACATGTCTATTAAGTTATAAGTGCACAGAATCAATTGTGATTGAAATATTTTAAGCCCTTAAAATAGGTTTAATGAAAAGGAATTACTAATTAAAATAGATTTCTCTGTCTACGTCTGTCTGTTTGGAAGTGACATGCTGGTAAGTTTTTGATTTTAAAACCAATTGCGACACATTTACTGGGGAGAAGAAATGCTTGTGCTGCTGGAATGGTTAATCGTTCAGATGTCCTCTTTGGTGAACTTTAATTAAACATTTCTCTGAAAGATTTAGTCCAGCACATGAAACACATGTTAATATTTGACGAAACTGGAAAATTCTGGCATTATAATAAAAAACAGGCACGTTTGCTGTTTTTTCCACATCATCCAAACATTAGAGAAACTTCAGACCTATTGCTCCTGTTGTTTTTTACTAGGAAACAAAAGAAGAAAGACAAAAAACGCCAATACTTAGGCAGTACTCTTATGTTTGTCTGTACTGAAAGTATTGTTAAAACATATATGCAGCACGAAATACATTCTGAGCAAAATATATTGCTGCCTGTATTACATTGTGTTTCAGCATAACAGGGACATGTTGTAAATGTCCATATCCAGCAATCTGAAAAATGCTGATACTGCATCAGCAAGATGTTCACTGACAATACATTTTGTTAGTTTGTGCTTTTACACAATTATACATTAATTTATCAATATACTACTGAAGTATATTTGCAGTGATACATTCACTGGCTATTGTAAAAACAGAACTTCATAACATCATCAGTACTGTTTATTAAACAATTGTATACAGTTCCTTCCACAGGCAAAATAGTTACTCTTTGTAACAAGTAAACTGAGCTTGATGTGAAAAAAGGTGAATTGCCCCTTTAATAATTTCTACTGTAATGTTTCTCTGAAATTCAGATATCATCATAGGCTAGAGCAACAAAAAGAAAGAACATCAAGGTTTCTTCCACCTATATGTTAACCCTATGATGTTACGAGAAGCAAGATGTCCAGCAAACAAGTAACATTTCTGCAGAAAAACAAACTACAAAAACACTCTCTAAATTCAAAACATCAATTACAATGCATTGAGGATTATGGAAAGATACTGTTATGTTTCTACTCTGAACAATGTGGGTTTAATAGGTTTAATGAAGTATATTATTATTCCTCTCAGACAAGGCAGTAAAACCAGTTTCAGGAGAAACTAGATAAAAAGTAGCAGCTTCTTCTACAGTTACATTAAATCAACATGACTTACAGTAAAAGGTTTGTTTGTTTTCTATTTTTCAGAGTCTCATTCACAACCCTATGGTGAGTTGCTTCCTCCTGTCATTTATCTAATTTTTTAATGTTGGAGCATCTTATGTGTATAGTTTCATTATTAGTATTTGGTATCAAATACTTAAGACTGCAAGTAATGAAAACATGTAGATAAACTATAAAACTGACATCATTTAAGTATCATAATCTTCAGCAACAGTGACTAATCTGGGATTTCAACGCCATGATACAGGCCATCCAGGAAGGGGAGATTATTGTTCACTCTGCGTTTTCATTGTCTGTCTCTCTTCAGTGTGTGGTCAGGCTCCACTCAACACCAAGATTGTTGGAGGACAGGTGGCCTCTCCAGGCAGCTGGCCCTGGCAGGTCAGTCTGCAGGAATCTGGAAGCCACTTCTGTGGAGGATCCCTCATTAACGATCAGTGGGTGTTGACTGCTGCTCACTGCACCACATGGTGAGTAGTAATGTTAGAAACAAAGAGAAAGATTATTTGCACCTTGCTGGATTTGAAATAGTCTCTAGCCATCTCTGACAGACTCCTCCGACCTCCTTAGATTCACTGGGACGGCAGCATGCTATGTAGCCGCAGCATGGATGTAACAACAAAAAAAACGGACGTCCATGTTTGACACAGAGGAGTAAATTGAGATTTTAGAGAGACAAATGCCGCCATTCTTCCCAGAAAGTCAACTCTAAATTTTAGTTGCTCAAAGTTGTTCATTGAAAATCTTCTTTTTCTTTTTTTTTCTTTTTTGTCTTGTTTTTTGGAAATGTGGTTTGTACTTTGAGTCTGGACCTGGTCTACAATCCCACCAGTCCACTGCGCTTTGCCAGTGAACATTGGCTTGTGCTTCCCTCACCTCAAAAGGTCCCAGGCTAAACTTTTCAGATCAGTAGTTACACGATAGTCGATCTACCCACCTTTGAATGCTCAGCAGCCTCACTCCAAATTTTTTAAATCTTTTTTTTTTAAAAAACAAACAAACAAAAGAAACCTCTTCTATTTACATCTCTTGAAACAGTTCTACCTAGAGCACGTTAATGTTTTTTTCTCCTTAGTTTAGATATTTTGCATGCCTTGAACATCACTTGTAAGTAGCTTTGGATAAAGTGTCTACCAAATGACTAAATGTAAATGTAAATTCCCAGCACCTCCTCATTCCCACATGTTTAAATGATCTTGACAAAAATGGTAAAGCCCCAGTTGCCTCCAGTGTGCTGACCAGTGCTGTATAGCACTTTGACTATGAAATCATTTAAGCGTTGAGCACAACTCAATGTCTCATTTCATATAATAGCATTTCAAGAAAAACCTGAGAAATCAGTGATTTATAATTTAAGGTTACAAAAGGCTAACTTGTGAGATTATATTCTTCTTGAAACATCCACCAAGCTCTATACAAACTGGACTACAGATGGTCTAAATCTGAAGTCTTCTCAAGTCAGCTTAAACGCAGCTTTTTGAATTGTTTTGTTTCTCTCCTGATCACCTCAGGACAAACGCAAGTTCTGTGACTGTGTATCTGGGACTCCAGAGTCGGGAGGGATACAACCCCAATCAGCAGTTTCGGACAGTATCCCTGATCATCAATCATCCCAGATATACCTCTATTACTCCGGATAATGACATCGCCCTCCTGAAGCTCTCCTCACCAGTGACTTTCACTAACTTTGTTTTACCCGTCTGTCTGGCAGCATCAGGCAGCACCTTCTACAGTGGCACTGACTCCTGGGTCACTGGCTGGGGTGCCACTGCAAGTGGAGGTGGGTCAAAAAGCAATTACATGTATTTTTTTCAGAGAAAGCATAACACTTTCTCTAAATACAACTCTATAATGTTATATAAACGTTTTGGACAGAACAAGCAGCATATATATTTGATCTTTGTTAGAATTAAGAGATAAGTCTAATTTTCAAATCTCTCCATGGCTGTTTAAATACTTATGTGTTAAATATTCTATTTGGACTGATGTTTAGACTGTGTTTGAGCATGATGTATGAGTAGGATATTTTTCTTGGTAAGATATTTCAAGTTAAAAGTACAATGACATGTGCATAACATACAGTTATAAAACATCTTTATGCAATAGCTTTGACACTAAAACAGCTTGTTTGAGTTCTTTCCCCACCCCACTCTGGCCTGGAGCATGAACATATAAAACATTGCTCAAAGTTAGTTTCTGACCGATAATTGTATCTGTCATCGTTTTATGGTTCCGCTTTGGGAAGAGTAAACAAAGTAAATTATACTTGACAATTAAATAAATACTTTCTGCAAGACATGTCTGCATGGAACTGACCCTTATAGTGCCAGGGCTGCTGACTAGTGCTAAATGCTGCCATGTTGGCCATTTGTGGAGCAGCTGTGTGACTAGTGCTAGTGCTGCTGACTAGTCTTAGGGCTGCTGTTGCTGTGGCCATGCCTAGTTGAAGTGCTCTTAACCTAAGAGGCTGTGGGGATTTGCTCTATGTTTAGGAGCGCAAAACAGATGACCACTTATGAACTTCAAAAATTAGGCGTAGGGATCAGACACATGACAAAAAATGCACTCACAGCAAAGTCTCGGATTATGGACAATGGGGCACCACACTTCATAGTACTATATATGTTAAATTCTAGTTCTAGTGGGCATGATGAAGTAACATTGAGAGAACCATAAATTGACAAGATCAGAACTCCCATGGTTTAAGGTAGAGCACTTTATTTTCTTTATTTCTTGGTCATTTTTTTTCCCTGTGCCTTGTATATATGTGGTTTATGCTCCGCAACAAGAAAAAGGTGTCAAACATAAAGAAAGTGAATAACAACAGAACTAAAACAAAAAGAACAGGAATAAGGAGAGGAGATTTTAGATTAAACCAAATAAGTGGATCTAACTTACATAGACGCACACAGCACATGGCTGAGGTGAAAGACAGAACAAAGAGAGGAAGCCAGTACAACCTGTGGGTGATTGCACCTGTGTTTGATTAATCCCTCTGCTGCTCTGGAGACTTCTTGGTGCGGACTTCTGACAACATACACTGATCTTGCAAAACACTATGACCACTTGCCTAATATAGTGTTGTCCCCCATTTGCTCCTGACTTGTCAAGGCATTGACTCCACTAGACCCCTGAAGGTGTGCTGTAGTATCTGGCACTAACATGTGTGCAGCAGGTCCTTTAAGTCTTTTAAGTTGTGAGGTAGGACCTCCATGGATCTATCCTGTTTTTTCAGAACAATTTACAGGTGCTCTATCGGATTGAGATCTGGGCATTTGGAGGTCAAATCAACACCTCAAACTCTCTGTTGTGCTATGCAGCCGCATAAACAACAAACTGTGATGCACTGTGTAGGTTATTCTTACTCCTTTCTATCAGAACCAGAATAAACTTCTTTAGCAAGCAATTTGAGCTATAGTAGCTCATCTGTTTGTCGTCTATGGCCAGCCTTTGTCAGTCCAGCATGATTTCCACTTCCCCCCAGGTGTTTAGGTGTAGTAAAGGAGTGGTATAATGGCATCCTGCACCCACCTATTGGTTCTTTAGGCAAACTGCACAGGGTCCAAAAGGGGATATGTGTGGCATAATATTACCTTTCTAATTGATTTAAACAGTTTTAAAATGTGTGTGAAAATGTGACTAAGACACATGTGACACAATTCCTGAGTTAGGCTGTTGATGGCATCAAGACCAGGACTGCTTGAGAGTCTACACAACCTGTTGTTCTTTAAAGACAGGACCTATGCGAAAAGAAGTGCTCAGATTATTTGTCAAAGCAGTTGTTTACTTGCTGAAGTCCTGAACATCAAATATAAATAAAATTCATTAAGCAGCCTTGAAGTTTCAGCAGAGCTTCCTCTGACCGGATTTTCAGATTTTTTTAGTCGTCACCTTTCCCTTCTGTAGAGAAGTGGTAAGCAAGGATGAGGTGCATTCAGTTGTGATCCACAGTGCTGACACAGATGAAAACTGAACAAAGTTTATTGAGCAGTGGGTAAAGTTTCCCATAATAAATTTACAGGGCTTGGGGCACAGCGACAGTAGCCTCTGAACCATTTGTAGGTTGCTCTTCAAGGCAGCACCATCAGCATCAAAGACGCACACAAATCCATTGTCCTTAGAGAAACACGTAAACAAATAAAACTTTACACAACTAAGATCCTATGATACACACACTTTAACAACATTTAACAGCATGTTTACCAGTTTAAAAAAAGAGACAAGTACTACTTTTCTACAACCGATCGCACCATATGCATGCACTACAGAACTATAAACTACTGGAAAAATGAACTTGGAAATTAAGGTGAGAGTTTGAACAGTTTGAAAGAACAACTTACAGAAACAGCAGAAGAAAAATCAGTTACAAGTTTGTAAAAACTAGATCTATTATAACTTTCCTTTGGTTTATTACAATTACTGCTGGTACCTCTCACTGATGTACAGTAATTATTTATATTTTAGTATCATTGTTGGTCAATTTTGTATTAAACAACTTTCAAAGCATATTTAACCACATTGTTTATTAAACTGAATTTGTGTCTCTCTAGCTAGTACTATTTCACAAAACCTAAGGGAAGTGGAGGTGCCAGTTGTGGGGAACAGACAGTGTAACTGTGACTATGGAGTGGGCACAATTACAAACAACATGATGTGTGCTGGGTTAAGTTCTGGAGGGAAGGACTCCTGTCAGGTAATCAGTTTTACTGTGTTTGTGTCAGAATTCACCATCTTCAACGACTGCTCCTCCTAAATATTTAACTCTCCTAAAAGGGAGACTCAGGAGGTCCAATGGTCAGCAAGCAGGGCTCTCGCTGGATCCAGAGTGGAATCGTGAGTTTTGGAGAAGGCTGTGCTTTACCTAATTTCCCTGGAGTCTACACCAGAGTGTCTCAGTATCAGTCCTGGATCAACAGCACGATCACCAGCAACCAGCCGGGCTTCATCACTTTCACATCCACTGGGAATGACAGTGACCTCAGTGTCTCCTGTCCACCACCTCCAACCATCTCCACTTCCAACACCTCCGCCTCAACTTCATCAACCCCTTCCCCTTTACCCACCTCCCCTTCCACCATGTCCATGTCAACCACCTCCAATACAACTATCTCCATTTCAACACCTAACTGTGAGTGCCTCCCATTCAAGACTGTCATTGGATCAGTCAGATTTGAACAGTTTGGTTTTATTAGACATTTTTCAGGTTTCTTCTTTGTCATCATGTTGCAGCTCTTTGTTGAAGCTTTGTGCAGTTAGGGTTACTATACTACTACTATTTATGGCTGTATGAATCCATCAAACTGATATTACCTTTAGTGTATTGGGGCCTGATCTGTGCATTTTACGTTTAACTACACAATGTGACACTGTAATAATCAATCTACAGTATCTGGTCCACAGTTTATTTTAGAGGAGAGTTTTCACCCAGATATATTACATTTTTATTTAACATAAGGGGCAACTGTTCTGCTTTTTTGGTTGAAAAGCAATACTGCAGTGATGTGTAGAAACTGAGTATGCAGTATAAATATATATATATATATTCATTTTTCAAACTGAAATCATTTCAGTATGACAAATATACTAACATAGGACTTCAAAGCCATAACTTAAGTCATCCAGGGAGGGAAGATTATTGCTCACTGTTTCATTGTCTGTCTCTTTTCAGTGTGTGGTCAGCCTCCACTCAACAACAAGATTGTTGGAGGACAGGTGGCTTCTGCAGGTAGCTGGCCCTGGCAGGTCAGTCTGCAAATATCTAGGAGGCATTTCTGTGGAGGATCCCTCATCAACGATCAGTGGGTGCTGACTGCTGCTCACTGCACCACATGGTGAGTAGTAATGTTAGAAACTATAGAGAAAGATTATTGACTGGATTTCAAATTGTTTCTAGCCATCTCTGACAGACTCTTGGGAAAATTCTTCCCGCCTCAGCATGCTGTGTGTTAGAGGCACTTTCAGGTCTTTCAGTTATGGCATATGGCTTCTCCACCCATGTCATTCTGAACAGAGTCGGCAGCTGAATGATTTGATGTGAGACATCTAGGCAAAAACATGACGCTGATGTAGCTCAATAAGACCCATCCCAGAGGAGGTGGGTGGGGAAGGTGATTAAAAAAAAGTGAATAAAAGAGGGATCCGGACGCTGTAACAATGGTTATAACTCTGGAGATTACTCAGTTTATTTTATCTGCTTGTCAATGATGAAACCTATATTTTTTGCTGCTGCATTTTTGAACAGTTTTTGAAGAATTTGTATTCTGTGTAGTGGAAGAAGTTTTTGACTGACCTGTTGTTGGAGATTTTCTTCCACCACAAACCACAACAAAAATGAATGAATACCTATCTACAAAGAGATGGTTTAAAAATAAAAAGTGCGACATAACAAATATGACTTGTTTGAGGTTGTTTAGTTTCGCTTTTCGTTTCAGTGTCGTTGTTCTAGGGTGTGGGGAACCTTTTTCATGTCTGTGTCACACACTCCTCTCAGCTTTGTGCAGGTGTGTGTGTGTGTAACCCAGAGTCAAAGATACAGACCTGAAACTTGATACATGTACAGTAATGTTTATAATGGAAATATTGGATATTTACATTTTATTAGGATAGGCCTACAAATGATGTCTTAATCTATTGTTTTTTGGCGACTATTTCGAATATAACCCGGTAACCTCCGCCTCCACTAAAAAAGCAAAAGAACGACAAAGAACTGAGCTACAAGAATAAGGTCTGGTCAAAGAGCTCTAAGTCCCTTCACTATTATGCAGCACATTGTCCATTAAAGCACATCTCAATGTTATCTGGTTTCTTAAATGGTAATTCAAGAGAAATTGGCTGATTTCAGGTATGTAAGAATGTGGGCAATGTCCTATCCTCTAGGTAGGACTTATTAAACTGAGGTTATGAATAAGCACATATAAATGTATTATAAATGGAATGTATATAATATAAAGTCAGCTTAAACGCAGCTTTTCATGTCTTTGAATTGTTTTTTTTTCTCTCTTAATCACCTCAGGACAAGCGCAAGTTCTGTGACTGTGTATCTGGGTCTCCAGAGTCGGGAGGGATACAACCCCAATCAGCAGTTTCGAAGAGTATCGCTGATCATCAATCATCCCAGATATATCTCTATTACTCAGGTTAATGACATCGCCCTCCTGAAACTCTCCTCACCAGTGACTTTCACTAACTTTGTTTTACCCGTCTGTCTGGCAGCATCAGACAGCACCTTCTACAGTGGCACTGACTCCTGGGTCACTGGCTGGGGTGCCACTGCAAGTGGAGGTGGGTCATAAAGCAATTACATGTATTAGACTGGACTATAACCAGTCGTAAGACAAACTGTAAACAGCACGAGCTGTTGAATACCAAGTTAGCTGAATGTAGCTGCTAATGGGGAAACTCCACAGGGCAACTTTACAATGAAATGGATCATTTATCTGAGGAGCATGAGTGATAAACTACTAGAAAGATTTTTAAATGAACTTGACAGTTCATTTAAGAGTTTGAGAGAGTTTAAACAGTTAATTTAAGAGTTTGAGAGAGTTTAAACAGTTTGAAAGAACAACCTACAGAAACAGCAGAAGAAAATCAATTATAAGTTTGTAAAAACTAGATCTATTATAACTTTCCTTTGGTTTATTACAATTACTGCTGGTACCTCTCACTGATGTACAGTAATTATTTATATTTTAGTATCATTGTTGGTCAATTTTGTATTAAGCAACTTTCAAAGCATATTTAACCACAGTGTTTATTAAACTGAATTTGTGTCTCTTCAGCTAATACTATTTCACAAGACCTAAGGGAAGTGAAGGTGCCAGTTGTGGGGAACAGACAGTGTAACTGTGACTATGGAGTGGGCACAATTACAAACAACATGATGTGTGCTGGGTTAAGTTCTGGAGGGAAGGACTCCTGTCAGGTAATCAGTTTTACTGTGTTTGTGTCAGAATTCACCATCTTCAACGACTGCTCCTCCTAAATATTTAACTCTCCTAAAAGGGAGACTCAGGAGGTCCAATGGTCAGCAAGCAGGGCTCTCGCTGGATCCAGAGTGGAATCGTGAGTTTTGGAGAAGGCTGTGCTTTACCTAATTTCCCTGGAGTCTACACCAGAGTGTCTCAGTATCAGTCCTGGATCAACAGCACGATCACCAGCAACCAACCGGGCTTCATCACTTTCACATCCACTGGGAATGACAGTGACCTCAGTGTCTCCTGTCCACCACCTCCAACCATCTCCACTTCCAACACCTCCGCCTCAACTTCATCAACCCCTTCCCCTTTACCCACCTCCCCTTCCACCATGTCCATGTCAACCACCTCCAATACAACTATCTCCATTTCAACACCTAACTGTGAGTGCCTCCCATTCAAGACTGTTATTGGATCAGTCAGATTTTAACTATATATAAAAACTATATATATATATGTATATATAGTTTTTTTTTTTTTTTTTCAAACTGAGATCATTTCAGTATCACAAATATACTAACATAGGACTTCAAACCATAACTTAAGTCATCCAGGGAGAGAAGATTATTGCTCACTGTTTCATTGTCTGTCTCTCTTCAGTGTGTGGTCAGCCTCCACTCAACAACAAGATTGTTGGAGGACAGGTGGCCTCTGCAGGTAGCTGGCCCTGGCAGGTCAGTCTGCAAATATCTAGGAGGCATTTCTGTGGAGGATCCCTCATCAACGATCAGTGGGTGCTGACTGCTGCTCACTGCACCACATGGTGAGTAGTAATGTTAGAAACTATAGAGAAAGATTATTGACTGGATTTCAAATTGTTTCTAGTCATCTCTGACAGACTCTTGGGAAAATTCTTCCCGTCTCAGCATGCTATGTGTACGGGGCACTTGGATGGTGGCCCATGTGCTCTCTCAGCAAAATTTAGTCTTTCAGTTATGACATATGGCTTCTCTACCCATGTCATGCTGAACAGAGTAGGCAGCTGAATGATTTGAAATTTTTTGCTGCTGCCTATTTGAACAGTTTTTGAAGAATTTGTATTCTGTGTAGTGGAAGAAGTTTTTGACTGACCTGTTGTTGGAGATTTTCTTCCACCACAAACCACAACAAAAATGGATGAATACCTATCTACAAAGAGATGGTTTAAAAATATAAAGCACGACATAACAAATATGACTTGTTTGAGGTTGTTTAGTTTCGCTTTTCGTTTCAGTGTCGTTGTTCTAGGGTGTGGGGAACCTTTTTCATGTCTGTGTCACACACTCCTCTCAGCTTCGTGCAGATGTGTGCGTGTGTGTGTAACCCAGAGTCAAAGATACAGACCTGAAACTTGATACATGTACAGTAATGTTTATAATGGAAACATTGGATATTTACATTTTATTAGGATAGGCCTACAAATGATGTCTTAATCTATTGTTTTTTGGCGACTATTTCGCATATAACCCGGTAACCTCCGCCTCCAATAAAAAAGCAAAAGAACGACAAAGAACTGAGCTACAAGAATAAGGTCTGGTCGAAGAGCTCTAAGTCCCTTCACTATTATGCAGCACATTGTCCATTAAAGCACATCTCAATGTTATCTGGTTTCTTAAATGGTAATTCAAGAGAAATTGGCTGATTTCAGGTATGTAAGAATGTGGGCAATGTCCTATCCTCTAGGTAGGACTTATTAAACTGAGGTTATGAATAAGCACATATAAATGTATTATAAATGGAATGTATATAATATAAAGTCAGCTTAAACGCAGCTTTTCATGTCTTTGAATTGTTTTTTTTTTTCTCTCTTAATCACCTCAGGACAAGCGCAAGTTCTGTGACTGTGTATCTGGGTCTCCAGAGTCGGGAGGGATACAACCCCAATCAGCAGTTTCGAAGAGTATCGCTGATCATCAATCATCCCAGATATATCTCTATTACTCAGGTTAATGACATCGCCCTCCTGAAACTCTCCTCACCAGTGACTTTCACTAACTTTGTTTTACCCGTCTGTCTGGCAGCATCAGACAGCACCTTCTACAGTGGCACTGACTCCTGGGTCACTGGCTGGGGTGCCACTGCAAGTGGAGGTGGGTCATAAAGCAATTACATGTATTAGACTGGACTATAACCAGTCGTAAGACAAACTGTAAACAGCACGAGCTGTTGAATACCCAGTTAGCTGAATGTAGCTGCTAATGGGGAAACTCCACAGGGCAACTTTACAATGAAATGGATCATTTATCTGAGGAGCATGAGTGATAAACTACTAGAAAGATTTTAAATGAACTTGACAGTTCATTTAAGAGTTTGAGAGAGTTTAAACAGTTAATTTAAGAGTTTGAGAGAGTTTAAACAGTTTGAAAGAACAACCTACAGAAACAGCAGAAGAAAATCAATTATAAGTTTGTAAAAACTAGATCTATTATAACTTTCCTTTGGTTTATTACAATTACTGCTGGTACCTCTCACTGATGTACAGTAATTATTTATATTTTAGTATCATTGTTGGTCAATTTTGTATTAAGCAACTTTCAAAGCATATTTAACCACATTGTTTATTAATCTGAATTTGTGTCTCTTCAGCTAGTACTATTTCACAAAACCTAAGGGAAGTGGAGGTGCCAGTTGTGGGGAACAGACAGTGTAACTGTGACTATGGAGTGGGCACAATTACAAACAACATGATGTGTGCTGGGTTAAGTTCTGGAGGGAAGGACTCCTGTCAGGTAATCAGTTTTACTGTGTTTGTGTCAGAATTCACCATCTTCAACGACTGCTCCTCCTAAATATTTAACTCTCCTAAAAGGGAGACTCAGGAGGTCCAATGGTCAGCAAGCAGGGCACTCGCTGGATCCAGAGTGGAATCGTGAGTTTTGGAGAAGGCTGTGCTTTACCTAATTTCCCTGGAGTCTACACCAGAGTGTCTCAGTATCAGTCCTGGATCAACAGCACGATCACCAGCAACCAACCGGGCTTCATCACTTTCACATCCACTGGGAATGACAGTGACCTCAGTGTCTCCTGTCCACCACCTCCAACCATCTCCACTTCCAACACCTCCGCCTCAACTTCATCAACCCCTTCCCCTTTACCCACCTCCCCTTCCACCATGTCCATGTCAACCACCTCCAATACAACTATCTCCATTTCAACACCTAACTGTGAGTGCCTCCCATTCAAGACTGTCATTGGATCAGTCAGATTTGAACAGTTTGGTTTTATTAGACATTTTTCAGGTTTCTTCTTTGTCATCATGTTGCAGCTCTTTGTTGAAGCTTTGTGCAGTTAGGGTTACTATACTACTACTATTTATGGCTGTATGAATCCATCAAACTGATATTACCTTTAGTGTATTGGGGCCTGATCTGTGCATTTTACGTTTAACTACACAATGTGACACTGTAATAATCAATCTACAGTATCTGGTCCACAGTTTATTTTAGAGGAGAGTTTTCACCCAGATATATTACATTTTTATTTAACATAAGGGGCAACTGTTCTGCTTTTTTGGTTGAAAAGCAATACTGCAGTGATGTGTAGAAACTGAGTATGCAGTATAAATATATATATATATATTCATTTTTCAAACTGAAATCATTTCAGTATGACAAATATACTAACATAGGACTTCAAAGCCATAACTTAAGTCATCCAGGGAGGGAAGATTATTGCTCACTGTTTCATTGTCTGTCTCTTTTCAGTGTGTGGTCAGCCTCCACTCAACAACAAGATTGTTGGAGGACAGGTGGCTTCTGCAGGTAGCTGGCCCTGGCAGGTCAGTCTGCAAATATCTAGGAGGCATTTCTGTGGAGGATCCCTCATCAACGATCAGTGGGTGCTGACTGCTGCTCACTGCACCACATGGTGAGTAGTAATGTTAGAAACTATAGAGAAAGATTATTGACTGGATTTCAAATTGTTTCTAGCCATCTCTGACAGACTCTTGGGAAAATTCTTCCCGCCTCAGCATGCTGTGTGTTAGAGGCACTTTCAGGTCTTTCAGTTATGGCATATGGCTTCTCCACCCATGTCATTCTGAACAGAGTCGGCAGCTGAATGATTTGATGTGAGACATCTAGGCAA
Source organism: Anabas testudineus (assembly GCF_900324465.2). Classification (NCBI taxonomy): domain Eukaryota; kingdom Metazoa; phylum Chordata; class Actinopteri; order Anabantiformes; family Anabantidae; genus Anabas; species Anabas testudineus. The sequence continues at coordinate 5,248,245 of NC_046617.1, read as the reverse complement.
AAACATGACGCTGATGTAGCTCAATAAGACCCATCCCAGAGGAGGTGGGTGGGGAAGGTGATTAAAAAAAAAGTGAATAAAAGAGGGATCCGGACGCTGTAACAATGGTTATAACTCTGGAGATTACTCAGTTTATTTTATCTGCTTGTCAATGATGAAACCTATATTTTTTGCTGCTGCATTTTTGAACAGTTTTTGAAGAATTTGTATTCTGTGTAGTGGAAGAAGTTTTTGACTGACCTGTTGTTGGAGATTTTCTTCCACCACAAACCACAACAAAAATGAATGAATACCTATCTACAAAGAGATGGTTTAAAAATAAAAAGTGCGACATAACAAATATGACTTGTTTGAGGTTGTTTAGTTTCGCTTTTCGTTTCAGTGTCGTTGTTCTAGGGTGTGGGGAACCTTTTTCATGTCTGTGTCACACACTCCTCTCAGCTTTGTGCAGGTGTGTGTGTGTGTAACCCAGAGTCAAAGATACAGACCTGAAACTTGATACATGTACAGTAATGTTTATAATGGAAATATTGGATATTTACATTTTATTAGGATAGGCCTACAAATGATGTCTTAATCTATTGTTTTTTGGCGACTATTTCGAATATAACCCGGTAACCTCCGCCTCCACTAAAAAAGCAAAAGAACGACAAAGAACTGAGCTACAAGAATAAGGTCTGGTCAAAGAGCTCTAAGTCCCTTCACTATTATGCAGCACATTGTCCATTAAAGCACATCTCAATGTTATCTGGTTTCTTAAATGGTAATTCAAGAGAAATTGGCTGATTTCAGGTATGTAAGAATGTGGGCAATGTCCTATCCTCTAGGTAGGACTTATTAAACTGAGGTTATGAATAAGCACATATAAATGTATTATAAATGGAATGTATATAATATAAAGTCAGCTTAAACGCAGCTTTTCATGTCTTTGAATTGTTTTTTTTTCTCTCTTAATCACCTCAGGACAAGCGCAAGTTCTGTGACTGTGTATCTGGGTCTCCAGAGTCGGGAGGGATACAACCCCAATCAGCAGTTTCGAAGAGTATCGCTGATCATCAATCATCCCAGATATATCTCTATTACTCAGGTTAATGACATCGCCCTCCTGAAACTCTCCTCACCAGTGACTTTCACTAACTTTGTTTTACCCGTCTGTCTGGCAGCATCAGACAGCACCTTCTACAGTGGCACTGACTCCTGGGTCACTGGCTGGGGTGCCACTGCAAGTGGAGGTGGGTCATAAAGCAATTACATGTATTAGACTGGACTATAACCAGTCGTAAGACAAACTGTAAACAGCACGAGCTGTTGAATACCAAGTTAGCTGAATGTAGCTGCTAATGGGGAAACTCCACAGGGCAACTTTACAATGAAATGGATCATTTATCTGAGGAGCATGAGTGATAAACTACTAGAAAGATTTTTAAATGAACTTGACAGTTCATTTAAGAGTTTGAGAGAGTTTAAACAGTTAATTTAAGAGTTTGAGAGAGTTTAAACAGTTTGAAAGAACAACCTACAGAAACAGCAGAAGAAAATCAATTATAAGTTTGTAAAAACTAGATCTATTATAACTTTCCTTTGGTTTATTACAATTACTGCTGGTACCTCTCACTGATGTACAGTAATTATTTATATTTTAGTATCATTGTTGGTCAATTTTGTATTAAGCAACTTTCAAAGCATATTTAACCACAGTGTTTATTAAACTGAATTTGTGTCTCTTCAGCTAATACTATTTCACAAGACCTAAGGGAAGTGAAGGTGCCAGTTGTGGGGAACAGACAGTGTAACTGTGACTATGGAGTGGGCACAATTACAAACAACATGATGTGTGCTGGGTTAAGTTCTGGAGGGAAGGACTTCTGTCAGGTAATCAGTTTTACTGTGTTTGTGTCAGAATTCACCATCTTCAACGACTGCTCCTCCTAAATATTTAACTCTCCTAAAAGGGAGACTCAGGAGGTCCAATGGTCAGCAAGCAGGGCTCTCGCTGGATCCAGAGTGGAATCGTGAGTTTTGGAGAAGGCTGTGCTTTACCTAATTTCCCTGGAGTCTACACCAGAGTGTCTCAGTATCAGTCCTGGATCAACAGCACGATCACCAGCAACCAACCGGGCTTCATCACTTTCACATCCACTGGGAATGACAGTGACCTCAGTGTCTCCTGTCCACCACCTCCAACCATCTCCACTTCCAACACCTCCGCCTCAACTTCATCAACCCCTTCCCCTTTACCCACCTCCCCTTCCACCATGTCCATGTCAACCACCTCCAATACAACTATCTCCATTTCAACACCTAACTGTGAGTGCCTCCCATTCAAGACTGTTATTGGATCAGTCAGATTTTAACTATATATAAAAACTATATATATATATGTATATATAGTTTTTTTTTTTTTTTTTCAAACTGAGATCATTTCAGTATCACAAATATACTAACATAGGACTTCAAACCATAACTTAAGTCATCCAGGGAGAGAAGATTATTGCTCACTGTTTCATTGTCTGTCTCTCTTCAGTGTGTGGTCAGCCTCCACTCAACAACAAGATTGTTGGAGGACAGGTGGCCTCTGCAGGTAGCTGGCCCTGGCAGGTCAGTCTGCAAATATCTAGGAGGCATTTCTGTGGAGGATCCCTCATCAACGATCAGTGGGTGCTGACTGCTGCTCACTGCACCACATGGTGAGTAGTAATGTTAGAAACTATAGAGAAAGATTATTGACTGGATTTCAAATTGTTTCTAGTCATCTCTGACAGACTCTTGGGAAAATTCTTCCCGTCTCAGCATGCTATGTGTACGGGGCACTTGGATGGTGGCCCATGTGCTCTCTCAGCAAAATTTAGTCTTTCAGTTATGACATATGGCTTCTCTACCCATGTCATGCTGAACAGAGTAGGCAGCTGAATGATTTGAAATTTTTTGCTGCTGCCTATTTGAACAGTTTTTGAAGAATTTGTATTCTGTGTAGTGGAAGAAGTTTTTGACTGACCTGTTGTTGGAGATTTTCTTCCACCACAAACCACAACAAAAATGGATGAATACCTATCTACAAAGAGATGGTTTAAAAATATAAAGCACGACATAACAAATATGACTTGTTTGAGGTTGTTTAGTTTCGCTTTTCGTTTCAGTGTCGTTGTTCTAGGGTGTGGGGAACCTTTTTCATGTCTGTGTCACACACTCCTCTCAGCTTCGTGCAGATGTGTGCGTGTGTGTGTAACCCAGAGTCAAAGATACAGACCTGAAACTTGATACATGTACAGTAATGTTTATAATGGAAACATTGGATATTTACATTTTATTAGGATAGGCCTACAAATGATGTCTTAATCTATTGTTTTTTGGCGACTATTTCGCATATAACCCGGTAACCTCCGCCTCCAATAAAAAAGCAAAAGAACGACAAAGAACTGAGCTACAAGAATAAGGTCTGGTCGAAGAGCTCTAAGTCCCTTCACTATTATGCAGCACATTGTCCATTAAAGCACATCTCAATGTTATCTGGTTTCTTAAATGGTAATTCAAGAGAAATTGGCTGATTTCAGGTATGTAAGAATGTGGGCAATGTCCTATCCTCTAGGTAGGACTTATTAAACTGAGGTTATGAATAAGCACATATAAATGTATTATAAATGGAATGTATATAATATAAAGTCAGCTTAAACGCAGCTTTTCATGTCTTTGAATTGTTTTTTTTTTTCTCTCTTAATCACCTCAGGACAAGCGCAAGTTCTGTGACTGTGTATCTGGGTCTCCAGAGTCGGGAGGGATACAACCCCAATCAGCAGTTTCGAAGAGTATCGCTGATCATCAATCATCCCAGATATATCTCTATTACTCAGGTTAATGACATCGCCCTCCTGAAACTCTCCTCACCAGTGACTTTCACTAACTTTGTTTTACCCGTCTGTCTGGCAGCATCAGACAGCACCTTCTACAGTGGCACTGACTCCTGGGTCACTGGCTGGGGTGCCACTGCAAGTGGAGGTGGGTCATAAAGCAATTACATGTATTAGACTGGACTATAACCAGTCGTAAGACAAACTGTAAACAGCACGAGCTGTTGAATACCCAGTTAGCTGAATGTAGCTGCTAATGGGGAAACTCCACAGGGCAACTTTACAATGAAATGGATCATTTATCTGAGGAGCATGAGTGATAAACTACTAGAAAGATTTTTAAATGAACTTGACAGTTCATTTAAGAGTTTGAGAGAGTTTAAACAGTTAATTTAAGAGTTTGAGAGAGTTTAAACAGTTTGAAAGAACAACCTACAGAAACAGCAGAAGAAAATCAATTATAAGTTTGTAAAAACTAGATCTATTATAACTTTCCTTTGGTTTATTACAATTACTGCTGGTACCTCTCACTGATGTACAGTAATTATTTATATTTTAGTATCATTGTTGGTCAATTTTGTATTAAGCAACTTTCAAAGCATATTTAACCACATTGTTTATTAATCTGAATTTGTGTCTCTTCAGCTAGTACTATTTCACAAAACCTAAGGGAAGTGGAGGTGCCAGTTGTGGGGAACAGACAGTGTAACTGTGACTATGGAGTGGGCACAATTACAAACAACATGATGTGTGCTGGGTTAAGTTCTGGAGGGAAGGACTCCTGCCAGGTAATCAGTTTTACTGTGTTTGTGTCAGAATTCACCATCTTCAACGACTGCTCCTCCTAAATATTTAACTCTCCTAAAAGGGAGACTCAGGAGGTCCAATGGTCAGCAAGCAGGGCACTCGCTGGATCCAGAGTGGAATCGTGAGTTTTGGAGAAGGCTGTGCTTTACCTAATTTCCCTGGAGTCTACACCAGAGTGTCTCAGTATCAGTCCTGGATCAACAGCCAGATCCCCACCAACCAACCGGGCTTCATCACCTTCACATCCACTGGGAATGACAGTGACCTCAGTGTCTCCTGTCCACCACCTCCAACCATCTCCACTTCCAACACCTCCGCCTCAACTTCATCAACCCCTTCCCCTTTACTCACCTCCCCTTCCACCATGTCCATGTCAACCACCTCCAATACAACTATCTCCATTTCAACACCTAACTGTGAGTGCCTCCCATTCAAGACTGTCATTGGATCAGTCAGATTTTAACAGTGTAGTATTATTAGACATTTTTCCTTACTCTTATTCTGGATCATCATGTTGCAGCTCATTGTTGTTAAAGGTTTATGTAGTTAAAATTCTTCAAAAATAAATTAAATAAAATGTTCATTTTAGAACATTAAGGCTTATTCTGTGCATTTGAAGTTTGACTACAGATTGACTATTAATCTACAATATCTGGTCCAAGTTTGCTGTAGAGGAGAGCTTTCATTGTGTTTACCTTTGACATTTCTCTCCAGCTGTGGTTTGTGGCCAAGCCACAATGAATACTCGCATTCTGGGAGGAAGCTCAACAGCTGGCATGTGGCCGTGGATGGTGAGTCTACAGAGGAACGGAAGTCATGTGTGTGGTGGGACTCTGGTGTCTCTGGACTCTGTACTGAGCGATGCCAACTGCTTCTCAAGGTGAGACACCTGAAATGGTGATGTGGATGGTATAATGCCAGCTTGTTTGACCTGCTGAGCCAAACCTTCACCAGCAAGTGGTTTGGAAACAGTGAACTCTGACAAGGATGAGCCTTTACCGACACAGCTGTATGCCGATGATGATGATGTCGGTGTAACTTCTGTAACATATTCTGTAGTCTGGGTTTGCACTGCAGCCATGTGGTGAGAAAAGCAGGATGTTTGTTTCTGTTACTCAGCATAAAGGATTATCATAACACATTACATTTTTAACTCGAACTTATTATTGGTCAAACAATTGGGGAGATGGCCATAGGAGGTACTGAAGGTGGAAACATCAGTGGGTAAATAGGCTTTCTTCTAAAGCTCATATAGACATGACCACACGTTTGCACAACCCTGCAAAACGGATATTATTTGAATTCAACTGATACACAGGCTTCATCTTCCTGTTCTGTTCTATGTGTGTGTGTGACCCATGGTCAAAGGCACAGACGTAAATCTGGATGCATGAGATTGTTATGAGCAGTATGACCAATTTAGTGCTGTTAAACCAAGTCCACAAATGCAAAACCAGCTGTTTTAATTGAATATTCAAGCTTTAATGGGATAGATTTACCAATTCAATTTTTGTCGTTATAACAAGCATTTGACATAGAGAACAACACAGCAAACAAAATGCAAAAAATCAACAAGATTGTCCCAAGGCAGAAAGCCTTGTAATCACTGGTATCAACACAACAACAAAAAAATAATCACTCCAACTAGGGCGCACAAAAGGTAGGTTAAAACACACAGTGAGGTTCAAGGCTGGAAAGTAGCACAAGGTCTTACAATCTGGCGGGGGAACAGTGAACAGGATGGTGCTTAGTGATCAGGCACAGATGAAACCACTGGATGAAATGGAGACTGAGATAAGGACAGAGGAAACCCGGACAAAGGAAAAATAAAAACATGGGGCAGAATGTCAGGCTAGAATGACAACACTACCAGCTGGTTAAAGTCCAGGTTAACCAGAGGTTTTGATGTTTTCAAATTTCCTAAGTTCTAGTGTAGTTCATTTTTTTCTCTTAGTTCATCCAGACCGTCTGATTGGACTGCAGTTTTGGGTCGATTGAAACAAAATGGCTCCAACCCCTTTGAGGTGACGCTTAATGTGACAAATATCACTCTGAGCAACCTGACTGGGTCGAACGTAGCACTGCTGCACCTAGGATCCCAACCCACCCTGTCCAACTACATCCAACCCATCTGCCTGGACAACGGACAAACCTTCACTGTGGGCTCAACATGTTGGGCTGCTGGATGGAGCTCTGGACGAGGAGGGGGTGAGTCCTGAATACACAGACACAGTAACTCTCCACATCATTTCACCTCTTTAGATTAAACGTGGTGTAGACAGTAGTGATCTATGTATGATTCAGGTGTTCCACTTCTTACCATTTTCTATGTTTCCATCTTTAGTGGAAGAAGTTCTGCAGGAGACCCAGACAACTGTGGCAGATTGTGGAAATGTAATCAACAAGTGACAGCATTTGTATGGAATTTTTTACACTGGATCAGGTGACTTGTGGCCATTTGTTTATTTAATTCTAGTAATTTAACAGATTGCTTCATATCATAAAATCAAACTTTTTTGATGACTTATGTGCATATATATATATATATATATATATATATATATATATATATATATATAAAATATATATATAGGTGGTGATAGAGTAAATACAGTAAAGGCACACAGGCCAAGCAATCCGCATCAGTATTGTTAAGCTTCATCACAAGAAAGGCAGTAATAACTAAAAAAAAATTATTTCTTGAAATATGCTTGTTCACTTGTTTTGTTTATAATTCTATAAGAGAATGTTTAGCTTAACATAGAGACTGGAAACTGGCTCTGTGAAATGGTTAACACATGTATGGACAGAGCCTAAACACAGCTAGTGCCTCTCATGTAATATATTACATTTGACAGAGATAATCTGCCAATTACTACAACAATGTATGATGAACTTTTCAAAATCTAGAAATCAATAATCAGTGTTATCCTCCTCACATTAACTGTAGATACTGAGGTGTTCACTATTGCCATTACCAAACATTAACCATTTAAAACAAACATTAGAAAATAATATTTGTTTATAGTTTTATTAAAACACCATTTTGTTTGGGTTTCAGGGTGATTCTGGTGGTCCCATTATGTGTAAGCTGGGCAGCTCTTGGTTCCAGGCAGCAGTTTTAACTGTTGCAAACGACTCCACCACTCAAACACAAGACATTTCAGTCATGGTCTTCACCCAACTGAGACACTATAGTAACTTCCTAAATTGGACACTGGGTTCATTTTTGTCTCCAGCTCACTCCACCACCAGCAGCATCAGCTCCACAGGCGCCACTACCACAATAACAGCCCAGCCCATTAGAGGGGGCACTCCTGCTCACTCCTCCTTCTTTATTCTCTATCTCCTCGTCTTCATCATGTGTATCTATTTCTTTTTATAGAGACCACTAACTTTACCTGTAAATTGTGATTTACATGATGTGACATAGACAAGTTAATGTAAATATGTAAAAACTGTATAACCTCTGCATGGATCAGACATCCCAGAAGGGATTAAATTAAAAGATTTGTCCAGCTGTTTATCATGCAGAGGTTTGCTGTTTTAATGCAGTACTATTAACAGCATAGTTTGTAATGCTGCCACATGGTACCTGTGTTATTAACTGCTTAGGTAAGAAAACAGTCTGATTTTTCGACACAGAAGCCCTATTTCTGAGGAACAAAAGGTTGTGCTGAGCAGCATGGTCACATTATTACATACATTTTCAATCTAGCCTTCAGCCAGCACAGAGTGCCAAAACTGTGGTTCCCTGTTGCTAAACTCCACATATAGCATTAAAACTCACCTGTTATAAAATCATTTGAGAAATTAATTCGAAAGCACATATTAAACAGCACAGGTCCACTATTGAACTACTTGCCGTTTGCCTATGGAATAGGTGGGTGCAGGATGCCAGGATCTATTATCATGTGGAGGGAAGTGGAACTCATGTTAGCCTGTTGTTTGTGGATTACCCATCAGCATTTAAACCCATCTACTTGCACAAGTTTGTAAAGAAATTCAGTGAACAGTTTTGTTTTGAAGTTTGCAAATGTAACAGTGAACCTGCTGAACAATGACCTCATGGGCCTGTGGTGGATGAATTTTTAAAATTGTGATATGAATCCTTCCTTCAGTTAAATATAATGATAACTAAGGGTATGTGTATTGATTTTAGTCATAATGTACCAATTTCAGTAAGCACCGTCATTAATGGCCAGACTATAGAAACAGTGGCAAAAAACATGGGTGCCATTATTGACAACAAACTGTAATTTAAGTAAAATACAAACATGCTGTGCAAGAAAAGTCTACAACTTATTCTTTGTCTACAAACGCTGAAGTTTCAGGTTGACAGAACTTTGATGACACTACACCACAGAATCTTTCCTTAGATTTTCTTTTATCTATTGGTTTGGCTTGCTCAGTATTAAATAGAAAAGTTCAAAAATGAAATGGTCAAAGGCAATGTTCCCTGATATTTTTCATGTGTCTGAGCAAACACAAACTCGGACCCTGAGCGAACCCTTGGACCACTGTGAGCAACATCAGATGTGTAAATCTATATATATATAGATAATACATATTATATATATATATATATATATATATATATATATATATAATATATATATTTATATATTATAAAATTATATATAATATATATATATATTATATATATATATATCTCTATTTCTGTATTGTATTATATTGGATAGCGATTATATATATATATATATCATAATATATATATATATATATAATATATATATATATATATATATATATATATATATATATAATATGTAGTTAGTGTCATTGACTTCGAACCCGGGATTCCTGGATAAGTATATGGGAGAAGAAGGCATCATATAACAGCAATGCCCAGTGGCTGGTGGACTGAACAAGATCCAGTAACCATCACAATGGCCATCCAAGTTATCCAAGAGAGGGTCTCTGGTATGAAGAACTTGACGGCACCAGGTCCTGACATGATCCATGCCTACTGGCTAAACAAGCTAACCTCACTCCATGAGCGCCTGGCTGCACAAATGAACAATCTACTAGTGGATGGCACCCACCCTGAATAGTTAACGGAAAGCTGAACAGTCCTGATCCTGAAGGACCCCCAGAAGGGAGCAGTCCCATCCAACTACTGCCCAATAACCTGCCTCTGCACAACATGGAAGCTCCTCTCAGGCATCATAGCAGCTAAGATGAGCAGGCACATGGATCAATACATGAGCAGTGCCCAGAAAGAAATTGGTAGTGACACCAGGGGAGCAAAGTAAGTACCTCCAAAGGGTAAGGCAAGTCCTGAGAAGTCAGCTGAATGGGAAGAACAAAGTCCGGGCGATCAACACCTACGCCCTCCCAGGTATCCCGCTGGCATAATAAGCTGGCCAAAAGAGGAGATGGAAGCCACTGACATCAAGACAAGGAAGCTCCTTACAATGCTTGGAGGGTTTCACCCCAAATCCAGCATCCCGAGACTGTATGCTAAGCGGAAGGAAGGAGCCCGAGGATTAGTGGGCGTCAAAGCCACTATCCAGGATGAAACAACTAAGCGCCATGAATACATCAGGAATATGGCCCCAACTGATGGCATGCTTAGTGAATACCTCAGGCAGCAGAAACCAGAGGAGCAAGGGAAGGAAGAGGAGGAACCCTCATGGAAGGACAAACCCCTGCACGGTGTGTACCACTGGCAAAAATACACTGCACTAATACAGCTCAAAACTAACTACACACTGAGAATACAAAGTACCAACGGAAAACAAGTGCTGTGAAACAGGCAAAAAACAAACTAAAGACTTAGACCGAACATACAAAGTACTAACTAATATCCTATCAGAACACAAAGTACCAACAAAAAGAAATGCACAGAAATGGACAAACTATAAACCCACAAACTTTCGCAAAACAGAAAACGAAGCACAAACACTAACCGAACACAAACAAACTCACTACAAAAGACAAAGTAACAAAAAGTCACTGCAATAGCAGACAAAAATACAAATTTACGAACAGGGAAACAAAGAACAACAAACAGAGGTATAGTCCGGGGTGAAACAAACTGTGGAGTCCATGAAACAAACTGTGGGAATTCTTGAATGACAAACAAACAAACAAATGAGCAGGCGAGCGAGCAAACAAACGAACCAGCAGCAGGAGGATCAGAGACGAGAGCAGCTGCAGGACCAACAAAAGCAGCATTGGCCGCTGCGACTGGCACAGGAGCGGCTGCTGCAACAAGAACAGAAACCGGGGACTGGGTAGGTCTGGTGGAGGAGAGCAAGGAGGGCTGGCTGGGTAGGAAAAGTTAAACAAAACTTTTCCTTTAAGGAACTCAGAGCAGCCATCACAGCGTCTTTGAGATACTGAAACTCTGGATACGTCATCAGGTGTCCCTTCTTCAAAAAAGTCTTGACTACTACTCTGAAAATTGCCTCAGAGCCCTTCAAGTCTATCCCCGAGGTCAGCCAACCCACCAAATACTCAGCACTTTAAAGTAAGTCCAAATACGCTTCCTGTATTGTTTCAAAATATTACTATTAAAATTGTATTACTTATTATATGGAGTGCGCCTAACATTTGCCTGTACAGCCTTTTCCCAGGACCGACTGTAGACGTGCAAACCTACAGACAGATACCCAGAGTTTGCATCATTTTGCGACTAGGTAATTTCTAGGATTAGATAATTTTTCAGTGCTCTTCACACTTCTGCATACCAGCAGTCTAACCTGCATTTTAAGCTCAATGAAGCAAACTTCCTTGTTGAGCTCAGCATGTTTGAATGTAACCTGTAGATCCAGTTTGCCTTCATAATTTGGAAGATCACTAATACATTACTACTACAAGTTTCGGGAAAAAAAAATTGTAGACCAAAAGCCATTGCTCTAAAATCCCTCAACCATTTAAGATGTAAAGCACAGTGAGTGTGTCTACTCACAAAAATAAATCATAATTATACTGCGTATGTAGCCAAAGAGTCCTACTTAATGGTTCCACTACTTCAAATGAAAAAGTAATGTATATGCATTAATCAACTTAAAGTTGAAGAAGAAACAAATGTCTACAAAACACTCTGAAATAATTAAAAATACACAACAAAAAACATGACTACACAAGATTAGACAAGAAAGTAAAGATGTTTGATGTCATCTTATAATTTAGTTCAACATATCTGAGTCTCATTAGAGCTTTATAAACACGGCATTTTTAAAATGTTTACCTGAGATGTATTATACTTTTGATGGATGGACATTATTCTGGTTGCACTGGTTCATTGTTTTTAACTAGAAATGCAATGCAGTTTCACTAGTTTATCTCTGACCAGGCAGCACGTCTATTATAAGATATTTTTAGACTCAAATTCTAAAACTTTCACCTTATGATCCTCAGAATACAAAAAACATTAATTGATTAGATTTGCTTGTCCAGTAGTTTTACGGAACTTAACTGAAGTAACTTAGTAAACTGGAGTAAAATGCAAATGTGCAAACTCCACGCACACTTTGCAGCACAGGTAGATCAAACCTAAGACAAAAGCACTAAACACTGAGCCAACATGTTATGCCTATAAACTTTGAAAGTTACTTACCTGAAAAAGCAGTTTGACAGCAAATGTTTACTGGTTTGATTAGAGGTTAGATTGTTAAACAATGGGTTGTCTGATGGAATGAATGAGTGATTAGTCACAAGTGGGAAGTAGGCCTAATTTCTTGTAAACTGTACAGACAAAAGGATTAAATTACCAGTAGGAAACTGTAGTGTTATTTTGATAAGTGATGAATCTATATAACAAGCCTTTCAGGGTAAATTGACATACTATTATGAATTCAGGTAAATATGAAAATTTGCTCTGCAGAGTCTGAGTATTTCTGCTTCTTTTAATGATGTTTCATTGTATTTATTGTGTTTATTTAATGTTTCATTGATGTATTTGGTATTTGTGAATACAGTCTTATGTTCTATGACCTGGAAATAGATAAGAAACATTCTATGTTTTTATATACCTGCAGTCTAACCTGTGTGTTAGACTCAATGAAGCAAACTTCGTTCTTGAGCTCAGCATGTTTGTAACCTGTAAATCCAGTTTGCCTTCATTACTTATGTTCCTGAAAAAAAAGAAATGCATACTCGCTGTGTGAGTATGTGTTTGTACTAACAAAAATTTAATCACAAAGAAATCACAAATGTGAGATGCCTCTTTAATTGCTGTAAAACTTCACATGAAAAAACAACCAATGCACATTGAAATAACTGGAAATACAAAATACACTAACAGATTTGTGAAAATTCAGAAACTGGAATTGCAATTCCTCAGGCAGCTATAATGATACAGTAAGTAAACTAAAAATGCTCCCCCTCAAGCCTAGCTGACTCAGTGTTAATCTAATACGGGATGTTTTATTTCAAAACCATCAGCACCACATTGGATAGGATTTTACAGGACTTGTAAAGCTGTATGTATTTTTTACCTGACTCATTGTACTTTTGATGGATGGACAGGGTAATCCCTGTGGCTCTTTGCTCTTGTGCTTTTGACACATTTTTCTGGTTGTGCTTGTTCCAGAATAAACTAACTTACTGATAAAGGCTATGCTCATTTATAGTTCAATAAATTTTTTTTTGTTCTTTAGTTGGACATTGGTTTGTCACTAGGACAAATCCAACAACAAAAACAAAACAAGTGCTTATAAACTGTAACCTTGTCCCAGTTTTGTACCCAAGCTTGAACCTCTGGCGACAAGTTTGTACCTTTGAAAGTACTAAAAAGGACTTTTACAAATGGAAACAAATGGCTTTTTTCCCCTCTGGCCTCTGGTCTTCATAAATTTATTTAGGGCATGCATGATTCATTTAAGACCATCCACACTTGAACTTGTGGAAAAAATACAGATACTTGCAAACCTTCAGGTAACACTTGATTAACAAATGGTGTTAAAAGGTAATATTTGAAGTTTTAGATGGTTCACTTGTTATTTTGAACTTTATCTTGCCAGAGTGTGAGTGTGTACATACACTGTTGATCAAAATTAGGTAACAATTTATGAACAGTTGATTTTTCACAAATATTGTAATCTTCATTGCTCAATGTTTGTAGGATTTCTTTGTTGTGGCTATACCGTGCTACTAGAACAATGTTTTACAAATTAACCATCTAAATTGCAGGGGGTTTTGAACTTGTACACTAACCATGGGCTGCCACATATTCTCAAATGGATTGAGATATGGGCTCTGAGAGGGCCACTTCAGGACTTGATGCCTCTTAGGGTTTTTCTTTAGTGTTTGTTGTGGTTTTGGGGTGGTTTTGACTAGACACCCACTTATTGGTAGTGTAGCCACAGTCCCAAATTGTCTCAATTGTAGATTGTTTGCCTGTAGACTGGTGAATTTCTATGAATATTTTTATGTTGATCAACAATTCTCCACTGAAAGCTCCTTTCGCCGAGGCATGGCTTACAAAAGTGCATTCTTCTTGTGCAGGGAAAACTTAAAAAGATTAAATGGTTTTTGTCAGTCAAATTAGCTTTAGTCCACACCTACAAACTAATTTTCTTAACAAGACTTCACAAACCTTTTCCACTATGAGGTTTTTATGGTTGTTCTCAATAAAGACATAAAAGATCAGAATTCTTTTTTTTGTCATTATTTTAGGCACATTGTATTTGTTAATACTCTTGACTTAGATGAAGATCAGAACACATTAAATGACACATTAATGTCATTTATGACACAATAAAACCATGAAATTCCAAAAGGTTGACATACTTTTTCTTGCCACTGTATGCATAGTGTTGTTGTTTTCATCATATACATTTCTTTCATCATGATCCATGCACTTGAGCAAGGTTCCCTGTGCCTTTGGCAAACAAATTCAGCATCCGTGTGCCCCAACGGTGTCAAATGTAAAAACAAGTAAGCCGAACCTCAACACTCTCAGCATTTGAGAACAAGTTATAAGTTTATAGCTGGGTTGAGGCGACATTGACCTGTTTGACAGATAGTTTGTGGTGAGGTGTTGGGTGTGTCGTTCAACAGGACAACAATGTCAGTTGTTGAAGAGGCAGAGGTGTGTTTAAAATTAAGGGAGGGATAGAGAGAGAGAAAGGGGAGGGGAAAAGGTTATTTATGCAGGTAGCTGATCAGGTGTTATGGACTTTCAGTCATGGCTTTCTACAAAGTGATCTGTGCAGCAGCTCTGCTGAATCTCCTGACACAAGGTAAGAACGATCCTCACTGAAAGTATCTAAACCAATCATGTCTGTGTTTTAGTGACTGTGGAATGAGGGGAAAACACTGAAGAGAAGTGAAATAGTTTAAGTCAGAGTAGTGTGATTCTGTCAGAATGATAATTAATCAAAATATGGATTCATGCAATTTATGAAAAAATATTAAATCTAGGAGAGGTCACAAAAATAAAGTGGAAAAAGTATTGCAAAAATTCTGTCAGTATCAACATTCAGACGTTGAAGATTTTAAAGGGCAAACAACTTATGAACATGTCAGAAGAAATTTGAATATGTAAAGAAAGCAAAAACTTACAAATGTAAGATAAATGTGTTGGAATTAAAAGAATTTAGCCTCAGACACAACAGAGAAAGGTGAAAGACTCCTACCAATGTAGTTAATCTAATGTATACATAGTAAATGTATTCCTTCAGGATACTTTGTCCTGATGAAATAATAATCTGTACGCTTTGATTTATATAAAGTACAAATTTGAGAAGTAAATGCTAATAGTCCTGTCATTAAAAACTCTACAGCCTCAGTCAATATAGATCAGTGTGTTATAATATATTAATATCTTCAGCTTCTTTGTTAATAAGACAGGATTCATTGTTCATTACCACGGACACAGTTTCACACAGAGTATCACGTATTTGTCAGATTTAGGTCAAGAATTAGTTTGTTTACTGTACTGTAAATATTATGCAAAATGCAATGCAATGCATTAATGCAATTAAACTGTATACCTTCCTATTTACATTCCTGAACGTCATAGCTTATTTAAGCTATTGTTAGAGTTTGTGTAATTATTTTTTGTATATTACTTAATTGAAAATGTTGTTTGATGCACTAAAGCTTGTAAACACATGATTTAAGTTCCCGTAATCACACAAATGCATCTAATGCAGCAGGTGTGAAATCCTCTTCTTGCAGAAAATTCTACTAAGACCCATTAAAGTCACTTTAAGTGGTAGATCTATGGAATTAAATTCCTAATATACTAAAATAAATAATTTAGTTTTACACATTTTACAGTTAATTACAGAATAATTTGTAATTAAAGCATTTTAATCTTAAGATAAGAATTTGTTTTGTTTTTAAGACTAAGGGAGTTGCTTGTATTCCCAAGTTATTTCATACTATTTCAGACTCAAATATATAGCCTTTAACATTTATATCTCTTTATGTTTAATAAAACTAACATTAGCTAAAACATTAGAGAACAGTATGGAGGTGTAATCATGGCTTGATGAAACACTGAAGAGACAGAGAGATAACAAAAAAACTATTTAGTCTAAAACATAAAAAAGATGTTAATATTTAATGAAGCTGGAAAATTCAGGCACTGTAGGGAAAAATTGTCACTTTTTTCACAATATACAAACATGAGAGGAACTTCCAATTTTATTTAAACTTCTCCCAACAATCTTCAGTCTGTGCTTACAGTCATAGAGTTGGCTTTGTGCTTCCTTTTTTCTAAACCTTTAAACATGTTGAATATTCTTTTGAAATAAAAAAAAGGAAAAAGAAAGAATACAATACTTGTTGACTGAAAGTACAGACAAACATTATATAAAAAGAAACAAAGTGAAACAACAACAAAGCTTTGCCATACAGTAATTTAACTCTGAAAACACATAATTCACATACTGTACTGCTCGATTTTCGTGGCTTCTCTCTAATTTGTTATTGTTTGTAATTTTTACATACAGGGAAGCAAGATGACAAAAGACCAGGGCTAAATGCAGCACATGTTGCAGTTACTGGATGTGTTGTGTTGCTTAAATCCCCAGGATGCCCTGAATGTTTTTACCATTGTTACCTCGTTCCCACATTGACTTGTTGTGTTGCAACTAAATTTGAGGGACTTAGATAGAGTTAGATTAAAAGAAAAAACAACAAACAAGAACAAACTTGTCTTTTTGAAATGAGTAGTAATAACATTACTAGCAGTAGTACTAGTCAATAGGACTTTTTGTAACAATAGTAATAATAATATTATTCAAGATAACTCAAAATTAGCAGTAATAATACAGCACACTAAATCTACTTGTACTTGTACTAGTGATATTATTAGTAGTAATAACAGCAAAGCTTACTGTAGCAGCATTAACAGTAGTAATAGTTGAAGTTGCTGAATTAGTAATGTAAGTAGAACAGTAATTAGGTGCAGTGGTAAGTAGTAGTAAGACAGTATTTACACATGCATAAAAGATTTTGGAGAGACACAGTGTTGTTTCTACTCTGAACAATGTGCGTTTAATGAAGTTGAAAGTATATTGTCAGTCCTCTCAAACAAGGCAGTAAAACCAGTTTCAGGAGAAACTAGACAATACGTTGCAGCCTATTCTACAGTTCTATTATATCAACATGACTTAAAGAAAATGTGACTGTTAAAAGAGAATAATTGTTCTTTAAAGAGTTTGTTTTCTATTTTTCAGAGTCTCATTCACAACTCAATGGTGAGTTTCTATTCATGCATTTTTCTGTGCACCCCTTCCTCCTGTCATTTATCTTATTTTAAATATGTTGGAGCATCTTCTGTGTATAGTTTCATTATTAGTATTTGGTGTCAAATACAAAAACGCTTACGCTTACTTACTTAAGACGACAAGTGAATTAAAACATCTAGGTAAAACTGAGATAATTTAAGTATCATAATCTACAGCAACAGTAACTAATTTTCAACGCCATAATTCAGGCCATCCAGGAAGGGAAGTTTATTGTTCACTCTGTATTTTCATAATCTGTCTCTCGTCAGTGTGTGGTCAGCCTCCACTCAACACCAAGATTGTTGGAGGACAGGTAGCTTCTCAAGGTAGTTGGCCCTGGCAGGTCAGTCTGCAGTCATCGGCGGGCCATTTCTGTGGAGGATCCCTCATCAACAATCAGTGGGTGATGACTGCTGCTCACTGCACCATATTGTGAGTAACTATGGTAGAACAATCAAAAAACAAGGAAATTTCCGACTACAAAGAGATGGGTTCTGATGTTTGTATATTGTGAAAAAAGTGACAATTTTTCCCTACAGTGCCTGAATTTTCCAGCTTAATTTTTTGCATTAATTTGTCATAAAATGTGATCTAACCTTCAACTAAGTCAAGAGTATTAACAAATATGATCTGCCTAAAATAATAACACAAAATTCTGATCTTTCATGTCTTTGTTGAGAACAACCATAAAAACCTCATAATGATAGTGAAAAAAGTAGGATTTTAATCCATTCTTCCTGCAGAACTGCTTTAGCTCTGTCATATTCTTTGTCGTTCTAAGT
This sequence comes from Anabas testudineus, assembly GCF_900324465.2. Classification (NCBI taxonomy): domain Eukaryota; kingdom Metazoa; phylum Chordata; class Actinopteri; order Anabantiformes; family Anabantidae; genus Anabas; species Anabas testudineus. Next base: position 5,230,098 of record NC_046617.1, on the reverse strand, counting down.
TGTTCCGTAGCATCTCTATTGGGTCGAGGTCTGGGCTCTGAACGGCCACTTCAAAAAGTGAATTTTACGGCTCTGAGTTTTTCTGTAGCCATTCTATTGTGTGTTTTGGGTCATTATCCTATTGCAACGCTCAGCTTCTACAGAGTTTCAGCTGACGTACACACATTATTACTCTCACATTCTGATTATCCTGAAGAACTTTATGATACACTTGGGAATTAATCTTCCTCCCAAACACTGAAACTCACTGTAGCTCTAGTCCACACCCTTTAAATTATTTTCTTCCACATATGCTAATGCCCGGCTACAATTAGATTAGGTAATTATTCAAACGGTTCACATACTTTTCCACTTGCACTATGAGGTTTTTATGGTTGTTCTCAATAAACACATAAAAAATCTCATTTTGTTTTTGTGTTATTATTTTAGGCACATCATTGGTTAATACTCTTGACTTAAATAAAGATTAGATCACATTTTATGACAAATTAATGCAAAAAAACACAAAATTCCAAAATATTCACATACTTTTTCTTGACACTATATGCAGTGCTGGTGCATCCATATAGGTGAACTAGGCATTTGCTCAGAGCTACACAATGTGGACCTAGTAAATAAATGATTAAATAAATAGCCGAGGAATGTGTGAATTAGGCTACACGTCTACACTGTACATCAGCTCTTTTAAAAAAGGATGAACCACTAAGTATTTAAATGCCCAAGTTGATCTTTATTGAGGGTGATTTGCCACAGACAGTATGCTCAGAGCAGAGGGTGTGGATTTTGTGCAGAGTGCAGAGCATTTTCTTTTTCTTTTTTAAACGAGGGAATGTCGTTCAGTTTTACAGCACTATTGCTCGCACCACGAGCCTGAAGCATATCCAAGTCTGACCCCCTTGAGCGAGAAGTGGAAATTCCCACCACTCAACTCTGTCAAGTGACAGAAATTCTTTTGAGTGGTGTCTGACAACTTTAACATATAGTATGGAGGAGACACATGAGTGGAAGTTAGTTATCAGAAGAAATGTACAAAGAAAAGATTTTCAGTGCTTCTCCTGAGAAAAAACTGACATGACAATGCTGCAATTTTTCCAGAAGGTCAGTGGATATTTTAGCAGGACAACACCAGGCATCCTTTTGCACATGGTACAACAGCATGTTCATATGACTTGCCCACCTGCACTCCAGATCTGTGTCTAATTGAACATTTATGGTACCTTATGAAGAGGAAAATAAGACGATAGCAACAATGGACTATTGAGCAGCTGAAGTCTTGAATACAGGAGGAATGGGAAAATATTCCACTTGTAAGTGCAATAGTTCATTTCCTCAGTTCCAAATTAGGACTGCACTGTAGACATTATGCTTATACTACGTACAAAATAATATTAAGTTGGTCAGTGAAAACCTTGAAAATATTTTAATTTTCTTTTTGTCAGATAAATAAAAGTCCAAGCGAATTAACAAACCTCAGATTTTTGTTTTTATTGCAGGTTAGAATAAGTCCCAACTTTCAGGAAATGTGGTTTGTACTTTCTATCAGAATAGAGCAGGATAGCACTGCGTGATTCTCCTATATGGGTATATTGCAGGTGATAAAAGATAAACATATGTTTAAAATATCAGTCAGATCCGTTTAAATAATCAATTGAAACACATTTATATACATCAAATTTATTTATTTTATTTATATATCAGATATTGTTACCAGATGGGAAAATCACATTTTTCTTTTGGCATGGCCATTTGCACTTTTTACACTTTTTATTATTATTTTTAACTCTATATATCAATTGAAGTTCATGTTAGTTATAGATTCAAGCACAGGTGTCTGTCTCCTAAAAGGACCACTACCTTGTCATGGTTTAGGGACTTGCCGTGCCAGACAGGTCAAAGGGAAGAGATCACATTAAGATTGATTCCTGGTCCTTCAGGTTGGGGGTTGGACAATAGGCCAACAAAGCAATTCTGTTAAAACATAGATTGTTATGGAAACAGCAACAGAAGAAACTAAACCTACTGAATGTAATGGACTTCCACAGTTATTGTAAGATACTCAAATGGATGGCAGTGGTGAAAGCCAAATGGAAGCCACTGACAGGCAGGCTGAAGTCATAAATTCCAAAACCAAAACCAGGATATGATCGGAATGTGTGTCTGGGTCTTAAAATGAATTTAGTGTCTGCTAAAGTGAGTTTCATTGCATCTCAGCTTTTCATATTTTTGAATTGTTTTGTTTCTCTCTTAATCACCTCAGGACAAGTGCAAGCTCTGTGACTGTGTATCTGGGTCTCCAGACTCAGGGGGGATCCAGCCCCAGTCAGCAGATTCAGACAGTGTCTCTGATCATCATTCATCCCAGCTATAACTTTAATTCTAATGATAATGACATCTCCCTCCTGAAGCTCTCCTCACCAGTGAATTTCACCAATTTTGTTTTACCCGTCTGTCTGGCAGCATCAGACAGCACCTTCTACAGTGGCACTGACTCCTGGGTCACTGGCTGGGGTGCCACTACAAGTGGAGGTGGGTCAAAAAGCAATTACATGTATTAGACTGGACTATAACCAGTTGTAAGACAAACTGTAAGCAGCACAAGCCGTTGAATACCAAGTTAGCTGATCGTAGCTGCTAATGGGGCAGATTGCGACACCAGTCCTCACTGAAGTGCCATCAACAGATAAAAACAGTGTCATCAGTCTATTTCTGGCCTATAACTGTATTTGTTGTTGTTTTATGGTTCCATATTTGAAAGCAGAAATCTTTTTCTCAATACAACACTACTATGTCGTATTTTATACCACACCAACATATAAAAGTTTACATTTAGTCATTTGTCTTTAATTTAGTTTCTCACCAAATCTCACAAATATTTGTGGAGATTGTCCTAAAACATCCATCCATCCATTTTCTTAACTGCTTGTCCTCTTACTAGTTTTGTGCTGGAGCCTATCGTGATTGGGCGAGAGGCAGGGTACACTCTGGACAGGTTGCCAGTACATCACAGGGCTGACATACAGTACAGTGCAGAGAATGCATCCACTCACAGTCACATTCACACCTAAGGGCAAGTAACCCACAAAAACATTGGGAAAAGATGCAAACTCCTTACAGAAAGGCAACTGGCTGACCCATGAAGTCAAACTTCTTGGGTCCTTCTTGCTATGAGGCGACAGTGCTAACCACTACATGCCGCACATCCTAAAACATAAAATATTAGAAATAGTTTACTTTAAATAGTTTAAAATATTAAAGTATAGTTGCACAGCACTAAGAGTGTTAAAAAGTCCACAGTGCACCTTTAAAATAACAGGAGTGATAAACTACTGTATAGATTTTGAAATGAATTATACATTTTGTGGATTTAAAATGTCTTTTTACAAAGTTGTATAATTGTCAGTAAGGTGAGCAAACAATTTAAACAGTCACAGAAATACAATATTATACAATGTTATACCTGTCCACTGGGTTAATATATTTTTTTTATAATGAATTTAGATATTTAGGGTCACTGACATTGCCCTTGAAGTACAGGAGGTTTTGAGGTGTTCCACTATTCTCACTCATGTACTGTACTGACATGAATTATCATAAAGATACATGTCAGCATCATTATCAAGACTTTTCAGAGCGTATTTGACCATGTTTATTAAGTTAAATTTGTGTCTTATTAGGTTCTGGTTCACAAACCCTAATGGAGGTGGAGGTGCCAGTTGTGGGGAACAGACAGTGTAACTGTGACTATGGAGTGGGCTCAATTACAAACAACATGATGTGTGCTGGGTTAAGTGCTGGAGGGAAGGACTCCTGTCAGGTAATCAGTTGTACTGTGTTTGTGTCAGAATTCACCATCTTCAACGACTGCTCCTCCTAAATATGACATAATCTTAAAGGGAGACTCAGGAGGTCCAATGGTCAGCAAGCAGAGCACTCGCTGGATCCAGAGTGGAATCGTGAGTTGGGGAGAAGGCTGTGCTTTACCTAATTTCCCTGGAGTCTACACCAGAGTGTCTCAGTATCAGTCCTGGATCAACAGCCAGATCACCACCAACCAACCGGGCTTCATCACCTTCACATCTACTGGGACTGACAGTGACCTCAGTGTCACCTGTGGAGGACTACCACCCCCTCCAACCACCACCACTCCAACCACCACCACAACCACTACCACTACAACCACCGCCACTCCAACCACCACCACTCCAACCACCACCACAACCACTACCACTCCAACCACCACCACATCAACCACCTCTGCTTCATTACCCAAACGTGAGTGCCTGCTGGTTTTAGATTTTAACAGTGTGGCAATATTAGATATTTTCCTTCTACAACACCACATTTACTGTGTATAATCTAGTTGAGTTACAGTGAAATATTAAAACTCAACCTATATTGTTCTATATTGTATACTGGTCCATAGTTTATTTTATGAGAGTTGTCTTTGTGTTTACCTTTGACATTTCTCTCCAGCTGTGGTTTGTGGCCAAGCCCCAATGAATACTCGCATTCTGGGAGGAAGCCCAACGGCTGGCATGTGGCCGTGGATGGTGAGTCTACAGAGGAACGGAAGTCATGTGTGTGGTGGGACTCTGGTGTCTCTGGACTCTGTACTGAGCGATGCCAACTGCTTCTCAAGGTGAGACACATGAAACGGTGATGTGGCATATGCCAGCTATTTTGAGCTGCTGAGCCAAACCTTCACAAGCAAGTGGTTTGGAAACTGTGACATCACACTTAAATGTGAAATTCAATGCACAAGAATGAACCCCTCATCAACTCAGTGTTGAGTGTTTGTAGGTAGCTTCTTTTGCACTGCAAAAAGCAGGATGTTTGTCAGTATTCATAAGATGAGTCAGAAACTACCATAAAATAATCCCAAAGTAATTATTTCAAAGTGGATTTTGATGTTTCGAAATCTTCTAATTCAGAAACTTTTTTCCTCCCACAGTTCATCCAGACCGTCTGATTGGACTGCAGTTTTGGGTCGTTTGAAACAAAATGGCTCCAACCCCTTTGAGGTGACGCTTAATGTGACAAATATCACTCTGAGCAACCTGACTGGGTCGAATGTAGCAGTGCTGCACCTAGGATCCCAACCCACCCTGTCCAACTACATCCAACCCATCTGCCTGGACAACGGACAAACCTTCACTGTGGGCTCAACATGTTGGGCTGCTGGATGGAGCTCTGGACGAGGAGGGGGTGAGTCCTGAATACACAGACACAGTAACTCTCCACATCATTTCACCTCTTTAGATTAAACATGGTGCAGACAGTAGTGATCGGGGGATAATTCAGGTGTTCCACTTCTAACCATTTTCTATGTTTCCATCTTTAGTGGAAGAAGTTCTGCAGGAGACCCAGACAACTGTGGCAGATTGTGGAAATGTAACAAGTAGCAGCATTTGTACGGGATTTTTTACACTGGATCAGGTGACTTGTGACTTTTTGATTTGTTTATTTAATTCTAGTAATTTAACAGATTGTTTCATATCATAAAATAATAATAATAATAATAATAATAATAATAATAATAATAATAATAATAATAATAATAATAATAATAATAATAATAATAGAGCACAATATTATTAATCCTATCCTCTTTCTAGAGTGTGTGTCTAAAGAAAGAAATAATAATAATAATAATAATAATAATAATAATAATAATTATTATTATTATTTCTTTCTTTAGACACACACTCTAGAAAGAGGATAGGATTAATAATACAAGACCATTTTGTTTGGGTTGCAGGGTGATTCTGGTGGTCCAATTATGTGTAAGCTGGGCAGCTCTTGGTTCCAGGCAGCAGTTTTACCAGTTCTAACAAACAGCTCCACCACTCTAACACGAGCAATTCCAGTCATGGTCTTCACCCAACTCAACAACTTTCACAACTTCCTGATTCGGACAGTGGGGACATTTTTGTCTTCAACCTCCACCACCAGCAGCACCACCAGCAGCATCAACACCACCAACAGCAACAGCATCAACACCACCAGCAGCAGCAACACCACCTCTAGTGTCACTACCATAATCACTACCGTGTCCTCCAGAGGGGGCACTCCTGCTCACTCCCTCTTCTTTTTCCTCCAACTTCTTGTATTCATTATGTGTCTCCATTTCTTTTTATAGAGACCACCAACTTCACCTGAAAATAGTGATTGACATTATGTGAAATGCACAAATGAATGTAAAAATGTAAATATAACTCAGGAATGGGTTAAGCTGACCCAGAACACTGAGCTGAGCTCCTCCTCCAGCACCCAGATGTAGCTGAGCTCTTCCTCCTTCACCACCACAGCGTTGGCACTTTACGATTTTATTTTTTACACATGCTGCCTCACTCTCACCCAAACAACTTTAACAATTGCACCTTTTCTTTGACTTTATTAAATTGCTGTCAACATAAAATCGTAGCAGAGTTGATGAGAGTTGCTATGTCTCCCAGCTGATGGAGGAGCGTTTATCATTTTACTAATGTTGCACATAAATCAAATAGATAGGCTAGTTAAATCAAATCTAAAATCAAATAAAACTTGAGATTGTGCTCTTACTGTAGCCTATTTAACCTGCTTTTCTGCGCAGTTAAAGCTGTAGATACTACAGCCTAACACACATTCACAGTTTTTAGTGAAACTAATCTGTACAATAAATGTTGAATTTGGGTTAAGCTGAAGTCAAGTACAGATGCAAACAACATTATAAAAAGCATTATGAACAGATGGGGCAGCGCTCTTACTACCTTTAACACTTTTGTTACTGCCTTATACTTCATTAAGATTTGTAGGTTGTTAAAGCAAGAGCCAAAATTGACTTTAAGTATTTCAGTTGAGTTACTGCTGTTATGCAGGGAGAAGACTTGAATTGTGATGTTGTGAAGTGTTCATAATACTGTGACTCTTTTCTATTTCATGTGTAGATAGCAGTTTGCATGATGCACATTTAAAGTAGAAAACATGGAAGAAATGTGAAAGACAGAGAGATTTTTATATTGTCTAAGGATCCAGGAGTAAACATAATTCATCCTGCTATGAACCCTTCATTTGATGTAACTTGAAATTAAAACTGAACCTGGAAACAGACTTCACTTTTATTGCATTCTATTCCTTTTCCTAACATGTCTAGTGCCAAAACACTGAGCTACACTTGAATTACTGCATTGTGGTTTTATGCCTCCACTAACAGTGACTGTCCACACTCATATTCTAGTAAGTTCATGCACGAGTCCAAGTAGATGTTTGTGCCAGATGTAATGCTATATATCATCAAGCACAAACATGAGATCACAGTGATCTTGACCTTAAACGACCAAAATCTAATTAGTTCATCTTTGACCCCGAGTGAGAATTTGTGCAAAGTTTGAAGGAATTCCTTCAGTGAAACATTACATTCACAAGACATCACAAGACATGGTCGTAGCCTTTCTTTCCCTGCTACACATCCTTCCCAATCAGTCCTTACAAATAACTGCCATACTCTCCTTTAATCAAGTTTTCACTCTTTTGGGAAAACTCATTTGGGAAATTGCAATATTGGAGAACTAACCCTAATCCTGCAGATATAGAGAGAGTCTTTTTATAATTAGAGGAAATTGTGATTGAAAACACCCAAAAAACTTTTTTAGAGTGCTACATTTTCTCATACACACATGATATGTTTTTGGGTTCTTATGTGATTAAAATATGGGTTTATGCTAATGGTTCATGAGTTTATCTAATCCAAGTGCTATAATATTAAGGTATATTAATAAGTATAAAGTATTAATATGAAACAATATGTAATATATTCATATATTTGAATATATTACTATACTAGTCTATTGTATAGTATTTAAAGTTCTCATAGTTATGTAATTTGAGGTTATTGTTACATTTGTAACAGAGTTAGTAAACCTAGCCTCAGTTGTGTTAAAGATATAAAGATAACCAACTTATATTATTATATTATATCAACATATTATAAAATATCTGGATCACTTATGTGGCAACCCCAGGAAACAAAATCACAGAGTAAATTAAACTTGAACTGTTTATTTATTGGCTACTACAAATATGCCATATTTTTATTTACATAACTATACTGACTCTGTGTTGCCAGGAGGCCTTCATCATGGAGCCCTCTAATTAATAGTTTTCCCTGCTGTGTCCTCTCTCGTGCTGGGCTGCATGAGAAACAACACATCTTTCTAACCCTAAGCCTAACCTAACCTACAGTCACCATTTTGGCCTGGCACCCGGCCAGCTTTGGATTTTCCCCAGCTCTTCCTCCTCTCTCCCCCTGGTCTCCACCCATCAGCCCCTTCTCTACCTGCTCTCCCAGTCATTAATTGCATATTGGCTCCACCTGTGTTCCCCTCTCCCTACAAAACCTCTCCTCAGTCCTCTCCCCACTGTCAGATTGTCGTCTATTCCCAACCTGCTATCAGCCCTTACTACATACACCGCCTTTGCATGACACACAAACGTCCCACTTAACCCTTTATTGTCGATCTAATATTTATCCCATGTATTGTTGATTTTAAGAGTTTCAGCACACAATACATATCTACTAATAAAGTGTGTTTTCGAGGAAATAGTCATTGTGAGATATATTTGAAGTATATACTGATTTGCAGTTCCTAAAAATGTACTGCTAATAGAAAGAGCTGACATATGCCATAACAAAGCAGATATTTACCAAAAATTATATTGTCTTTGTTACAAACATGAACAAGGTCTGGAAAGTATACAGTAGATAGTAAGGATCAGTCCAATACACAAGTCACACACAACTCAGCTTCCTGTAATTGTAAATATCGCAGCAGTATCTATATATGAAAAGAAGGTTGTTTCAAACTAAGACACACTGAGAGGATAGCAGTGTTGACAATTAACAGAAAATGTGCTTTTTTAAAGCCTTAATGCTTAATATTTTATTTTATGTCGTAATATTAGACACGTGGGACACAAGCACCTCCCCAGGGTCGTCCTCTGATTCTTCAGATGCTTCCACCTCATCAGAGTACAGGAGGAGGAAGAAATCTACAAAGAAGAGTAAGAAGAGATACACCAAATTATCAGGAAAAGCATTTGCAAAACGAGGTACATCATACAATTTTGCAGTTGTATATATATATAGAGAGAGAGAGAGCGAGAGAGAGAGAGAGAGGAGAAACTCAACAAGCTGCTCATGGTATTAAAATCTTTGCATAAGAAAATTATGTTGTGAATGAAGTGCTATGGTAACTCTTTTTTCTCATCTTCTTGGATCATCATAAGTTTTAAACAGCCTAGCTAAAATACTTACTGTTATTAATGATTTTTATGAAATTATGAAGTAAATTTCCAGGAAATTAGCTACAGACTTTGGAACCTCGGATATAAAAGGTTACCCAAATTTTCTTCTGAAAAAGTAAGCCTTGAGCAGGTCAGGCTTAAGGCACTATCTATCAGAGACTTTCCATGCAGATCTTACATCACTCTCAGGCAATTTCCCAGTCGTTCAAGCTTTGTTTTCAGAAGATCCCAATGACACACATAAAAGCCAAGTGGAACAAGAACGCACAGGTGACCAAGTGTTAACAACTTAATGACTTCACACAAGCGGTCATGCCCTTTAACACCACCATTGTTCCTTCTAAAGTCAATTCAAAGCAGTATTGAATAAACTTGAGTATTCACAGCTGCAAGGCTAATCTAGCCACAGGGGTTGCAAGCCAGTGATTTCTGTGCCGGTCCCAAGCCCGGATAAATAGAGAGGGTTGCGTCAGGAAGGGCATCCGGCGTAAAAATTGCCAAAATAACCATGCGAATCATCCACAAGACTTTCATACCGGATCGGTCGAGGCCCGGGTTAACAACGACCGCCACCGATGCTGTTAACCTACAGGGTGTCGGTGGAAATTTGACTACTGTTGGTCGAAGAAAGAGGGGAGGCAGAAGGGTTCGTGAGCAGAGAGAGAAGGGGAAAGGCAGGGACATAGATCTGAGAATAGGAACTCTTGGCGTTGGCACAATGACAGGGAAAGGCAGAGAGCTGGCAGACATGATGGAGAGAAGGAAGGTAGATGTACTGTGTGTGCAGGATACAAGGTGGAAGGGCAGCAAGGCACGTAGCATTGGAGGAGGATACAAACTGTTCTACCATGGTGTTGATAGGAAGAGAAACGGGGTAGGAGTGATCCTGAAGGGGGAGTTTGTAAACAGTGTTCTAGAGGTGAAAAGAGTCTCAGACAGGGTGATGAGCCTAAAGCTAGAAATTGAAGGGGTGATGATGAATGTAGTCAGTGGGTATGCTCCACAGGTTGGCTGTGAGTTAGAAGAGAAGGAGAGATTCTGGAGTGAGTTTGATGAGGTCATAGAGAGTATCCCCAGAGGAGAGAGAGTTGTTTGTGGAGCAGACTTCAATGGGCATGTTGGTGAGGGCAACAGAGGTGATGAGGAGGTGATGGGCAGGTTTGGTGTGAAGGAGAGGAATCTGGAAGGACAGATGGTGGTGGACTTTGCTAAGAGGATGGAAATGGCTGTAGTCAACACTTACTTCCAGAAGCGAGAGGAACATAGAGTGACATACAGAAGTGGAGGTAGGAGTACACAGGTGGACTACATCCTATGTAGACGAGGTCATTTGAGAGAGGTTAGTGACTGCAAAGTGGTGGTAGGAGAGAGTGTAGCCAGACAGCACCGCATGGTGGTGTGTAAGATGACTCTGGAGGTCAGGAAGAAGAAGAGAGGGAAGACAGAGAAGAAGACCAAGTGGTGGAAGTTAAAGAATGAAGAAACTTGTGAGGAATTCAGACAGACGTTGAGACAGGTTCTGGGTGGTCAGGATGAGCTTCCAGATGACTGGGAAACTACAGCAGAGGTTATCAGGGAAACAGGTAGGAAGGTGCTAGGTGTGTCATCTGGAAAGAGGAAAGAAGGTAAAGACACTTGGTGGTGGAATGAGGAAGTACAGGAATGCATCCAGAGGAAGAGGTTAGCTAGAAGGAAGTGGGATGTAGAAAGGACTGACGAAAGTAGACAGGAGTACAAGGAAGCGCAGCGTGGAGTGAAGAGGGAGGTGGCAAAGGCCAAACAGAAAGCTTACGATGAGCTGTATGACAGGTTAGACACAAAGGAAGGAGAGAAGGACTTGTACAGGCTAGCCAGACAGAGAGATAGAGATGGGAAGGATGTGCAACAGGTAAGGGTGATTAAGGACAGAGATGGAAAGGTACTAACAACCCAGGAGAGTGTGCAGAAAAGATGGAAGGAGTATTTTGAGGATCTGATGAATGAGGAAAATGACAGGGAAAGAAGGGAGGAAGATGTGGATGTTGTGGAGCAGGAAATAGCAGAGATTGGAAAGGATGAGGTTAGGAAGGCTCTGAAAAGGATGAAGAGTGGAAAGGCTGTTGGTCCTGATGACGTACCTGTGGAGGTGTGGAAGTGCTTAGGAGAGACAGCAGTGGAGTTTCTAACCAGTTTGTTCAATAGGATTCTAGAGAGTGAGAAGATGCCTGAGGAATGGAGGAGAAGTGTTCTGGTTCCGATCTTTAAGAACAAGGGTGACACGCAGAACTGCAGCAACTATAGAGGAATAAAGTTGATGAGCCACACAATGAAGCTGTGGGAAAGAGTAGTGGAAGCCAGGCTTAGGAAGAAGGTGGAGATTTGTGAGCAGCAGTATGGTTTCATGCTGTGTAAGAGCACCACTGATGCCATTTTTGCTTTGAGAATGTTGATGGAAAAGTACAGAGATGGTCAGAAGGAGCTGCATTGTGTCTTTGTAGATTTAGAGAAGGCGTATGACAGGGTGCCGAGGGAGGAGCTGTGGTACTGTATGAGGTCGTCGGCAGTGGCAGAGAAGTACGTCAGAGTAGTTCAGGACATGTATGAGAGAAGTATGACGGTGGTGAGATGTGCTGTAGGTCAGACAGAGGAGTTCAAGGTGGAGGTGGGACTACACCGAGGATCAGCTTTGAGTCCCTTCTTGTTTGCTATGTTGATGGACAGGCTGACAGATGAGGTCAGACAGGAATCACCCTGGACAATGATGTTTGCGGATGACATTGTGATTTGCAGTGAGAGTAGAGAGCAGGTGGAGGAACAGCTGGAAAGGTGGAGGTTTGCTCTGGAAAGAAGAGGCATGAAGGTCAGTCGTAGTAAGACAGAATACATGTGTCTGAACGAGAGGGATCAAGGTAGAAATGTTAGGTTACAGGGGGCTGAGGTGAAGAAGGTGCAGGAGTTTAAGTACTTGGGGTCAACAGTTCATTGTGATGGAGAGTGTGGAAAAGAGGTTAAGAGGAGAGTGCAGGCAGGTTGGAGCGGGTGGAGGAAAGTGTCAGGAGTGTTGTGTGACAGAAGAGTGTCAGCAAGACTCAAAGGAAAGGTGTACAAGACAGTGGTGAGACCAGCTCTGCTCTATGGGTTAGAGACGGTAGCAGTGAGAAAGAGACAAGAGGCTGAGATGGAGGTAGCAGAGATGAAGATGTTGAGGTTCTCCTTAGGAGTGACCAGGTTAGACAGAATAAGGAACGAGTACATCAGAGGGACGGCTCACGTTGCATGTGTTAACAACAAAGTCAGAGGCCAGACTGAGATGGTTCGGACATGTTCAGAGGAGGGATAGTGATTATATTGGTAGAAGGATGTTGGAGATGAGGCTGCCAGGCAGGAGGGCAAGAGGACGACCAAAGAGGAGATATATGGATGTCTTAACAGAGGACATGAGGTTGGCTAGTGTTAGGGTAGAAGATGTTCATGATAGAGTGAGGTGGAAAAGGATGATTCGCTGTGGCGACCCCTGATGGGAAAAGCCGAAAGAAGAAGAAGATTCACAGCTGCAAGGCTGAGTGCAGGAAAGCAGAGCTAAAATGAAAGTAATTAGGGTTTCAAGTATTTCTTGTACGTGGCTATGAAAGAATTATTGGCCCAGTACAATATTATGATAAAAAATGCCAGAGCTCAATACTTCTCTGATCTTATCACTGTTCATTTACATAATCCCAAATTTATGTTCAAGACAGTTTATCAGCTGTTGAATCCAGCCCCTCCTTGCACTCCAGCTGAAAGCCATGCTGACCGTGAAAAGTATCTTCATTTTATTACAACCAGAGCTTCTGTCATCCCGAACACCAGACATTCTAATACTATTATTATATATTGTATCACATATGAAACTATTTTCCAGTCTCTTGATATCATTTTAAGTTTTTAATTACAGTTGTTGAACTGGTTGCACCTTGTTTGCTGTCAGTTTTTAACAGAGCATTTTCTACTGGTTATGTCCCAGATCATTTCAAAGTTGCTTGCAACAACCTAAGCTAGATCCGACATTCCTTGAAAACTACAGCCCCATCTCCAACCTATCTTTTATATTTAAGATATTAGGTAAATATTTGTCTAAGCACCTATATTTATCGGCAGAAAACTATGATGATGATGGATTTCTGTCTGGTGTCACAGCACAGAGTGACTACTCAGAGTGACTAATGAGTTCCTATTGTTGTGGATATCAGTGCTGCCTTTGACATACTAGATCACTGCATTTTTCTGGACAAAGTGTGACACTGGGCTGGAATAACAGGTACTATGTTAGAATGGTTTTTCCTCATACCTGTCAAGTATGATGTCCCAGAAGTGTCAGTGTTGTGGCCTTTGTACGCGTTCCACCTTGGACATTTTATTCATAAGCAAGGTTCTCAGTTACGTTGATGACATAAAGCTGCACCTGCCTGTTAGACCCTCAGACTATGGCATGTTGAAATCTCTACACAATTATCCAGATCAAAAGCTTGATGGATCAAACTTTCTTGCAGCTCAACTCAAAATAAAAAGAGATTGTTGTTATTAGTTCCCATTAGTCAAATACATTCTGCCCTGTACTGGTCCACTATTAGAACATATTAAACCTGCTGGAAATAATATGGGTTTGACAGTAATTTAAATAAAAGATTAAAAAAACATTATTAACAGTATTACTCTATTTGATTATTGATTAATGATAAAATAATCTAATCCTACTATTTGTAGGTTGTATTTGTTGTTTGCAGACTTTTATGAACCTCTAACATTATTAACTCATGTAGAACTCATGTGGTTGTAGGATGTCTTCAGGGCAAAGACATCACAGAGTATCGGGGAGTGGTGGACAGTTTTGTGAACTGGCGTGGGTGCTCAACATCAGTAAAACAAAGAAGCTAGTGTTGGATTTCAGAAAAACTGTGAGTCCTCTCACTCCTCTCTCGATCCAGGGGGATGGAGGGAAAGGTTGTATCTGATTACAAATACTTAGCAGTATACTTGGAAAATAAATAATAATAATATAATAGTTTCCCTGAATTTTAAGTGAAAGTGCGCATAATTCTTACTAGCACACTACATTTCATATATAAATGTAAAACCATGTCATAGTCATAAAAAATAATCCCCATTAGTTTTGGGTTAATGTTACATTAATTATAAAATAAATAAATAAATACATAGTACATCCAAATGTACAGACCCAAAGAACTCAAAGAAATTGAAGCCTCTCACAGATTCACACTTCACTCCAAGTGTTTCTCCTTTTCCCTGTGAGTGTACACAACCAGCAAACATGAACTAAGTTATGGTGTACCTTTAACCTTGGAGAATTACCTCCCTGAAAAACCAGATTGACTGCAAATGGTTACTGATTTGATTAGAGTGTTGAACAATGGGTTGTGTCATGACCTGAATGAGTAATTAGTCATAAGCCATACTTATTGTAAACACTAAAGCTGAAACAATCCGTTTGGTTATCAGTTGTCTTATAGAAAATAAATGTAGTTATTCTGATTGTTGATTTATCTTTTTAAGAAGGTTTTAAAGCTGAACATCAACATTAAGTCAGATAAATATGGCTTATGGTGTTATATTGTAATTTTGCAGAGTTAATTTTCTCTCGTGTCATGTTAGCTGTTCAATCAATTCAGAATGTATTTCATAGGTTTGAGCCCTCCAGCGTGAAGTTGTCTTGCGATGTGGCCACATCACAAGACATTGTTGGCACAGTGCTGCGATTATAATTAGCACATCTAGAGAATTCACTGTATGAGGACGACTAGATGTTTTCTGAATAATACACACACACACACACAAATGTTTTGACTTTTAGGTTTATATTTCATTTTGTATTTTAATGTATTTTTCTTGTGTCATGTTGTCTTTAATAACCATTAAGGTGAGTTCTTTGGAAAATAAAATCTTTGGAATGCTACTGGTCCTTTATGTCTGTTACAACATCTTTTTTCCACAACACTTATCAGAAATGATCTCACTGGTATATCTTGCTCTGGATTTTTTTCTCATTGCCATTATGTAATTTCCCACTGCTGTCTTGGCACTGCCACTTACCTGCGGTGTAATCTGTGTTTGTAGTTTGAATGTTTGTAACCTGCAGATCCAGTTTCCTTTCAGTTCTTGGAAAAAAACATTGCAGACTAATAGCAAAATCCCCTTCACAATTAAATTGTATTGTAAGTTGTAAGTGCTTCTACTTACCTACAATAATACTCTGTGTATGTAAGATTGAATGACTTCAAATAAAAAAAACAACCTATACACATTTTCACCATTATAGGTGAAATAAAAACAAATCTCTGAAGAATGATCTGAAATAATTACAAGTACAAAATACATGAATACATCCAAACATCACTAACTGAAACTTTACTTCTTCTTCTTTATTCTCTTAACAATCTCACGGCCCCTCTAAAAACTACTGGACTAAACTTGGTAAAGGTAAGAAAACTGTTAAAATTAGTTTCACCTCAGTGTTAATCTAATAATATCAATATGATATCTTTCAGGGGACATTTGATAGCTGATAATGTTGATCACCTTCATAAGCTCTGTATAGGATTTTGCAGATCTTTTAAAGGTGTACTTTACACTGATGTTTTCTGGTTGGATTCAATGTACAAAGAAAAATCCCCAAGAAATGTTTGATTCAATAACAATAATTCACAATAATTCACAATAACAAACAATGTGTGTGTCGTTTCCTGGGTCTCAATAGAGTTGAAATAAAGGTCTGAACATTTTTAAAATGTTTGCCTGAGACACATTGTACTTTTGATGGATGGATCGAGATTAGATAAGTAAACTGCCCTTTCATTCTAATGGTTTGGGCATTTATTTTTTTCTGGTTGCACTTGTTCTAAAACAAACCAGCTGATGAAGCTGACAAAGGCTAGAGTTCACTTGGAAAGTTTCTGCAGTTTGAGCAGTTCATTCTTGAGGAAGCAGCAGGCTTGTGAGAGGAAGGGTCTCCTCTAATGCAGCAATCATTTGACACAACCTCCCACTTTGCCTCCTTTAGATTATGCCCTGCTGGGGGCCACCTTGGCTCAACAACCATTGTTTCCTTTAATTTTTCATGTGTCTAAGTAAACACACAAACTCTCTAAGCAGTCCCTTGGACCACTGTGAGCAACATCAGACGTGTGCCCTGTGGTCACGCCAGCATCGCATCCATCCAAGTTACATGGTTTATCAAAAGAATCAAATTACAGCGTTTACGTTTCTGTTAAAAATACTTTTACTAAAGTGCTTTAGCACACTTACAATGAAAATGACAAAAATCTTGTTCATTAATTTTTCAGCAATTTTGAAAACACACATAACATTTTTATTATAAAGCTCTGACTGAGCCAGTGTGTGAAGCTCCTGCTGTGCACTGGGTGAGAGGGTCCTACTGTGGTCTGGGACAGAGTCCTGTAACTCTTTGTCTGCAAAAAACAGTATTAATTACACGATTATTTGCATTTTCACTACTTATAAACTAGTGACAGTAATTAATGTTCTAATAATTTAATCCTAAAAAAAAAAGGACACTAGATGAGCACAAATCTGATTGAGGACTTAAATTTCACCTTATTTTTCCTGTGTGTCCTTCTCACTTCTCCGATGGTTGCACACTTTGTCCTAGTTGAAAACCCCCGTCTGCTTCGCATTTCTTTTTTACTTTGGCTTGGTGAGGGGATGTGCCACTGCCATTATTAGAAAGGGCCAACATAAGCAACACTTTGCAGCGCGGATTTTCTGTGCGTGGAGATCGTGTCAGCAGTGCGCAATGTTTACTGTACTTGAAGACTCCATGATCCACCCTGCATTACAATGACAGTGTTCCACATTGCAAAGCCATCAGCTGGAGACCCTCACAGAGAATTAAAAATGCCAACCACTTATTTGTGTGTGTCTCATATTAGAGGGTATGTGGATTATGGATCAATTAAAGATATGTCTAGGGTTTTAAAACCTGGCCCTCAAGGACCCCCTGTCTGTTTAGTTTTCCTACTATCTCTGCCCTCCCCACAGCTGATTACCTGGATCAGGTGTGTTCAGTCAATCAGAAGCTGGAAGAGCACACCAGGTATGAGAACCACAACACAACTTTATAGTGTTAGTAAAAAAAATTGTAATATGACAAAGCAAACCACGCAAATACGTAACCTGCTTAGTGCCAAGTTACTTTTCACTCCTTCAAGTGTGTTATTATGAACCAAGATACAGATAAAACAGAGCAGAGAAAGTATGCGATGTGAAGATCATTAAGTTAATTAATTTAGCTGGTTCAACCTGACATATTTGACCATGCTTACTGGCATTGTGTCTTTTACAATAAAGTAGACTCATGCATTGGTGACATCACTCTTTTTTTAATTTTTTTTGTCGCAAGGCACGGTGCTGGAAAAAGTGGACTTTGTGGTAGTTTTAGGGGGGTCATTATCACATGCTTGGATCTGGAACTATAAAGTCTTTCATTGTGTGTGCTCCATAGGATGGAACTGCTTGTAATGGCAAACAAGATTAGAGGTATTATGTGTCTTTGAGAGAAATTGTGCTTTCAACACAATTTGCACTAAGACTTTAAATAGTGCAAATATATCCACAGTTTTTTGCTCCTGCTCCTGACGCACTGAGGACACAACACACTACAATTGGTTAAAAAGATTAATTTTAAGAGGCTCCTGAAGGAGACAAAGACGTAAGAGGAATGTTTCAACAGGTGAGGGTTCAGGAAGGACGTGGTGGAGAAATAGGTGGGGAATGCTGGGTAAAGGTAATGAAGGTCCTCAACATTACCTATGGACTTCACTTTGTTTGGATTACATATACTTAATTATATAAGTGATATTAGACAGTCAACGGATTATACAGGCACAGATTTAAGCTATTTTATTTTATATAGTTAAATGTTGTGTAGTTTGGCCTGTCTTAGTTGGCAGTGCTGAAGACCTGGGACAAAACACACGTATTTAGATTGGGCAGGTTGGTTAGGCCAGAGGAGTAATTATACATTGTTTAAGGTAATAAGTGTTAAAAGCTACAGATGTTAAAAAGGTCAAACAAAGTGCAAGGTGTGATTTAAATCACTTACCTTGTGTTTCCTCTTCAGGGTGTTTGGGCTAAAAGAGTCCTTGTGCTTCTTCTTCTTCTTCTCTGGTGTTTTAAGGCAGCCGGCATTCAAATTGTTGCATTGCTGCCATCTGTAGGTATCAATTGTTATTGCATCATCTTATTCAAATTCTCTTCATAAGTTCAGATGTTCTTAAGAAGTTATATACACTTGTACTTTTACACTTTATATGCAACAAAAGACAGGGATCTTGACTGAACTTTTTATAGACTTTCTGGGCCAGTTCATAGTTCACAGTTCGAGTTATTTTTTTTATTTATTTCATGTCCCTCCAATTTTAAGCCATTACATCATAACCTCTATAACATAGCCATTATATTACATCATAACCTCTTAGATGCTCATACTTTGGGATGGGTTCCAATTTTATTTATTGTGATACCCATGCTTTTAAAGTTATATCCACTTACAGTTGCATTGTTTTACTGTACAGCTGGCTCTACAGTAGCTGACGTCAGAGGGTTGAACATATAAATGTCTGGTTCCTGGAGAAAGTTCAGTACTTTCCAGTCCTTCGTTCCTTCCTGTTACATCATACACATCTGTTCTTCAGCCACCATTGTCTCTGTTTCTCACGTGTTCTGCTGACTCCACTTGGGCACCCGGTACCTGGGAAACACAAAACACATTAATTCTCCACTAATTCTGTTTTTACCATCTCAGGAAAGCGTCCCGTGTAACCTGCCCTGGCTAACAACATCCTTTTACATTCACTAATTTTTCATTTACAATAAATTAAATAGACTTGTGGCATTTTAAGTTCCTTAGGCAACCCATGTGTAACAATGTAATATACAGTGAGTCTTTAAATTTGAGACTTCCATCCAAGTGGTTTAGAAGATTTTAAATGAACAAATAATGAACAAATATAACTACTGAACAGGATATAGAGAAGTAAAAATAGTAATTATTCAGCATAATAACAACTTCTCTGTTTGATGCTGTAATGATAATTATTTGAAATAACTCTCTTACATTAAAAAATGTCAAATGCTATCTAGAAAACATCAGAGTTCTTCTCCAAAACTGTAAAAAATCGAACAAATCAAGTTTGATGCTAAAAGCAATGGATTATACATCTGTACCAACTTTCAACTCTGAGCTTAGTATTTTAATAAGAATAAACTGAAAGAAAACACAACTCGTGTAAGATGGGACTATCGGGTTTGAAATTGAAATACTAATGTTATGTACAAGTACAACAATACTATACCTAAGTACAATGTTTGAGTGAAACTTATCTGCTTATGGCTGGATTAAGGAGACGCTGACATAACTGTTGGGTGTTTCATTGCACAGGTAGCAACGTCAGAGGTAGAGAGAGGTGTGTTTAAGAGACAGAAGGGAGGGGAGAGGAAGGTCATTTATAAAGGAAGGAGATCAGGTGTTATGGACGTTCAGTCATGGCTTTCCACAAAGTGATCTGTGCAGCAGCTCTGCTGAATCTCTTGACACAAGGTAAGAACAATCCTCATTAAATGTACCTGAAACCAACATTTAATGAGATTTGTTGTTGGTTGTATGGAGGAAAAACAGGGAGGGTGAAGCATAATATTTTATTTGTGTGCATATAACTGACTCAAAAATATTTATTAATAAAAATGATCAGATGTAGGATAGAAGTTTGTTCTTTGTTTGTTTCTAAATCCATGTTGTGTTAATTAAAAGGTCAAATGCTATTGTATCATCTGTATCATATTGTATCACATATCTGGGGAAGAATGTTTCTAGAATATATTATAAATATACTATAAATATACTATATATACCTGAGATGTATAAATATGGAAGCCTAATCAAACTTAGGGAAAATATTTTTCACTATTTATTTCCTTTTTATTTCCTGAAGTATTTACAGATTCCTAGGGAAGTGTAAATAGATCAAAATTTACTTAATTGCACTTGGGATTACAAAATTTACAATGTAAAGTTTAGGAAACAACATAAATTACATTATAACTAAAGACAGAATAATATCATAAATAAGGTATTTTAAATGGTGCACATAGAAATGTCTAGAGTAGGTGGTGTTAACGTTGAGATGGAGTTGCACATTGATTTCAAAAGGGATTTTAATTGGAAAACATTTATATCATATAATATCATATATCATATCACAGCAAATCATAGGAAATATGCTGAGAATGTGATCTTCAGACGGATATTTTACATTTTTTACATATTTACAACAACATTAGTAGAAGGATGGTGGTAACATTTAGTATTATCATCTTTGTCAAGTACTATCTTCAAATACAGTATAATAGACATTTTATTTTAGTATTGTGTCTGTGTGTGAGAAAAATGTAAACTCACAGTCAGTGATTGTTAGCAAGGATACATGACAGCAGATGAACACTTCCTCTCAGTCTGTTTTTTTTTATGTCCTTTATGAATGTCCCTGGTTTCACTTGAAATAATGTGGGTTTAAATACGCTGAAACCATGTTACCAGTAATTTCAGAGGAAGCAGTAAAACCAGTTTGATGGGACAATAGAAAAAATGCTGTCACGTACAAATGCACATGACACTGTTAGAAGATGCAGATTGTGTCTACATGAGGGTGTACACACTACTCTGTTGTCAACCTCACAATGTACATTTTGTGCATTCCTAAATTAATGTGGCTTTACAGCTGCCATTAATGACACAGCCTACAATTCAATAAAGGTGAAAGTAGTATGAGGTACATTACAGGATGGCACAGCATTTAAATTCTACATAGTAAACCATTCCATGGTCATGAAGAGATTATCAAGATTCCCCCATGTAGGAAGGAACAGTAAATATGTTGTTGTTTAAAGAGACTTTTGTTTGTTTTCTATTTTTCAGAGTGTCATTCACAACTAAGTGGTAAGTTTCTATGCATACAGTCACAAGAAAAATTGATGAGACTGTCAATTTCCTGGTTTTCTGCATGAACACAATATTTTATAAAATGCAGTCATGTTTCACATTTTTACACAGTGTTCCAGTGTTTCTGGAAAACACAAATGAGCTGGCTAAACCACATTTGACAGCACATCACATCAAGTGCTTCCTATAGCATATACATGTATATATTTAACTTTCGATTCACCTTCGAGCTTGGGCTTAAGAAAAACGTGTAAACACTGCCTTCTCCCTTCACATACAAGTACACAAGCAATTCTATTTCCTCAATTACTTACAAAAAAACATTTTAATGATTGTCATTTATACTTCCTTGCAAAAAGGTCAGTTATAGTCAGATATAGTTATATGGTTATATTCAAATTAATTGGAATATATACACTTTGCCTTTATTCAGTTAGCACTTATATTCCATACTTATATGGAAGTATAAGCAATAAAACATTATTTGTCTCTCTTCAGTGTGTGGTCAGCCTCCACTCAACACCAAGATTGTTGGAGGACAGGTGGCTTCTCTAGGCAGTTGGCCCTGGCAGGTCAGCCTGCAGGTATTTGGAAGCCACTTCTGTGGAGGATCCCTCATCAACAATCAGTGGGTGCTGACTGCTGCTCACTGCTTCGCAAGGTGAGCAGTAAGGGTTGAGTGGATATTCAATTAGACAGGATGCAAAACAACCACAAACCAACAGTCTGCAGAGAATCGCAAACCAACTATAAATTACACAAAATCAAAATTGCTTTGCGTCTTTCAGTCAGCGCTTAATGCTCCCGTGTAGCAGATGTTTACATATCTGTGCCAGGAGCCTTTTGCGTGTATATAAAAACCCCATTTAGAAAAGTTGGGACTTCCTCTAAAATACAATAAAATCTAAAATCTGTTATTTGTTGATTCATCTGAACCTTTATTTATCTGACAAAAGTTTGAAGCTTCTCAGTGTTTTAACTGCCAAACGTAATTAATAGCTACAATATAAGCAATTTCAGTTTGATATCTGCAACACACACATTTCATAGATTCAACTGTTGCAGCAGATTTAAAAAATAATGGACCACAGGGCTACTTCAAGATTTGACCGTTAAATGTAATTCTTTGTGATCTTTCACACATTTTAAACACAAGCAATTCTATTTCTTAAATTACTTTTAAAAAGCCTTTTAATGTTTGTCACTTATACTTAATATAAGTATAAGTGAATATATACACTTCTCTTTTATTCAGTTAGAACTTATATAATCAGGACTATTCATCACTTAGTTGGTGTCTCCACATCAGAATGAATGAATTTACATTTTAAACAGCTACAGTGAACAGTATACATATGGAGACATGACTTTACTTTCACGTCCTTTGGTTAAAAACAATAGGCCTTATTTATGAAGAAATGTATTCTTAAGAGTGACGATGAGTATTTGGAGTTCTCCATGACCACAGATTCAATGAAAATAGGAAACAAACTGAGGGAACAATTAATACAATTAAATGTGCATTCTATGTTCTTTGTTTCTCTCCTGATCACCTCAGCATCCAGCCAACCAGTGTGACTGTGGTACTGGGTCTCCAAACTCAATCAGGATCCAACCCCAATGCACAGAGTCGGACAATAGCAAACGGCATTGTTCATCCCAGCTACAATAGTCAGACTAATGACAACGACATCTACCTCCTGCAGCTTGCATCACCAGTGACATTCACTAACTACATTTTGCCCATATGCCTGGCAGCATCAGACAGCACCTTCTACAGCGGCATAAACTCCTGGGTCACTGGCTGGGGTACCACCTCAAGTGGAGGTGAGTCATACAGCAAGTACAATACACAGTCTTTCAAAGAAAGGATGGCTACTCCTATATTTTCCAGGTAAATATTTTTTCAAATATTTACCTGGAAATAACTCAGAGCTAGTGCGGATACTTCCAGATGTGGACAAAACTCACAAAAGACATGCTGTTGAGTGGTGCTTCAACACACATTAAGTATGTAAAAAAAAGAACTAACTAATGAAACTGGCCTTGACAAAAATGGTGACAACCATAACTTAATATTTAGTTGCACAACTATTTGAGGCAATCACTGCAATCAAGTGATTTCTGTAACAATCAATGACTCGTCTGCACCTGTTGACAGGTAATTTGTCCCACTACTCAGGAGCAAACTGCTCCGGCTGTCTCAGGTTTGAAGGGTGCCTTCTCCAGACTGCATGTTTCAGCTCTTTCCACAGATGTTCAATGTGATTTAGATCAGGATTCATAGAAGGCCACTTCAGAATAGTCCAATGATTTGTTCTTAGCCATTCTTGGGTGTGTTTTGGGTTAGTATCCTGTTAGAGGAACATGACCTGCGACAAAGACCAAGCTTTGTGGCTTATATTATATACATTTTCTCTCTTTTTTAAGATTTGTTTTCAACAGTGGAGTCCTCCTCAGTCGCCTTCTATTAAGTCCACTTTGACTTAAACAGTGACTGATGGTGTGATCTGATCCTGATTTACCATGACCTTGGATTTCACCTCTAAAAGTTGTTCTGGGCTCTCTGGTTACCATTTATATTATCTGTCTCAGTTTCCTCTTGTGGCTACGTCCAGGGAGGTTGGCTAAAGTTCTGTGGACCTTAAACTTCTGAATAATATGCACAACTGTAGTCACAGGAACATCAAGCTGCTTGGAGATGGTCTTATAGCCTTTACCTTTAAGATGTCTAAAAATATTCTGCCTGTTACACTGACATAGTTTCGGAAAAACCCACATGGGGAAGTGTCCCTGGAAAAGACAGATCTGTTATCATCACTATAAAACACTTGAACCTTTTGCAAAAGAAAACATTTTACTTACTAGCTATTCAAAGGTTATTTTACCCCATTGTTTATTAAACTGAATTTGTGTCTTTTTAGCTAGTACTATTTCACAAACCCTAATGGAAGTAGAGGTGCCAGTTGTGGGGAACAGACAGTGTAACTGTGACTATGGAGTGGGCTCAATTACAAACAACATGATGTGTGCTGGGTTAAGTTCTGGAGGGAAGGACTCCTGTCAGGTAATCAGTTGTACTGTGTTTGTGTCAGAATTCACCATCTTCAACGACTGCTCCTCCTAAATATTTAACTCTCCTAAAAGGGAGACTCAGGAGGTCCAATGGTCAGCAAGCAGGGCTCTTACTGGATCCAGAGTGGAATAGTCAGTTTTGGAGATGGCTGTGCTTTGCCTAATTTCCCTGGAATCTACACCAGAGTGTCTCAGTATCAGTCCTGGATCAACAGCCGGATCACCAGCAACCAACCGGGCTTCATCACCTTCACATCCACTGGGACTGACAGTGACCTCAGCGTTTCCTGTGCAGGACTACCACCACCTCCAACCACCACAACTACAACCACCACCACTCCAACCACCTCTGTCTCAACACCCAAACGTAAGTGCCTGTTACATTTTTTCTCACTGTATAACACCATCATATTGATTCTGTATCATGTAGCTCTTTAATGATGCTTCATGATAGTTACAATGATTGAAATAATCAAACCCAGTACTTTTATACTGTATCTGCACTAACCCATCCAACTGAAATATTCCAGGTTCATTATTTTGTGTACGAGTGTAACTGCACAACATGATGCTGCAAAAATCTACAGTATCTGGTCCATAGTTTATTTAATGAGAGTTATCTTTGTGTTTACCTCTTACATTTCTCTCCAGCTGTGATTTGTGGCCAAGCACCAATGAATACTCGCATTCTGGGAGGAAGCCCAACGGCTGGCATGTGGCCGTGGATGGTGAGTCTACAGAGGAACGGAAGTCATGTGTGTGGTGGGACTCTGGTGTCTCTGGACTCTGTACTGAGCGATGCCAACTGCTTCTCAAGGTGAGACACCTGAAATGGTGATGTGGATGGTATAATGCCAGTTTTTTTGAGTTGCTGAGTAAAACCTTCACTTCAATCAGTGGTTTGGAAACACTGACATAATACTTAAATTTAAAATTCAGTGCACAAGGATGAGCCCTAACTGACACAGCGTTAAGCTGAGTGTGTGTAGGTAGCCTCTTTTGCACTGCAAAAACAAGATATTTGTCGGTATTCATAAAAAAGAGTCCGAAATTACTATAAAATAATCAAATTTTCAAAGTACAACTTAATCAGAGGTTATAATGTTTTATAATTGCCTAAGATCTAGTTGTTCATTCTTTCTCCCACAGTTCATCCAGACCGTCTGATTGGACTGCAGTTTTGGGTCGGTTGAAACAAAATGGCTCCAACCCCTTTGAGGTGACGCTTAATGTGACAAATATCACTCTGAGCAACCTGACTGGGTCGAACGTAGCACTGCTGCAACTGGGATCCCAACCCACCCTGTCCAACTACATCCAACCCATCTGCCTGGACAACGGACAAACCTTCACTGTGGGCTCAACATGTTGGGCTGCTGGATGGAGCTCTGGACGAGGAGGGGGTGAGTCCTGAATACACAGACACAGTAACTCTCCACATCTTTCACCTCTTTAGATTAAACGTGGTGTAGACAGTAGTGATCTATGTATGATTCAGGTGTTCCACTTCTAACCATTTTCTATGTTCCCATCTAGTAGAAGAAGTTCTGCAGGAGACCCAGACAACTGTGGTAGATTGTGGAAATTTAACAACAAGTAGCAGCATTTGTACGGGATTTTTTACACTGGATCAGGTGAATAAATATATTATTGTTATTAAATCAAACAATAAAAAATATTTTGTTTATAGTTTTATTAAAAGACATTCACTCTAGAAAGAGGACATGTTTGATACAGTACCATTTTGTTTGGGTTGCAGGGTGATTCTGGTGGTCCCATTATGTGTAAGCTGGGCAGCTCTTGGTTCCAGGCAGCAGTTTTAACTGTTGCAAACAACTCCACCACTCAAACACGAGCAATTCCAATCATGGTCTTCACCCAACTGAACAACTTTGACCCTTTCCTAAATCGAGTGCTGGGGACATTTTTGTCTTCATCTTCCACCGCCACCACCACCAGCAGCATCAACAGCACTATCAGCAGCAACACAACCAGCAGCAACACCACCTCAGGTGTCACCAACATAACCACTACCGTGTCCTCCAGAGGGGGCACTCCTGCTTACTTCCCCTTCTTTTTCCTCCATCTTCTTGTCTTCATCATGTGTCTCCATTTCTTTTTATAGAGACCGCCAACCCACTACTACCTGTACTTACCGTTAAATAGTGATCTACCTGATGTGACATGCACAAATAAATGTAAATTAACATATATTCATATTTCAGTTCCCCATTAAGCAAATTACAAAATGTAAATTAATAATGAGATTTATATCTTAATATGTTACAAAAAGTAAGTAAGAGTGATTTATAATATTTATTTAGCATGACCCTATTTGTATAGTTGTATAGTGAAAGGATAAAAAAACCTACTAGTACTGCAACTGTATTTTCGCTCAGCAGAGGGAGTGGTGTAGTAACAGTTGCAGTAGTTCTGTATTCTATCTTACATCTTTTTAGAGTTGATGGTAGTTGAATTGGACAGAAAGGTGTTTACAGCTGTCATAAAACAATAGAGTCATTGATGGGTACTGTGCCAAAATCGCTAAAAGTATGATTGTATATAACCTTCTAAGTATAACCTGGAAAAATGAGACTTTGCAAACATGATGCAGGTTGTGCGTCACACCTGAATGGGTGAATGAACATCTATTGTTAAGGTGAAAGCCTGACAAGACTGCTCAGTATTCTCTTGATTGCAAAACCTGAAGAAGAAAGGTTCAGTTGTGTATTTTTAGACTAGAGCTGAATGGTAGAAACTGGTTCCACAACTGTGGAAAGTTGAAGTACAGATTAACATCATAGAACTTTTAGAACAATAGACCAGATGGAATTGAAACTGGATCACATGACTCTCATCATATGACTAAGCTAAAACCAAATGTTGTATAATTACACATTTGTTTTTTAATAAAATAACTTGTATGTTATAGATTTACTGTCACCAGTTATGAAAGTGAAATCACTTAAAATGTGAATTTATATTGTTATATATTGAATTACAAAGTATGAAACATTAAATGAAATATATATTGAAAAATGAAAAAGGGAACAACATGTATGTAGAGTATACAATAAAATACAAAATACAAAAAAATCACATTAGCAGCAAATAATCATTGTATTGGTATGAAATTAGTTGAGCAGAATGTAAAATAGCATTAACAAGTGACAGAGCAGGAAATAAATAATGGGAATGAAACAGATAAATGAGTGAGAACAGTAAATGATATGCAGGAACAGTAGAAACAGAACCTATTACTTTCTAAAAGGACATATACTTATGTCCATAGGCCTGTATTTTTTTGTATTTTTTAAAATTCGGCATCAAATAATAAATAATAATACATTTATTTATAGAGCCCTGGTGTTGTCAGTAACATCAACAATTAAAGTAGATAAAACTTCAGTCCTTAGTTACATTTATTCTGTTGCAGTGATTTGGGGGATACGTATTCCTCTCACATCTCCTTTGGAACCAGTTGAGTTGCTCACACAGTGGAGAAACTCGCAGTAACTCGCACTTTTCCTACAGTCAGCAGCCTTCTGTCCCCTTTTCAGACATATAAATGTGTATGACAAAGCCATATGGGGTTCTTTATTTTATCTTTAGAAAATTGTTATGAACAATATGAAAACAAAAATATTTATTTAACAGTTGACCCTGCATCTGAAAATATGTGGAATTCATATAGACTTCAAGGTCAATAATGATCACCAGTTCTTCTTCGCCACCTTTCTATAGATCGTGCTTGACACTTGCAATGTGAAAATCAGATGAAACAACCATGTTTGTTGAAGGTGTGTGTACTGAAAAATCACATTGTGTTTTAACTTGTTAGAATTGTCCTGCTTGTTTCCTCTCAGTAGAGACTTAATACTGTTACTGTTTTGAGGTAAAGTGGGGAATAAATAGAATTCATATGTTTGTATGATTTCTTTGTGCTACAGCAGGAAACAGCTCAGTTTCCAGAAGTAATATCTGTATTTTTGTCCTCTCATGGACAAAGAGATCAAAGACATGAACATGGAGGACCTGTCTTCAGTTAAATCTTGAATTGTTTTGTTTTTATCCTAAGATCTAAAGTAACACAGGCATACTCCAGGCATTTATCGGCCATTAATCTGACACTGGAACTAGGAGTGTCTACACTGGTTGCATAACGTCGCTACATCTACCTGCAATATTTTCTTGCAAATTGTATAGTGGATTGAATAATACAGTATCTATCCACATAAAGTTGCTTCTGTTGCCTTTCTCCTAATCATTTGAACACTTCTCCTTGTCCAGACATTCAGTTTGTAACTATTTTGATTCGATTTATGTTTACATTTAGTCACTTGGCAGATACTTTTATCCAGGCTACAACTGAGAGACAAAGCAGGCAAAATAACTAAGTGAGGGCATTGAGACAGGAAGACATTGAAAGTTCAACCCACAGTTGATCCAGGTGAGCCACTATTACCAGAAATAGATGTTAGGTAATAGTTGCTGCAGATGACGATTTTGAGAAAAAGACATCTCATGTACTTGAAAACACATTTCCTCATTTCCTCATCATGTCTGTTCCTGGCATCGCTCTCAGTATCTGTAGTGGGAGGAAAAGGCGCAAGAGAGGTAAACAGTGGTGCTAATAAGAGACTTGAGATGTGATGCAAAAAGGACAGGGAGACAGTTTAAGGTACAGTAAAGTGAAGCACCCCTTATCTCCCTCTTCTCCCTGTTTTCAACAACACATATGCATTCACCCTCTCATCTGTCAGTCTCACTCAATAATTAGGTCAAGTGTGTCCCTGCCTCACTCACCTGAACCTTAACAGGCTTGTTTGCTTGATTGTTTTGTCCACTCACATTTATAGCCCTTTGTTTCAGCGGCTGTTCCTGGTGTGTTTGTTTGCTGTGTGGTCACCCTTTCCCTCCTAGACTAAGCTTATCTATTTCACGTGCCACTCCACTGAGAATAATACAGTAACCATCCGATATGAACTGCCTTAGCTGCTTATTTTCCTTGTAAAGTAAGATGATCTTTGCAGGATTATCCAAGGATAAGAATTTATAAGAAATGAGAAGGCACAGCAAAAAGAATAGGCACTACTGTATCTGAGTAATAAAATAAATTAAAACAAAAATAGTAATAATACAATAATGGCATTATTACAGAATTTACATTAAATATAAATACAGTATATCCATTGCAACAGAAGGTTGTAAAGTCTTATGGCAGTGGGTACACTGCTACTCTATTTCTAATATGGTGTATTGTGGAATCAGACTGTGGCTGAATAAGCTTCCAATCTACCGGTTCATCAACAAATTATGTCTTTTGTGTAAACTCTACAAAGAAAACTAACTAAAAAAGAAACAAAATGACTTACCTGTACAACAGAGAAATGATAGTAACCCATCCACACTTACTTATGGTAAGGTAACCTGTTTGTGAGGGTAGTGAGTAGATATTCTTACTTACACTAATGTTAAAGCTGTTTATGTAAATAAAGGTAGAAATATTGTATATCTGTGTCCTTGTTGAAGGGTTCCTTTTAATGGACCTAATAGTTTAAGTATTTCAACAGTGGACAGTTCATCATTTTCACTCTGTATACCACCACAGTGGATATGAAATAAAATGGTGTGCTTTGTCAGCTTTAATATTTGGACAGCTACACTGTTAAAGATCGTCCTGTAGATAAACAGTAAAAATTGTACTGTTAATTGTACAGTACCCCTAATGTTATTAATTTGCCACTATGTTGCTGTTATTATACCATGCACTGATTTACAGTACATTTCTGTGATTTCTTCATTCCACACCAAACTACTGGCAGCAGGTTTACCAGGGTTTTTCTACATTATTAGTGTTATGATAATTCACTGTACAGGGCTGCATTTAATTGAAATGTCAGTATACAATTGGTATGTAGTTTATTCTATACAATACAGTATATGCTGAAAGATAGCCTTAACTAAAATGCAACAATTCAAATATATGGCAAAGAAGAGACTAAGAAAATATGAAAATGATGTAACCCAACATTTATTTTAATAAGGGAGTAATGAAAAGTGTTCACTGAAAAATTTGTTTTGTTTTTAAAGTTTTTTGAATCTTGAATTTCTTTCTTTCACTTTTCTTTCTTTCTAGCTATAGATATAGATAGATAGATAGACAAGTGAACATATTCCCTTCTGGTCTACATAAACTATATATATATAACTATAACTCTTCAGCATAAAAGCCTTTTAAAGTGCTGTTTATATTTAGTAGACAGGAAAACAAGATTGTGTATATAATCTGGGACAAAGATTGGGAACTAACCCTGAATTTCCACTCAGTCTATGGGTGTGTGTATGTGTGATATGGTGACTATAACCAGTCAAGTTTAAACAACAACAGTACATACTCCCACCTTTGGCAGACAATCTGTATCAAAGCTGTCAGCGTAGTTTGAAAGTGACAACAAAGGTCAACAGTAATTTGCTTCCACTCGAACTATTACTGTATGGTTTGTATTGTTTTCACTGAGACATTTCTGTAAATGTGTGGCTACTAGTGGCACTTTGTCATCAGATTTATTGCTTAAACACTAAAACAGTAAACACAAATCTATAACATCTCACTCAATTCCCCAAACATCCTATCGTCAGGTCAAAATGAAGCTCTACACGCAAAACCATTCTTTCTTGCTGAAAAACCAAACCCTCAGACATGCAACAATTGCAGTATCATCAGAGTACTTCTGAATGTGGCAGAACTCAGAATTGTACTTGAAGTCTGCTGTGTACAGTGTGCATAAGAATGGAGCATAAGTCCTCTGTGATGCAGAGATGCAGTTCCCCAGACTAATAAAATGTGGCCTTTCTGTCAGGTAATCATTGGTCCAGGAAACAAATGAAGCGTACAACCCCCATCCCTCTACACTTGAAAAATCCACAAACATAGTGCTCAGAATTCCTACAGTATATGTCAGCATTCACATTTTTAGATATGGATATTTTTGTTGGTTTTCATCATTGAGTATGTATATTTATTATTTGATGATTTATCAACAGAATATTGATTATTACATGATGTATACCCTACAATGAGTGACATAGGAGTTACAACTAAAGACATGTTTCTTTTCATCAAATAATGGTGACAATCAATGCAAAAGGGTTTTCTAGTGATCTCTTTTCCTTTTAAACTATTAAACACTCATTAGCAAACATAAGGTGTTGTTTAAAGACAGTACTAATGTGTGCTGATTATAGGCATCTGTGTATTTATGTACAGTAAATGTTCCTTTACAAAACCACTGTTGTATCAGTACATGCTTATTACTTTCTTATATCATCACTAAAAAACTCTGAGAAGCCCTTCCCTGAAAAATTTCCAGTGTCATGTTTATGTAAATTACACTTCTGGGACATCAACAGTACAAACTTCATTGTTGAGCTTGGTGTATTTGAATGTTTGCAACTGGCAGATCCAGTTTGCTGTCTTAAGTCTGAATGATAATTATGTTCCTGGAAAGAAACACATTGTTGACAAATAGCAATCTGTCTAAAAATCCCCTTAACCAATAAATTCAGGATGGACACTGTAGTAAGTGTATCTACTTACAAAACAAGTTCAGGTATTCAAGCCTTTGTTAAAAATCACTGCTGCTGGCATTTTGTTTGAAGTCAAGGACTGTCTCTAGTTAAATGTAGATATGTGTGAAACCAAAAGGTTTCATCTGGTTGGTCCAGCTGGGTATGATGTCACTTGTATCAGTTGTGGTTGATCAACATTCTCTCGCTCTGAGTCACTCTGGCCATTGTTTGTTTACATCCTAAAAAATTTCCAAAGCCTGAAGAGGAGGCCAAAACAGCTGAGAGGTATAGTCGTATTTGGAATTTGGTGACCCACCCTAAAACCCCTCCTATGCCACAAAGAATGATTCCATAGGGTGCCTCAGATCAGTCAAGAGTATTAACAAAACAAACCTCCAAACACTTGACTCCAATCAGTTTTTTTAATCATTATTCAAAGGGTTCACATACTTTTTTCACTCGCACTTTGAGGTTTTTCAGACATGAAAGCAGAGTTTCATATTTCTGTGCTGGATGTTTTACACAGCACAGCGAGGCGGTGTATTGCATTAAAGCCGCCTTGGTGCTTTTGAGGTGATTACTGTGGCCCTGGGTGAGTATAATGGGTGTATAATGTTTTTATGCTGTGGATAAACCACTCTCTGAAACCAAGCTTGTCGAGGGTGTGTAAAAGAACTGTGCAGTTTAAAAAACGTCCTGTTTTTGATCAATGTCTCTATTGTGGTGGCAAGTTCGGTAGTTTTTTCAGTTAAAGATTTCAAGCTTTTTGACCATGCATAACATAGGCTACAGCCTTCATGTTTTTATCTAATTATGTAAAATTATACAGTAGTTTTTCATTTACAGATTACTTAAACTTTTTCATGCAGTTATCCATTATTATCCATTAGCACTTTACTGATAGTCTCTTTTAAAACACACAGATGGCTGTGACCCCTTGTCAGAAAGAAGAGGTATTAGCAGTTTTACCAAACAGATATTTTACATTTACATCTAGTCATTTAGGAGAAGCTCCAAAACTTGATGATGATTTAATTTGAGTAACTATATTTTACACTTTCAACAGCCATCAGATTCATCTTGTGACCATTTCGAAGGACCCAACCTCTCAGTAGGAACCACACCTTAAAATATTTGATTGTAATAATACATGCTACAGTAGACATTTTACTGCACTTTTTATTTGCTTTCACTAAGTGAAGCTAATAATATGTCTGCCTGGTACATTTTATATGTTGCATCTATTTCTGAATCTAATTAGTGTTTAAAATAAAGATCTGAGACTTTTTTCATGCTTTCCTACTCTAGACATACTGTACATTTGAAGAAATTGTAATACACAATGGTGCCGTTTGACTGTCATGGTATTGATCTTGGTGTTTTCTGGTTTTACTTGTTCTAAAACAAACCATCCGATGAAACTGACAAAGGCCAGAGTTCATTTGTTGACTTAAAACCTGATGCTGCTTGACTGGTTGCTGAGAAATCAACATGCCTGTTGTAAGCCATTCTACAGCTCAAATCAGTTGAGGGAAGCTGTTTAAACATGATTCATTCATACGGCCACTTTTTCAAGTTTGCCCACAGTGTTATAAACGTGAAGACAATTGTTGGTACCCTTATGTACCAACTGTGACTGAAAAATTAACTCATAAAAATTCCGACATTGCTTTTGAGTTGTGGTGTAACAGAAGCATTTAAAAAACAAACTAATGAAACTATTCTGGAGCAAAACATGCTGCCCAGTGTCAGAAAGCTTTGTCTCAGTCATAGTCCTCCAACAGGATAATGAACCAAAACACAGCTAAAAACACCCAAGAACAGCTGAGAACAAATCATGAGACTATTCTGAAGTGGCCTTTTATGAGTCCTGATCTAAATCACATTAAACATCTGTGGAAAGAGCTGAAACATGCAGTGTGGAGAAGGCACCCTTCAAACCGGAGGCAGCTGGAGCTGTTGGGCTCTAATTACCTGGTATGTTTTAATGTATTATTACTTTTACAGTTTCATGTTATTTCAGGGACCGTTGTGGGTTTTTTTTCTTTCTTTAATCTCAGAGTACAAACAATTTTCTCCTTATATGATGATGATGATGTGAAATGCAAAGCCAGAAAGACTAGAGAGACTGCAGGTTGTTATTTTTGTAGATAAAAAATAACATTATTGTGGGTTTATTACTATTAAAGCAATACAGATACAATACAGTACCAATGCCAAAATATTAATTTGATCATTAAAAGCACCAAATGTGTTGTGTTTTTATCATATTTACTCACAGTCACTAAAGACTCTGGTTGAACTGAAACCAAAGACTGAAAGGAAGAAAATCATTCCCAGTGTTTACAGTTACAGTGTGTGAAACCTCCTGCGGGGTGTAGCATATGGAAGCTGTAGGTTTATCTTCAAGCTACAGGACTGTAGTGCTATTGCGAAATTCGCTCTTCTTCATGACAGTCAGTCTGGTGACGCCTGTTAAGACTTGTCAGTATTTTAACCTCTTTAAATGGTGTGATGGGTCTGCAGCTGTTCGAGGTGGAGCTGGTTCTTATATTCAGCAGCAGCATGTAGGTTACCAAAGGGTCTGAGTGATCAGGAGGAGAACAGTGAGAGAGTTTTTGACCTCTTTCTCTCTCAGATAGTTAAGTAAATGAAACTATGTGAGGAATGTAGAGATGTAATTATGAAACTCACATCTACAACACACCACTGAAATGTTATCTGTAACAATGAACGGTATTTTAGAAGCTTGTTTTTAATGTAAAATGTAATGAGCTGTTAAATGTAAAAACTATTTGAAATATAGAAGCAGTGTAACTGAACTATGAGATAGTATGGAATGAAAATACAAGAAGTACAAGAAGATACAAGAAGTCAAATTTTATAAAGTACAGATTTGGATTAAATGTTCTCAGGGTATCTGCTGGGTTGTGAGAGACATTGACGTGTTTGAATGAAACTGGGGATTTGCTTTGAGGGGTTGGGCGTGTTGTTACAGGTACAACAATGTCAGTCAAAGGAAGAGAGAGGCGTGTTAAATTCTAGGTAGAGAGAGAGAGGAGGGGAGAAAAAGGTTATTTATGTAGGAACACATCAGGTGTGGACTTTCAGTCATGACTTTCTACAAAGTGACTAGCGTGGCAGCTCTGCTGATTCTCCTGACACAAGGTAAGAACAAGCTTTACTAAATGTACCTGAACCCAACATTTAATGAAATTTATTGATGGCTTGACGGCTGTATAAGAAAAGTAGAATATTTTATCTTTTAAATGCTGTATTAGTTGTTCAAGGCCAAATACTGTAACAGTGATTTTATGTGTATTTTTAATCAACTTTAAGTAACATGTTGTGACAGGTTAAATTTCCTTCTTTATCGTTCTTTGACTTTACCATGTTACCATCTACATTCAGATAAACCAAATAACAAAATCATTGGGAAACCGTTGCGCCACAGGTTTCTGTCATCACCTGCTGTGTTTCACTGCTGAGATGGAGTAACACACTGATTGCGAAATTTATTCTGATTCTGTAAAACATTTACTTAAGAGAAGAATAGCTTCTGTTGAATGAACAGTTAGTCAATCAAGTCAAGTCGTATTATTTTACAGCTATGTTTGGGACACAAGACAATGTGTTGCCACATGCAAAATAATGTGACACTGTGTGAAAGGCAGCTATTAAACACGTTGTGTCAACAGACCCTCAACAAGTGTTTGCCAAAATGTGTCTTCATATTTTCATTATTCTGTCGATTTAGCTTGCTCATTGTTAAACAGAAAAGTTTGTTAAATGATTAAAGTTAGTAAGAAATTCATTTGACTTCTGTTAGGGAGATTGTCTGACCTTCAGTCCAGTCCGTCCTGTCTGACAACTGCTGCCCTCATGCTATGTCTTTAGGCAGCCACAAGCCATAACCAACAGTTACAAACACTGACTGTGTCTTTTTTTCTGTGTCATGTGCTGTTGTGCTGCTACCCACTTAACTTCCCTGTTGGGACAATAAAGTTGCTCGATTGATTGATTGATATTTTTCTATAAGCCAGAAGGGCTGTGATTGAGATTGAACTTTTACTACTGTTTATAGGTGCTAAATGCAATTTTTATATAAAATCAAGATTTAATGAGAGACTGTGTTGACAAAGGTAAAAAATAGTGCCTCACAAGAAGTATATTAAAACAGTAATGCACATGGTATTTGTATATGAATGAATACATATTTATCAAAGTGGGAGCATTTTTACTGATTTTACTGTTTTAACTTCACAATGAAAACCAGTCACACTGTTGTCTGACAGTTGAGAGTCTTGTTTTGGGTGTGTACTGTGGTCATTTACATTTAAATGGGTCAAAAAATCTACTTCAAGAAAAATATTAGCATGTCTTAGTCAGTTTTAATCGTATAAAACAGAATTTTCAAGCAATAAAGTTATGGCCAGTGAAAATACTGAGTGGCTTTGGAAAAAACCACCGTGGCTGATGAACATGAAAGGTGAAGCCTGCTATGGCTATAGCTCAAGGTGTGGCTATTAAGCAAGACACTGTGTTTTCTCTGGCACATTTGAAACTGTTATAGTGAATAATATAAACTGTATTTGTATATGAATTAATACATATTTATCAAACTGGGTGCATTTTTACAGATTTTACTGTTTTAACTTCACAATGAAAACCAGTCACTCTGGTCAACAGTGCTCAGCATAAAAACAGTTGTTTAATATTTTCTATGTTTCTGAAGGAGCTTTGTCGCCACAAAAAAAAATAACGCTGATAGTGCCAAAATTATGATGATGGATCTCAAGATCCCTTTCATGTACATATTATTTGTCACTACAACACGAGAAAAGACAGGAAATATAAACATAGAATTGTTGTTTTAATATTTTGTTTTGTTTGTTTTCTATTTTTCAGAGTGTCACTCACAGCTAAGTGGTAAGTCAAAGTTTCTGTCCACATGCATACTGTATGTACTTCTTTTCGTCTGTCATTGTTAAAGATGTTGTTGGGACTTTTGATGAATAAATATGTGCTGTCAAACCCAGAATACTTAATTATGGAAGTAGAAACAAGTAAACAGTTCAACAGATTATCCAATCAGATTGGTTTTTCATAATTTTTTCCCTCAGAAACAAAAAAATGACTGAAAGAATCAAAGCACATTTCCAGAATCAAAACCCCCAGCAACAGATTGCCACATAATTTCAAAAGCTACAATGGCAAAAAGAAAGAAAGTTTTGCTTTGCTTTGTCTCTCTTCAGTGTGTGGTCAGCCTCCACTCAACACTAAGATTGTTGGAGGACAGGTGGCTTCTCCAGGCAGTTGGCCCTGGCAGGTCAGTCTGCAAATATCTGGAAGCCACTTCTGTGGAGGATCCCTCATCAACAATCAGTGGGTGATGACTGCTGCTCACTGCTTCGGAAGGTGAGCAGTGAGGGTTGAGTGGATACTCAAATAGACAGGATGCAAAACAACCACAAACCAATTACAAATCACACAAAATTACGTTGAACTGTTTGTTGTGAACTGTCCAGGGAGTAGCCTGTGGCCCTTAAGAGATAAAGTGGTTAGGATAGCAGGATAATGGATCAATTGATGTTTTTGGTCATCTTACATACTATATGTTTACACATTTACACATTTCCAGAAAATTTGTGTGTTTTTTTTTTCAAGAAGTAGAAACTCAAATCTGTAATTTGTTAATTCCTTTGAACCATTATTTATCTGACAAAAG
This sequence comes from Anabas testudineus, assembly GCF_900324465.2. Taxonomy (NCBI): domain Eukaryota; kingdom Metazoa; phylum Chordata; class Actinopteri; order Anabantiformes; family Anabantidae; genus Anabas; species Anabas testudineus. The sequence goes on along the minus strand of NC_046617.1, from coordinate 5,192,452 downwards.
TATGATGATTTTCAATGTTTTTACTGTTCAACAATTAATAATTGCAACACCACTGCATCACTTTTATTGGCTCCAATTGTTTTATGCCTTTGCCTTAATAGACCACAGACCATTTCCATAAAAAGCTTACACAGATGTTTCTAAATATGTGATAATAACCTGTAGTGTTGATCTTTAGTATTTATTTTGGGTGTGTACTGTGGTCATTTACATTTAAATGGGTTAAAAAATCTACTTCAAGAAAAATATTAGCATGTCTTAGTCAGTTTTAA